>NC_036858.1:25865475-26114314 GCF_002910315.2 Salvelinus sp. IW2-2015
TTAGAAGACATCATGTTAATGTTACTACTTAGCTTCGGCTGTTGAAGGTGTTGACGAACCATGTCCAGATAAAGCGTCCGGAGTGAAAAAGTTGAATGAGGGAAAAAAGTTGCGATGGAAAAACTAAAAATATAAACGGTAATTAAAAACAAAACAAAAAAAACGTAAAGTTGTCAGCTAGCAAAGTAAAGTAAAGTTGGCAGCAAAACGCACAGCAACAAAACGCACAGCAACACGTCTGCAGATTCAACAGGAAGAAATCCTGCTATGCCCTCCGATGAATCATCACACTGGCAAAGCATCAATACAGCACTAAGTTCGAATAGTACTACACCGGCTCCGACGCTCGTCAGATGTGGCAGGGCTTGCAAACTATTACAGACTATAAAGGGAAGCACAGCTGAGACCTGCCTAGTGACATGAGCCTACCAGACAAGCTATATTACTTCTATGCTCGCTTTGAGGCAAGTTAACACTGAAACATGCATGAGAGCAGCTGTTCCGGACGACTGTCTCTCCGCAGCCGATGTGAGTAAGACCTTTAAACAGGTTAACATTCACAAGGCCGCAGGGCCAGACGGATTACCAGGACGTGTGCTCCGAGAATGCGCTGACCAACTGGCAAGTGTCTTCACTGACATTTTCAACCTCTCCCTGTCTGAGTCTGTAATACCAACATCTTTCAAGCAGTTTGAATTTTACAGTTTGAATTTTACCTAGCTAAACAATCTACAGTTCCCTTGACATGCCATAGGCCTATTTGAAGTCCTGTCTTGTGACTGTCGAATTTGTATAGCGCCTCACAATCATCACACATAACATAGTGTTATCTGTTATCATCCTCCTACCACTTCACCAAATACTTTCCAAACATTACTTTTCTGGCCCTCCGTTCTCTTTATTTTCAACTCTCCTTTCACAGTTTTTGTCTTATTGAATTAAACGTCGACAATGTCCATACTATGTCAAAAGAATAAGAAAATAAAAAGAGGAGGCTATGTGAAAGAAATGCAGTCTACAATCTTCACACTAATTCATAGTGGCCTGTAGGCAAAGTCCTCCCCGGGAGATAGATTCAATAGCCTGCTCGAAACAAAGGGGGCCAGCAATAAAAATATATATATAATTAAATAAAAGCAATTGTATGGTAGCCCACATGGGACTGGCCATCTTTCATTACCAGTAGCAAAAATAGTAGGGGAATAAACTTCCAATTTATATTGCCATATTTTGCCCATGTAGAGATTCAATGCGTTGTAACTCCACAAGGAAGCCACAGTCAAATCAAATCAAAGTTTATTTGTCACGTGCGCCGAATACAACAGGTGTAGACCTTACAGTGAAATGCTTACTTACAAGCTCTTAAGCTCTTAACCAACAGTGCAGTTTAAGTTTWAAAAAAATAGGTGGCTGGACACAATGCATAGTCCGGGTAGCCATTTGATTAGCTGTTCAGTAGTCTTATGGCTTGGTTGATAAAAGCTGTTGAGAAGCCTTTTGGACCTAGACTTGGCGCTCCGGTACCGCTTGCCATGCGGTAGCAGAGTAAACAGTCTATTTTTAGGGCCTTCCTCTGACACCGCCTGGTGTAGAGGTCCTGGATGGCAGGCAGCTTAGCCCCAGTGACGTACTGGGCCGTACGTACTTCTCTCTGTAGTGCCTTGCGGTTGGAGGCCGAGCAGTTGCCATACCAAGCAGTAATGCAACCAGTCAGGATGCTCTTGATGTTGCAGCTGTTGAACCTTTTGAGGATCTGAGGACCCATACGAAATATTTGTAGTTTCCTGAATAGGCTTTGTCGTGCCCTCTTCACGACTGTCTTGGTGTGTTTGTGGACCATTCTAGTTTGTTGGTGATGTGGACACCAAGGAAGTTGAAGCTCTTAATAACCTCTACTTGGTCACAATCCCGGATCCGGGAGCACCCTCATCAGTAAAAAAGCTGACTAGCATAGCCTAGCATAGCACCACAAGTAAATACTAGCATCTAAATATCATGAAATCACAAGTCCAAGACACCAGATGAAAGATACACATCTTGTGAATCCAGCCATCATTTCTGATTTTTAAAATGTTTTACAGGGAAGACACAATATGTATTTCTATTAGCTAACCACGATAGCAAAAGACCCAACTTTTTTTTTTAACCATTTTTTTACTGCATAGGTAGCTATCACAAATTCGACAATAAGATAAAATAGTCACTCCAAAGAAACAACTTCATCAGATTTGGACGAGTTCTGAATAACAATTAATTGTAGATGCATATGTTTTTGTTCGAAAAATGTGATACTTTCAGGTAAATAAATCATAGTTTTACATTGCAGCGCCACCAATCACAACATACTCACCAAAGGCAACTGAGAATAACTAACAGCAAGACTGTGAAATCGACCCCTAAATAACACATCATAAAACATATGAAAAAATACACAGCGTACAGGCAAGTGAAAGAAAGATCTTGTGAATCCAGCATATATTTCAGATATTTTAAGTGTTTTAACAGCGAAAACACAATTTAGCATTATATTAGCTTACTACAATAGCCAACCACACAACAGCATATATTCAGAGCCAACAGTAGCGATAACGAATAAACCAGCAAAAAGAATTTAATTTTTTCACTAACCTTCTCAAACTTCTTCAGAATGAACAGTCCTATAACATCATATTACACATACATATATTGTTTGTTTTGAAAATGGTGCATATTAGCGGCAACAAATCGTGGTTTATACAATGAAGAATAGTAGCCCAAGCTGCAAACAAAATGTCGGAGAAAATCTTGGAAGAGGCACCTAATCTAATCAATAACTAATCATAAACTTGACTAAAAAATACAGGTTGGGACAGCAAATGAAAGATACATAGTTCTTAATGCAACCGCTGTGTTAGATTTTTAAAATTAACGTTACTACGAACATACAGCGTGCGCTAAAGCGAGACCGCACCGAAAATTAATGGCGAATAATAGTTTTTTTACACTTTTTCAACAGAAAAACGAATTAACATCATAAATAGTTCTTACTTTTTGATGAGCTTCCATCAGAATCTTGTGCAAGTGGTCCTTTGTCCAGAATCATCGTTGCTCGGTTGTAGATTGCCGTCTTCAACTTAGGAATTAGCAGCAAACATAGCTATGTGGCCCAGACGTGCCAACTCTTCATAACGCAGGACAAAGAAAATATCCGAAAACCGCAATAATCTGATATAATCCTGATATAACTCCGGTTTAAAATAACTACATTATGATGTCTTTAACACCTATATCGAATAAATCAAAGCCGGATATATCTAAGGCTTAACGAAGCTTTTCAGAATGCGATCCTGAGGTCCTCCTTTGCGCCATGACGAACGTTGAAAAGAGTGCACCCCGGTTCCATGAGCCTTTATATGGCCTCAGATCTGCCTAGCACACCATTCCAATTCCACTGCTTACTGACATCTAGGGGAAATCGTATGCCAGTGCAATGTCGACTCATAGATCACATGCAATTTAATAAACTGACCCTGGAACAGAGCATCGATTTCAGATTTCTCACTTCCTGACAGGAAGTTAGCTGCAACTTGAGTTCTGTTTTACTCACAGATATAATTCAAACGGTTTTAGAAACTAGAAAGTGTTTTCTATCCAATAGTAATAATAATATGCATATTGTACGAGCAAGAATTGAGTACGAGGCAGTTTAATTTGGGAACGAATTTTTACAAAGTCGAAATGGCGCCCCCCCTATTGACAAGAAGTTTTAACCTGCTCCACTACAGCCCCGTCGATGAGAATGGGGGCGTGCTCGGTCCTTTTCCTGTAATCCACAATCATCTCCTTTGTCTTGATTATGTTGAGGGATAGGCTGTTATTCTGGCACCACCCGGCCAGGTCTCTGACCTCCTCCCTATAGGCTGTCTCGTCGTTGTCAGTGATCAGGCCTACCACTGTTGTGTCGTCTGCAAACTTAATGATGGTGTTGGAGTCGTGCCTGGCCATGCAGTCGTGGGTGAACAGGGAGTACAGGAGTGARACCGTGTGACACCTCAATCAATATATTGTCCATTGTTCTTTAATCGGCGTGGTGTCATCACTGTGTTAATGTCCTCCTGTAATAACAAAGTCCAATACTCAGCAATAATTGTAATAATGTTCCTTGTATCCACTTAAAGGGTCCTCATTGTCTAATGCTGAGAGCTGGGGTGTGTGAGTGTATGGATAGCATACCTGAATATTGAGCCAGTCATAATGTGGTTCCATCTGTCGACTCGTCCGCTTGTGTGTTAGGTTTGATGTAGTTTTGAGGTGATTCTAGAAGTGTTTAGCTTTCTTTGGCAGTGTGTTGTGTTCTGGAAGGTCAAGATGAGTTTTACCGGTTGGATGAAGCCACATCTCAGATTTAGCTTGCATAGCTGGGATCTCAGCTCATTGTAGGTCACCCTCCGTTTTAGCAGTTCGGCACTCAAGTCTGGGTAGATGCTGATCCTCTTCTCCGCGTAGGTCAGAGATCCCGATTCTGCTGCAAGGCGAACAATTTGCCGTTTGACTTCAAAACTGTGGATTCGTTTGTACAATCATACAGCGAGAACCATTCCGGAGAGGACCGCGTGGTGCACAATGTTAATTAGCGGCATGGAACCCAACTTCTCCTGCCCGAACAGTTAATAGAAAATATTTCCCATGAATGAAGTTGGGTTGCCTGCTTCCACGCAAGTTTCAAGTCCTTTAACCCGCACATTGAATTTACGGGAATGAATTTCAAGTGATTCCGTTTGATCTTTTTGTAGATTTGTAGAGCTAAAGCTCGCGCTGTTTCCAGGTCACGGAGCCTCACGGGCCACCTTCTCCAGACTTTACACTTTAGTTGAATAGGCATCCACTTTAGAAGAGAGCAATGTGAGTGATTCATTTACAGGTTTTAATTGCAAATCGAGGGCAGAGATAATCTCCTTACGAACAATCTATCGGATAGTAGCGGCCAGCTCTTTCTGTTGTCTGGTGAAAGGCGCCATGTTCACACAGGTGAATTGTGGATGGGCAGATTATGCTATCTGCTGGAGCCAAAAAGACCTGCAAATTTTTTATGTTAAAGTCCTACACCTTAATATGGGGTTAACAATTTACATTTTTAGAAAACAATAATTTTGCAATAGAAAGAAACGATAAGGCATATCAATGCATGTCACCGGAACCGGAAACCGGCTTCACTTGTGGTCACATTTATGGTTTACCTCAATGCTAGTTTTCTTACAATTACAATATGAATGCATTTACTTTCCAGTGCCTGCACCCTTTCACAACAATCTCTTTACTTGTGTGTTTCCACTCCCACCCCAATGTCTCTGCTTTGTGTTTGCAGGCCCATCAATACAGAGATAGTGCCACTCTACATTCTCCAGCCTTACCCTAGCCCACCTTCCAGTCCTATCTCTAGTTGCAGTGATGGGAGCATGTAGGAGTGTTTGGAGGTTGGGGGGCTGCGCCAGGGTGGTGTTGGCCTGGATCGGGGCTCTGTTGCTGGGGTCCAGCTTGGCCCTGCCTCTCCCTGCCACCTGTCCTAAGGGAGTCTCTCCCTTGAACCTGATCCAAACACAGTACCAGTCAATCCCAGGAGCAGACACAGGCTTCATGTCCGGGGTCGTCCAGTCCTTCCTCCACACCGTCCAGCCCAACCCCTTCCCCAAAGGTCAGTCTCGGTGCATACATCTGGTCAAAAGTAGTGTACTATATAAAGGGAATAGGGTGCCATAGTAAAAGAAACTGTAGCATAATCGGACAACGCTGCTTTTCTACAGCAGTGTTTTGATCATATTGAGCTCATTTTGACCTAGCCAGGTGTGTGTAGCCACTATGTAAATCTCATATAAATACCTGGGCTTTCACCCATTTGCAGAGGGATTTCTGCATAGAGCATATTTAAGTATACCAGCCTCAGAATTGCAGCCCAAATAAATGCTTCATAGAGTTCAAGTAACAGACACATCTCAACATCAACTGTTCAGAGGACACTGCATGAATCAGGCTTCATGGTTGAACTGCTGCTTAGAAACTACTACTAAAGGATGCCAATAAGAAGAAGAGACTTGTGTGGGCCAAGAAACACGAGCAATGGACATTAGACCGGTAGAAATCTGTCCTTTTGGTCTGATGAGTCCAAATTTGAAAATGTTGATTCCAACTGCCGTGTCTTTGTGAGACGCAGAGTAGGTGAACGGATGATCTCCGCATGTGTAGTTCRCACCGTGAAGCATGGAGGAGGAGGTGTGATGGTGTGGGGGTGCTTTGCTGGTGACACTGTCTGTGATATATTTAGAATTCAAAGCACACTTAACCAGCATGGCAACCACAGCATTCTGCAGCGATACGCCATCCCATCTGGTTTGCGCTTAGTGGGACGATAATTTGTTTTTCAACAGGACAATGACCCAACACACCTCCAGGCTGTGTAAGGGCTATTTGACCAAGAAAGAGAGTGATGGAGTGCTGCTTCAGATGACTTGGCCTCCACAATCACCAGACCTCAACCCAATTGAGATGGTTTGGGATGAGTTGGACCGCAGAGTGAAGGAAAAGCAGCCAACAAGTGCTCAGCATAGGTGGGAACTCCTTCAAGACTGTTGGAAAAGCATTCCAGGTGAAGCTGGTTGAGAGAATGCCAAGAGTGTGCAAAGCTGTCATTAAGGCAAAGGGTGGCTACTTTTAAGAATCTAAAATCTAAAATATATTTTGGTTTGTTTAACACTTTTTTGGTTACTACATGATTCCATATGTGTTATTTCATAGTTTTGTGATGTCTTCACTATTATTCTACAATAGTAAAACTAAAGAGGTGTGTCCAAACTTTTGACTGGTACTGTATATCTGGGTCCAGGATAAAGTGACTAATGGGGCAATTGAAATCGGCGAGGGGGCAACATTTTGGGGGTTCTTGCATTGGAATTATATTGAATTCTGCTTATATCACGTTATACTACAATAAACCTAAAGTTCAAATGCCCAGGCTCCAAGATCATTGAGTGCTTTTGAAGTGACAGTCAGGCTACAGATTTCGTGACAACCTATCTCCGCTGCGCTATATCAGAACAATGGACAGTGCCTAGTGCCGTACACACTAAAGTAAGGCTGTTTTGGTAAAGAATACAGGCTACAAGATAGATAGGTTGTTTGTAATAGCTGTCTTACCAAAATAATGCAAACGAAACGCTGAAAGTAGTAGCCTAGTTATTCATGCATGCAAACAAAAATACTGAATAGCAGTTTGACGTAGAATACCGACACTGCGAATGTGAACGAACGAATGAATGCGAACTGAACAAAACAGTGGTATCAAGTAATAGTAGGCCTAGTAAAACAAAATGTCAGATCGATAAAGGCATGACACAATCTATATTTAGGCTAGTTACATTAACAGTAAACAGACACAGTAAAAAAAATGCGAATGGAGATCCAAATAACCAAAACAGCCTACTACAGCGGAATGCAGCCATGCACAGTTGTCTTCCCAAATAAACAGGGCTATAATTTCCCGCTTCAAACATGGAATATAATGCAGCTCGCTCATGAGTTCAGCAACACGTTGTGATACGGCAAAATACACTTCTGTAAATCAAATTCGACACACGTAATCATTTAAGCAATGGCCAGACTACCATAAACAAGTTTCCAATATGTACAGTTCCATTTACAACCACGAAAACCCTAATAGATTGTCTAGTTATTTGATTAAACATACGATCTGTAGCTATACCCTGGGGCATCATTTGGGATATTGCGTTGGAATTATATTGAATTCTGCTTATATCACGCTATACCACAATAAACATAAAAGTTCAAATGCTTTTGACCAATAAGTAACAGGTTGGCGCAAAATCTCCGCTCCGCTCTATCGGCACCATGGACAGCACTCTACACACTAAAGAACGATTTGTATTAAAACTAACCTTGTCTATTCAGAGAGTATATTCCATCATGGACAGAAAAAGTATACTGCCCCCCTCTCCTCTTGACTCTATTGCGTCCAATACCTCCTCAGTGGTTGCTGGTTTGAAACAAGACATTCAATAATGTCAACAGTCGCCGAAACACATACATGCGATTTCTTAACAAGTGTTGACATCTCAGTACTCGCAATGCAGTGCATTTCAAACGCTCTTTGTTTGATGCGTGCCCAGAGAATCCTTTGGTACTATCAATAGCATGCTTCCAGTTAGAATACCCGACTTGGGCGAAGGCCTTGTTTGCGTTAGCATTGGACCCAACACAGAACTTTCGACGTGGGAAACAAAATGTTGCATCTGCAGTAACCGAGTATTCCAGCCACTCTCTTCCTATGAACCAGTTGCTATTAAACGAACGTTTTAAAATAGATAACCTTAGGCTATGGTAGGATTCTAGGCTAACCTGGGCTTGCTCCTCTGTTCCAAGATCGTCAGGAACAGTCGGCTGTGGAGGGGGCTGTGGAGCCATTATCCTGGCGGCATTTGTGGAAGAGAGGGAAGGCTCTGCACTCGGAGCTAGCTGGAGCTCGGCAACATCATCGCTGCTGGGCTTGGCAGCGGCCTCGGTGGTTTGATACTGCTGCTCATTGCTCTCCATTGGCTTTGTTTGGGTACTTTGGCGCAGCCAATTTATGATATCCATTGTGGCAGTGGCAGATTAGCTGGTTCGAGCTAGCTAAATAGGCGAAGGCTAATAACACTAACGCTTTTTACAGCTGGATAAGAAGCTAAATAAATTCTGTAGTGGTGTGGGGTGTGAGACAGAGTTGAGTGAAGCTGCTTCAATGGTAAACTTGACCCCGCCCTTATAAATCAAATATTACAGGCGGAYCGGTATCACTTTATTCACTTAGCCTACCACAGATGGAGCCTTTTCCCCAGCTTTTATTGAAACCCAAAGGGATCATACATAACCTGCCCCAAGTGGCTTTCCATAGTCCCCCTACACACCTCAGCGCACTCTGTCCATTGTGCAGGGAGATACAGATTTTTCACCAACCTGTCAGTCAATCATTTGGAACTTTTTTGCTATTTTTAATATAGGGACATAAAACAAAAACTGAGTGGGCTAAGCTCCCTAGTGGAGGCGGGTACACCCTCCTCCCTCTGTCATTCTCTATCCCTTTCTCTCTATGGCTGAATGCCTGGGTATCAGGATTCAGAAGTGGATTACTATTCTGTTCCCTAAGTAACGCACATGACAGTGTACCAGTTGGGGCTTTAACACGTCTTATGGCACGCCAGCTGGGTATCTGCTTTCAGGAGATTAATAAAGAAATGGAGAGAGACTATAAGAAAGCGGTATTTCCTCTTTCCCACCTAGACGATAGAGCTCCTCTGAAGTTTCTCTTCACAATGCCAGCTGGTGTTGTGTGAACAATAACCGGCCATAAGTGCAGGGTTAGACAAGACAGTGGAGTAGGAACAGTGTGGTAGTCTCAGTTCTCACATCCCTGGTATGGTTACTAATGGTTTCCTGATCCTGAACCTAGGTTACATCTAAAGAACATACAGTAGGTTTGATTTCTGCAAGTAAATTAAATAATGATAGAGAGTAATTGTTGTATTGTGAAGGTGTGAGATCTCACTGTTAGAGAGAATGAGGGAAAGAGAGAGAGAGGGCGATGAAGAAACTGAGGGCGAGAGAAAGTGAGAGGGAATGAGAGAGATACCTAGTCAGTTGTACAACTGAATGCATTCAACTGAAATGTGTCTCCGCATTTAACCCAACCCCTCTGAATCAGTGAGGTGTGGGGGGCTTCCTTCATCGACATCCACGTCTTCGGCGTGGGTTAACTGCCTTGCTCAGGGGCAGAACGACAGATTTTTACCTTGTCAGCTCTGGGATTCGATCCAGCAACCTTTCGGTTACTGGCCCAATGCTCTAACCACTAGGCTACCTGCGAGAGAGAGAGATCAGAGGGTTGATGTAAAATGTGACACCTGATCTCCATACAGCCTTTGACAGTGTGAGGTCAGATCCTCTCACATGAACAAGCCAGATGATGTTAATATGTTGAATATATTTTTGTGGTGATATCCAATCATTATTGGTTGAATGTTGGCTGATGTTTAATTAAAAAAATTAATTTAACCTTTTATTTCATCAGGGAGTCATACTGAGACCAAGGTCTATTTTACAGATGAACCCTGAATTACATAAATGAAAGAAAAAACACACATCAAAATATAAATACAGAATGCAAGCAGAAAGAAAAACATGGTCATAAAAAACAAACACATCCAGATCCTCCTCCTTTCTTTCTCTCCCTCTCCATTCTTCTCTCCTAGATCTGCTGGTTAAATTAGTGGAGAAAGGGGGCAATATATACGATGACAAGAAGACCATCAATGAGGTAAGAAAAGATGGATGTGTGCARYTGTGTGTGTGTCATAACTTGGTCGCTAAATCCAGAGAAACTACGGACCATGTAAAAAAAACTGTTAGTCTCTAAATCCGTCTAGAAGGACCACGTAAAAACGGTTGGCTGGTATGCCCTCACCCGTCTGAGCGGTGGGCTGTGAATTCCCTCACCCGCTATATACTTATAACTGATTAGTTTGGTTCTGCCCTCTATAGTGCTGTCCGGTTAGAACATGATGTTGAGGCCCATCATTGTACTCTTGATAGTCACCACCACACAGACACAGCTGTTTCCATTTGAGGATGTTTATATGATTTTAGTAACCCGAAGGACTTGGAATCTTATTGTTGTGGTTCTATAAGACAAAGATATGCACACATGTAAACAGTATTAATTAATGTTTATAACTATGCAATATACACATATGTACATGAATAAATGGCAAATGGCATTACCCTTACATGTCTATAAAGGGCTATAAACACAGCATCAATATAAACATAAACTTAAACATTCACCTCTTGGAGAGAGAGAGAAACTAATTACTTGGATTTACAGAGTCCAGATTTATGGCACCCTCTCTCTTCAGCCTTGTATGAGAATCTGCCAGGCTGACACCTGATCTGGCCTGGCACCACAAGGTTGTGAATTCATCTGTGCATGAGGAAGCTCCAAGAACTGTCTGGGATGACTCGAGAAGCTTGCCCATGGCAGCTCAATAAAACACCTTAATAAAGGCCACTATGGAAAATGCTGTGTTAGCATGTGCATGCAAAAGACTATGCTTACCAATACAACAATTAAACCACTTCTGCAAAAGTACTTGTGCAACCAATGCAATAATAATGCTTATGGCAGTACAGAATAATACTACATACAATAAACAATACGCAAAGCAGCATTGGCAACTCTAACATGAAATAATACTAACAGCCATACAGTAGATCATATGGCTGAAACGTATCAAAGTAACATGAAGTAATTAGTGGTAATGACCTATTGTTATACAGCATGTAAAAACCACAATAGAACACCCCTGCACCTTACATTTCGATGCACCCACAACATTCAGACATTCCTGTTACTGTCGACAATAAAAAGTCCTCAGAAACATGCGTCTTCTCCCTTCGGACAACGATAACACTCTGACCTGGGCGCTTGCAGTGTCCAGATGTGCATTTCCAAGTGCTCTGATTGGTTGGGAATGGCAGGGCTATAATGGGTGAGGGATATCTTAGGTAGCCTGAGCAAGTGCTCTGATTGGTTGGGAATGGCAGNGGTGAGGGATATCTTAGGTAGCCTGAGCAAGTGCTCTGATTGGTTGGGAATGGCAGGGCTATAATGGGTGAGGGATATCTTAGGTAGCCTGAGCAGCCAAACTAATGGGACTTAAGAGAAACTGATGGGACCTTGAGGGGAAGTTAGGTAGAGAGGAGAGGAGCAGGACAACCTTTTTTTACAGTGTGTGTGTGTGTGTGTGTGTGTGTGTGTGTGTCTGTGTGTGTGGCAGAGGTGTGTGTCAAGTTAAGCTCTTTTTACTAGCCACAGACACTCCCTCCTAAGTTACCCTTTAGGCAGTAACCTGGGAGAGCTTTATGTAAGGCACCCTACTAATTGTGTGTGTGTGTGTGTGTATCTCTGTGTGTTAACCTGTGTGTGTGTGTATGTATGAATCTCCTCAGGTCCTTCTCTATGAAGTTGGTTTCCTAGTGTGTGCTGCTATAGGGATCGTGTACATTATCCTTATGCCCCTGGTGGGGTTCTGCCTGGCCTGCTGTCGCTGCTGTGGACACTGTGGAGGACACATGTACCAGGAACAGACTAAAGCTGTCCACTGTCACAGGAGAGGATTATACTGGGCTACACTACTCACAACACTAGTCATACTGTAAGTGTGTGCCACCCTGAAAAAAACAGCATAGACCAGCATAGGTGGTGGTTTTGCTGGTGACCAGCCTTCGCTGTGTTTTCGAAGTTCCTTCGTTGTGCTTTCATGGTTCATTCACTGTGTTTTCGTGTTGACCAGCCTTCGCAGTGTTTTGCTGGTGGCCAAAATATCACATAGGGCCCCCAAAATGCTAGGGCCGGCTCTGACTGCATGTGTGGGTATACATGTGGGTAAGCAGACCCACAAGCCACTACAGCCGTTCATGATGAGTTCATATTTTCTGTGGGCCCCAACCACATCAAAGTTGCCCATCCCTGAGCTAGACCATGCTGGACCACCATACACCAGCTTGYTCACCAGTATACCAGCATCACCATCATAAACTAATATCACCATCATAGCTACATTATTGAGGAACATTTTACTTACTATGACTGTAATATGTGGTTGTTCCACCTAGCTTTCTTAAGATGAATAGCCCTTACACCTCCCGGCTGTGTAAGGGCTGTTTGACCAAGAAGGAGAGTGATGGAGTGCTGCATTAGATGACCTGGCCTCCACAATCACCCGACCTCAACCCAATTGAGATGGTTTGGGATGAGTTGGACCGCAGAGTGAAGGAAAAGCAGCCAACAAGTGCACAGCATATGCGGAAACTCCTTCAAGACTGTTGGAAAAGCATTCCAAGTGAAGCTGGTTGAGAGAATGCAAAGAGTGTGCAAAGCTGTCATCAAGGCAAAGGGTGGCTACTTTGAAGAATCAAAAATATTTTTTGATTTGTTTAACACTTTTTTGGTTACTACATGATTCCATATGTGTTATTTCATAGTTTTGATGTATTCACTATTATTCTACAGTGTAGAAAATAGTAAAAATAAAGAAAACCCCTTTTTTTGACTGGTACTGTATAAGGCAGGGTATTTTTAGGGTATTTTCATACGTATCTGTTTTACCGTTTAGAAACGTCTTATGGCTGCAATCCCGTTAACGGGATCGATATGACAACAGCCAGTGAAAGTGCAGGGCGCCAAATTCAAACAACAGAAATCTTATAATTAAAATTCCTCAAACATACAAGTATCTTATACCATTTTAAAGGTAATCTTGTTGTTAATCCCACCACAGTGTCCGATTTCAAAAAGGCTTTTACAGCAAAAGAACCACAAACGATTATGTTAGGTCACCACCAAATCACAGAAAAACACAGCCATTTTTCCAGCCAAAGAGAGGAGTCACAAAAAGCAGAATTAATCACTAACCTTTGATGATCTTCATCAGATGACACTCATAGGACTTCATGTTACACAATACATGTATGTTTTGTTTGGTAAAGTTCATATTTATATAAATAAATCTCAGTATACATTGGTGCGTTATGTTCAGTAGTTCCAAAAACATCCGGTGATTTTGCAGAGAGCCACATCAATTTCCAGAAATACTCATAATAAACGTTGATCAAAGATCAAGTGTTATACATGGAATTTTAGATCCACTTCTCCTTAATGCAACCACTGTGTCAGATTTCAAAAAAGCTTTACGGAAAAAGCAGACCATGCAATAATCTGAGGTCGGCGCTCAGAGCCCAATCAAGACAAAAATATATTCGCCATATTGTGCAGTCAACAGAAGTCAGAAATAACATTATAAATATTCACTTACCTTTGATGATCTTCATCAGAATGCACTCCCAGGAATCTCAGTTCCACAATAAATGTTTGATTTGTTCGGTAATGTCCATCATTTATGTCCAAATAGCTACTTTTGTTAGTGCGTTTGGTAAACAAATCCAAAGTCACGAAGCGCGTTCACTAAAAGCAGACGAAATGTCAAAAAATTCTGTTACAGTCAGTAGAAACATGTCAAACAATGTATTGAATCAATCTTTAGGATGTTTTTAACATAAATCTTCAATAATGTTCCAACCGGAGAATTCCTTTGTCTTCGGAAATGCGATAGAACAGAGCTCGCTCTCACATGAACGCGCATGGTCAGCGCATGTTCAGGTCATGGTAGACCTTACTCAATCCCCTCTCATTCGGCCCCACTTCACAGTAGAKGCATCAGACAAGGTTCTAAAGACTGTTGACATCTAGTGGAAGCCCTAGGAAGTGACCCGTATTCGATAGGGGCTGAGTTGAAAATCGACCAACCTCAGATTTCCCACTTCCTGGTTGGATTTTTTCTCAGGTTTTTGCCTGCCATATGAGTTCTGTTATACTCACAGACATCATTCAAACAGTTTTAGAAACTTCAGAGTGTTTTCTATCCAAATATACTAATAATATGCATATATTAGCAACTGGGACTGAGGAGCAGGCAGTTTACTCTGGGCACCTTTTCATCCAAGCTACTCAATACTGCCCCGCAGCCATAAGAAGTTAAAAATGAAAGCACTTTATGTATCTAGACCCCCCATTTGAAGAAATCCTAAGTATTTTGACAAATTCAATTATTGTGTATTAACGTAGGGAAAAGTTTAGTATTTGGTCCCATATTCTTTGCACACAATGACTAAACCAAGTTTATGACTCTACAAACTTATTGGATGCATTTGTGGTTTGTTTTGGTTGAGTTTTCGATGTCTTGTGTGCCATTTTGGAGTCACTTTTATCGTAAGTAAGAATAGAAGGTTCATGTGTTCTACATTCTTGTGGATGCTACCCTGATTATGGATAATCATGGATGGATCGTGAATATTGATGAGTGATAAGGTTACAGAGGAACAAAGCTCATACCCTCCAAAAATCCAAACCTCCCATGTTATTGGTAATGCATGTTTTGTTGTTTTGTTGTAGGTTTGCATGTTTTGTTGTAGCCTCTGTAGCTTTCTTACTCATTCATGGTTTTTCTTAATTATGGCCTTATCATGATTCATTTACAACCATCTTATCCACTCACTTAGAAAGAAAATGACTCCAGTCATCATTCACCATTCAGATACTATTGGGCAAAACATAACCCAAAACAAACTGCAAATGCATTCAATGAGTTTGTAGTGTCAGAAGTTTGAGGTAGTTGTTGCGTGCAAGGAATATGGGACCAAATACTAACCTTTTTGACTACTTTAATACCCTATAAGTGAATTTGTCCAAACTTCTTCACATGGGAGGACTAGATACATGAAGTGCTTTCATTTCTAAACGGCAAAACTGTTATGTATGAAAATACTCACAAATAAAAGGTACATTCTGTATTGTTGCTTAATATTAAACATTTGATCTGAAATCCAAAATGCTGGAGTATAGAGCCAAATAATAATGTTTAGCTTCACTGTCCAAATACATGTAGAGGGGAGTGTATTTGGATATGAAGTGAAACAAACTACATTTTCTGTGTGTTTGTGTGRGTGCATTCATGTATGTGTGTATGTGTGTGCTTATGTGTGTGTGTGTAGTGCAGGGAACATCTGCATGTTCTTCACTAACCAGTTACTGAAAGTGAGTGTCGAGGACAGCTCTGTAGAACTCAACAATAACCTGGACAACCTCCAAACCTACCTCACCGCTGTCCCACAGGTAAGTGTGTGTGTGTGTGTGAGAGAGAACGTTCCTATTATTTTCAGAAGGGAAAACCAAAATAATAAATGAAGTAGAAGTAAGACCAGTTTAGTTTTTTGGTTTATAAAACAATAGATATAGCTAAAAGTAGCAACTGGATATTTTTGAATGGTTACACACATTTATTAAAAACATTCCATATTCTCTTCTGTTAAGTATCCTGTAATAATTTACTTGGATGGCATGTCACTTATCTTCTGTTGACACACAACAGAAGATAGAGAGAGAGAGAGAGAGAGAGAGAGAGAGAGAGAGTTGCCTAGTTAAATAAAAGTTAAAAAAAATTGTTTGTCTGCACTGTGAACACTTGTATCTGATACAACAGAGGGAGATGGGACATGAGGGTGGGAGAAGGCAGAGAGAGAAAGGGAAAGGGGGATACCTAGTCAGTTGTACAACTGAATACATTCAACTTAAATGTGTCTTCTGCATTTAACCCAACCCCTCTGAATCGGAGAGACTCAGAGAAAGGGAGAGAGGGGAAGAGAGGATGTAGAGAGGGGGAGGGAAGAGAGGGATAAGCTAATGGTCGGGCAGGGTTGTGTGGTAAATCGGAAGTGGCTTTGATGTTTCGGTGCATAGTTTGTCTTTCTATTTAAATGTGTTTGAGGGAGTGCAAGTTTATGTCTTCTCTTCTTTTTGTCGTCTCTCCTGTGTCTAAGTGTGTTTGTCTCCTGTGTCTCATCAGCAAATTGACAGTGTGCTGATAGAGAGCAATAAGACAGTAGATGAGGTTACCAGAAGCCTCAATGGTAAGTACTGTACCTGAGCTTTGAGATCAGGGTTCACGAACAGGCAAAAGAAACAGCTCCAAATGATTTTACATTTGGAAATCTGTTCTGAAGTATCCTCAAGCATCATAGAGAGACATGATTGTATACAGTCGTGGCCAAAAGTTTTGAGAATGACACAAATATTAATTTTCACAAAGTTTGCTGCTTCAGTGTCTTTAGATARTTGTCAGATGTTACTATGGAATACTGAAGTATAATTACAAGCATTTCATAAGTTTCAAAGGTTTTTATTGACAATTACATGAAGTTGATGCAAAGAGTCAATATTTGCAGTGTTGACCCTTCTTTTTCAAGACCTCTGCAATCCGCCCTGGCATGCTGTCAATTAACTTCTGGGCCACATCCTAACTGATGCCAGCCCATTTTTGCACAAACAATGCTTGGAGTTTGTCAGAATTTGTGGGTTTTTGTTTGTCCCTCTTGAGGATTGACCACAAATTCTCAATGGGATTAAGGTCTGGGGAGTTTCCTGGCCATGGACCCAAAATATTGATGTTTTGTTCCCCGAGCCACTTAGTTATCACTTTTGCCTTATGGCAAGGTGCTCCATCATGCTGGAAAAGGCATTGTTCATCACCAAACTGTTCCTGGATGGTTGGGAGAAGTTGCTCTTGGATGGTGTGTTGGTACAATTCTTTATTCATGGCTATGTTCAAAATTGTGAGTGAGCCCACTCCCTTGGCTGAGAAGCAACCCCACACATGAATGGTCTCAGGATGCTTTACTGTTGGCATGACACAGGACTGAGCGCTCACCTTGTCTTCTCCGGACAAGCTTTTTTCCGGATGCCTCAAACAATCGGAAAGGGGATTCATCAGAGAAAATGACTTTACCCCAGTCTTCAACAGTCCAATCCCTGTACCTTTTGCAGAATATCAGTCTGTCCCTGATGTTTTTCCTGGAGAGAAGTGGCTTCTTTGCTGCCCTTCTGGACATCGGGCCATCCTCCAAATGTCTTCGCCTCACTGTGCGTGCAGATTCACTCTCACCTGCCTGCTGAGCAAGCTCTGTACTAGTGGTGCCCCGAACTTTAGGAGACGGTCCTGGRGCTTGCTGGACTTTCTTGGGCGCCATGAAGCCTTCTTCACAACAATTGAACCGCTCTCTTTGAAGTTCTTGATGAGCCGATAAATGGTTGATTTAGGTGCAATCTTACCGGCAGCAATATCCTTGCCTGTGAAGCCCTTTTTGTGCAAAGAAATTATGACGACACGTGTTTCCTTGCAGGTAACAATGGTTTACAGAGGAAGAACAATGATTCCAAGCACTACCCTCCTTTTGAAGCTTCCAGTCTGTTATTCAAACTCAATCAGCATGACAGAATGATATTCAGCCTTGTCCTCGTCAACACTCACACCTGTGTTAACGAGAGAATCACTGACATGATGTCAGCTGGTCCTTTTGCAATTAATTGTAATTCATCTGATCACTCTTCATAACATTCTGGAGTATATGCAAATTGGCATCATACAAACTGAGGCAGTAGACTTTGTGAAAATGTATATCTGTGTCATTCTCAAAACTTTTGGCCATGACTGTACACATGCAAGCAAGGTTTGAAATGATTATGTTTAGTCAAATATTATATGTTTGGGCTTCTTGCTGTCAATTTGCAGTCTACAAATGATTTGTAATTATGTTCCGGCCCCCCGACCGCTCAAGAAAAAATTGTCCCACAGCTGAATCTAGTTAATGATCCAAGTTCTAGATATTCACGCAATGCGTGCAAAAGTTCTGCAAAGTAGAAATGCACTGAAACAATTATGTTGATCATTGTTTTGACCCAGAAGAAACTGCCATCCACCATTTGAGAAACACTGGTCAACAATTACATACATCTCTACCTTCTCTCTCTCTCGTCTCTCCCCCAGACATAGGTCCTCTGCTGGGCAGAGAGATCCAGAGAAGTCTAGAGGGCCCCCTGAWCCCTGCCCTGAAGTCTGTCAGAGATATAGCCAAAGGTACAACTCCATCCTGTGTGTGTGTTCGTTTGTGTGGTTGTGTGTAATTCCTCTTCTGATATGCTAAACTGTGTGTGTGTGTCTTTGTGTGCGCGTGGGCTGTTTGTGTATTCCTCTTCTGAAATAGTTTCATTTTAATTCTCTACATGAATGGTTTAATAAAGAGCTTTCAAAAGTCAAAAATCTTCTGACATTTTAATCTGTGTGTATGTTGCATCTGTATCCTAGTGGTGAACCGTACCAGTGTCCTGCTGGTGGGGTTGAACTCTACTCTAACCCAGCTCCAGTCTGATGTGACTGTGGTCCAGGCTAATGTTTCCTCTGTCAGAGACCGCATCAACAGCACACTGAGAGACCCTGACTGTAATGGGTGTTCTGCCTATCAGTCAGAGCTAGAGAAACTAACATTTGACACCACTATCACTGTGAGTGCAATCGTGTTGTGTCGCCTCTCCTCTCTTTTCTCTTTGCTCTCCTCTCCTCCCTTTTTTCTTCCCTCCTTCTCATCTTTCCACCATTAAATGCAAATTCCATGGTAGCTCTGATAACCCAGTTATCCCCTTGTACACACTGGTGTGTATTTTCATCTTACTGGTTTGTTCTTGATAAGGAACAATTCAGGCCTTTTGCTAAACACAATCGAGCTGAAACACCTGGCTTTCTCGTGTGTTCATGGTACAATGTGTGTCTGGTCGTGTGGTTGTGGACAGTGTGTGTGGTCGTGTGATTTTGTGTGGTTGTGGTTGTGTGTGCTGGTCTTGCAGCAGAAGTTAATGGGGTGGATATGACACAGGCAAATTAGTTATGTGGAAATGTCTTATGACATCAGGTTTCAGGGTGTTCCTCCTCCTCCCACTCTACTGTTGCTGACGCACGCTGAGTCTGTTTGTGGGTTAATTCTCTCCCCTCCTCTCCCCGCTTTCTCAAACAAGCTACCACAAATAGAGGCTTGGGTTTCAGGAAAATGACAGTTCATAATATATATATATATATATATACGCACACACGCACACACACAGTATGAGGAACACAAGATAAGTTCCTTATCGAGAACAAACCAGTAGGATGGAGAACAAACAGTTAAAAAACCATGGATAAGATACCATGGTGTATGTTACTCTGATATGATTGTGGAAAACAAAGCAGTATTTCATTCACCCCTATCACTGTTCTACTTCTATAACAAGCATAAGGAAGGCAATACATGCCAAAGTAAAAACGTGAATTTGTCATCTGAGTGGATAGTTCTGGTTTTGCTGCCCCCTGCTGCCAAATAATAAGAATGACACTTACTGCAGAGAAGTCATGAGCTGTTTGTAACCTAAAGTGTATGTGTGTGTTTGTGTATGTTCCATAGATCCCCAGTCTGAATGAGCTGCAGTCGGTGTTGAATGCCGTCACCGAATGCTAATCCAACTCAAAAGTGAAAGAGGTAATCTGTCTGGACTAAATAGGCACACTAACCCCCCCCCCCCCCCCCATTGAGAGAGAGAGAGGGCAGTCGAAATGGATTATTGAAGTGTAACTGACATTCCACAGCATGTTCCTGTTTGTGAGGGAGGAAATTGAGATCCACTCTTGTTCCAACATTTTTCATCCATTGACTTCTATGCGTAATTTCTGCCGGGTACTCCTTGGAGTCTGAAGTAGTTACAGAGGACCTTTCTGACCATGTGTGTTTCAGGGAGAATACTTATTTGCCAGTATTCCCCAGAGAGTGACCAACGACACCAGGTACATGGTACAGAGTGAGTATTTACCTTCAAGGTCACTACTAACTGTTATAGGATTAGGACTAGTTCAGTTAAACTACTGGCTGTTATAGGTCATTCTTATTCACAGTGACACTAACAAGAGTCTGACGTCTACTAGCCGTATAGCCACATCTTATGCTTTAACCTAAATACCTTTAAAACTGACCTTGGATCAGTGTCTAGAGATATATTCATTCCTCTCCCTCTCCTTCAGATGTGAAGCAGCAGCTTGAAGTCATCAAGAGACAGATATCTTTGGTGAAGGGATACATCCCTGTCTCTGCCCTCAGCAAAATCTCAGACACACTGGGAAATGCTCAGAGATACATCGACATGTACTCACCACAGGCAGAGTGGGTAGAGATGATCAGGTAAAGAGTACACACACATAGGCACGCGCACACAGTGACAGCGCTGAACAGATAAGGTAATTATCCCTCTGTGTTTTTGTCTCTCTAGGTGGGGTGTGGGTATTATCCTGAGCTGTGTAGTTCTCCTGGTRGTAGTGTGTAACCTTCTGGGTCTGTTTTTGGGTCTGGTGGGACTGAGCCCTCAAGACGACCCGACAGAACGATCCGGCACCGCCAACTGCGCAGGAACCTTCCTAATGGCGTAAGTACTGTCACTGTGTCTGTCTGTCTGTGTGTGTGGGTGGGTGGGTATGAGGATGGGCATAAGGGACATTTGGTAAAATAATTATCTCAACGTATTTGTCTGTGTGTGTAGGGGTGCAGGGCTAAGTTTCCTGTTCTCCTGGCTCTTTATGCTGGTGGTGTTTATACTGTTTATACTGGGAGGGAATGTCTACACACTGGTTTGCCAGCCCTGGCGCAGTGGACAGCTACTACAGGTAAGAACACACACTCTCATACATGCACAATTAATTAATTGACTCACTGATTGATTGATTGATTGATTGTGTCTCCCCCCTCCACAGTTTGTTGACACTCCGGGCCTGATACCTGGATTCGATTTAAGAGAGATACTGGGCCTGAAGAGCAACCTGACTCTCATTGAAGTATACAAGTGTGTAGCAACATTATAAAGGGTTATGTAAATTAAAGATCTTATTTCTGGTTTTCTAAAGTATTCTTATAAGTCACTCTMGAAAAGACTCCCAATCACGGCCYGTTGTGATACAGCCTGGATTTGAACCAGGGTGTCTGTAGTGACGCCTCAAGCACTGAGCTGCAGTGATTTAGACCGCTGCGCCACTCGGGCTAATAACAAGCCCGCACCCTAATCCGATAATATAGAAAATGCGCTGTAGGCTACAGTCAGAGACGGCAGACTTTTTTTATACAGGGTTCAGGATTTTTTTTGCCTGATTTAAATATGTTTCTGCTTATAATTTCCGACATTTTGGTAGGCTATTTGTTAGTCAACTTGTCCATCAGTGGAGGCTGCTGAGGGYAGGACGGCTCATAATAATGGCTGGAATGGAATCATTGGAATGGTATCAAACACATTCACTCCATTCCGGCCATTATTATTAGCTGTCCTCCCCTCAGCAGCCTCGACTGTTGTGTATAATTATATAAATGCAGCTTTACTTCTGTCATTATATGTTGCCCTAGAAGACTAAATAAACACTTGCTCACCAGAATAATGTAATAAATCGATAGAATGAATGCTTCAATATAGTTGACATAGGTAAAGTTTTTTCTATCATCTCTGCTTCTTTCGCGGAGCAAKGACGTTTAGGGACCGGYTAGAAAATTAAATAACTCAACAACAAAAAACTAGAACGTTTTTCTGTGCAAAATTTCCAAAAGACCGGCTGTGAAAATGACCCAATATGTTTCTGACAAGATTTCATTTCGGGKTTGGATGCATATTTTATGTGGTTGATAAAGATAGCACCTCTACAGATGGTAGGTATCTAACTGCGCATTCGCATTCTCTCAGGCTGCTGAAAGAAATAAATCATATTTCCCCACTCCACTCAAAATTCTGCCTACATTTGGTGTATAATTTTACTGCAAGAAATGCTTAATTCTGCAGGAGTTCATATTAAGGCTACATAGGTTACAGTTGGTGTCCAGAATTCKGTTTCCATTTAACCCATCTGAACAGTAGGCTACAGTTCCTATTTGAAGTCCCCGTCTTGTGACTGTCGAATTTGTATAGCGCCTCACAATCATCACACATKTATCTATCTGCTATCATTCTKTTTMACCACTTCCCAAACARTAGTTATCTGGCATGGCACTCCCTTCTCTTTATTTTCAACTCTCCATTTTGCGTTTCGCAGCTTTTCTCTTATTGAATTAAACTCCAGCATTTTCCTTTTTTTGCCTCCATGATCGTCTTGAACATGAACTTTTTCTGCCCGTTTCCAAAAGCATTTGGCGGTTGGCGTGTTGGCTATTTGGCGCACGTACGGTTAGGTCCTAAAGCTTAGGCATTATGCACTAATGCCAGATAGCCTAAAATATTGAAAGAAAAACGTCAATGTAGCCTATAGATATAAATTGCACAAGATGAATGATACATTTATGGATATTTAAGGTATTATTTTCTCTTCATTTAACCCACCCGCCCTTCATCCACACAATATMTCATGACCCTAAACCCGCCACACCATGGYTGTAACCGCTGGGACTGCYGGTTAMTAGTCAACCTCCACATCACTAGTAAGGATGTATTGTTGTGTGTGTGTTTGTAGTGAATGTGAACAGAACAGGCCTCTATGGACAACCCTCCACCTGTATGAGCTCATAGACCTCAATGATCTACTCAACGTATCCAAAGTAAGACTGTCACGCTACGGTTTCTACTCTTATCACATGTGGTTTTGACTTTTTCTGTCACCATACACGTCTACTGATCATTACTGGGATTCACTTTATATGGGTGGTTAATTCCCAAATCACGTCTTATGTTTCCACTTCCAAAGTGGTGTAAAGTCCATATTTCAAACCATCTGCTATACCAGCACAACGTCTCCGCTACTCCTTTTAATTATGTGTCCACCTCTCGCCTCCCAGTACAGAGAAAAGATTCAGCAACACTTTGACAGTAATGAGATCAAACTGCCTACCATCACCCTGCTCACACCTGAGATACGCAAACAGCTACACGGCTTCTCCGACATGGTCCATGATGCTGACTTAAGCTCTGTCACACAGCAGGTACAAAGTGCGTGTGTGTGTGTGCGTGTGCGTGTACACGTAGATGTGCTTGTGCATTTATGTGTGACCTTTGGTCTCTAATAGTTTGTAACGTGTTCAATTGGAGTGTATATTAGGACAACATGCAGCGTCACGTCAGTATGGTTACAAAGTCTTATCATAACTATTTCTATACRGGTTTCAGATCAACGTTATTTCCAGCATTAATCTGACAGAAATAGCAGGCATGTTAGACCAACTTGCTACTGTTCAAGTGAGTAATAAAACATGTAACATGGTTACAAACATATTCCCTCCCTCTGAGCACTCTCAGCCTCTTCCATCAATGAGACGATGTGAACATCAGTGTGTGCACTAGTCATATAGATGTTTGTATAAAGACAGTACTGTGATGCATGTCTCTCAACAGATTAATACAGGTATTCAAAATCAGCTGACACAGGAGGCTGGAGGCCTGAGAGGGATCCAGTCAGGCATTGTCACTGCCATCATCCCACAACTGGTACGTCTGACTGGCCTGCTGCCTGGTGCTATCTGTTTCTGCTCTGGACAACTTCAGCAAATGTACAAATGTCACATATGTGTTTTTGTACTAAATATGCAGCTATCTGAATGTCTGGATTATCTATGACTATTTTATAAATCCTTAAGAGGTCATTATCCAGAGCAGAGTCCTATATATTGTAAATAGATATATTACCTGTCTGACTTTTGTGTTTCAGACTCAGTTGAACTCCAACATATATGCCCTCAGTGTCATAGCATCAGAGATCAATGTAAGTAATACTGCAGAATGTTCAGAAAGCATGAGCTGCAAGGGTTCTTTCATGAAACAATGAAAATATGTAGCTATGCAATGCATGCTCATCCCTCTCCCTCCCTACCTCTTTCTTCTTTAGGGCACAGTAGGAGATGTGTTGAATAAAGTGGGAACAGCTCAAGACTTCCTKAACACCAACACTACACAGATAGTCAAGGCCGTGAGTAACCACACACATGCACGTTCYAACGCATGCACAAACACAAGCATATCTAGTCACGAAAAAAAATCCTTTACAACCAGAAAATGACATCATATGCCACATTTCTCTCATTTGGGTTTCTTTCCTAGAAAGATAAACCATTTCATCTGGTTCATGACCTCAGGTGTTCTGTACAGTAAAGAAGGAGAGATGGTAGCACCACAGCCATTACTCACATCTTAGCCCACAGTCACACGGCACACTTCACATAGTTATAGGGAATTCCACCTGATTTTCTGCTGCAAAGCTCCACTGATTCTCATGACTTCTGAGTCAATAAATGTATGGAATTTACACTTGTTTTTCTTTCTTTTTCTCAGGCAAGTAGGGAGTTCCTAGACTGTCAGATGGGGTACTTCACGACGTATGCTGACTGGGCTAACCTCACGGTGGGTTCACTTAACATTCTACTACTACTGTATCACTGCATTGCTGTATCTTGTGTATGCGGTTTAATTTTAGGTTCCTATGTTTGTTTGTGTGTGTAGTTTAGCCTCAGCCTTATGTGTAAGAATGTGTGGTTGTGGTTGATGTAAAAAGGGCTTTATAAAATACATTTGATGAAATTTGATTGTGTGAGTGTGTGTGTGCYTGCGTGTGTGTGGGTATGTAGATCACTCAACAGATTGGTCTCTGTGGCCCAGTGGCACAAGCTGTGGACTCAGCGAAGGTTGTAGTCTGCTCAAATATGATGGAGTCTCTGGTAAGAAAATGATTTCACGCATGCACCCACGCACAGAAAATGATACACTGCGTTAATCTAATATTGTTTATTAACCTACATCTGTGTTTGTGTCCAGAATGCGTTCTGGTTCAGTCTGGGCTGGTGTATGATCTTCCTGGTCCCCAGCATCATCTTCTCCATCAAACTGGCCAAGTTCTACAGGAGGATGAAGCACAGCGATGTCTACGAGTGAGTAGCAAAGATATTTACACACATACATCAGA
Organism: Salvelinus sp. IW2-2015; assembly: GCF_002910315.2. Classification (NCBI taxonomy): domain Eukaryota; kingdom Metazoa; phylum Chordata; class Actinopteri; order Salmoniformes; family Salmonidae; genus Salvelinus; species Salvelinus sp. IW2-2015. The sequence goes on from NC_036858.1 coordinate 25,890,882, forward strand.
TGATTGTACTTAGGTACTGGGCGGGAAATACTCATTCAGAAATAAGACCAGGGCCTGGCTATATAGTACCAGTCAAAAGTTTGGACACACCTACTCAAGGAATGGACACACCTACTCAATAATTTTTCTTTAGTTTGACTATTTTCTGCATTGTAGAATAATAGTGAAGACATCAATACTATGAAATAACACATACGGAATCATGTAGTAAGCAAAAAATCTAAATATCAAAATAATCAAAATATATTTTATATTTGGGATTCTTCCTAAGTAGCCACCCTTTGCCTTGATAACAACTTTGCACACTCTTGGCATTCTCTCAACCAGCTTCACCTGGAATGCTTTTCCAACAGTCTTGAAGGAGTTCCCACATATGCTGTGCACTTGTTGGCTGCTTTTCCTTCATTCTGCAGTCAAACTCTTCCCAAACCATCTCAATTGGGTTAAGGTCGGGTGATTGTGGAGGCCAGGTCATCTGATGCAGCACTKATCACTCTCRTTCTTGGTCAAATAGCCCTTACACAGCCTKGAGTTGTGTTGAGTCATTGTCCTGTTGAAAAACAAATGATAGTCCCACTAAGCGCAAACCAGATGGGATGGCGTATCGCTGCGGTAGCCATGCTGGTTAAGTGTGCTTTGAATTCTAAATAAATCACTGACAGTGTCACCAGCAAAGCACCATCACACCACCTCCTCCATGCTTCATGGTGGGAACCACACATGTGGAGATCATCCGTTCAGCTACTCTGCGTCTCACAAATACACTGGGTTGGAACAAAAAATCTCAAATTTGGAATCATCAGACCAAAGGACAGATTTCCACTGGTCTAATGTCCATTGCTCGTGTTTCCTGGCCCAAGCAAGTCTCTTCTTCTTATTGGTGACCTTTAGTAGTGGTTTCTTTGCAGCAATTTGTCCATGATGGCCTGATTCACGCAGTCTTCTCTGAACAGTTGATGTTGAGATGTGTCTGTTACTTGAAATCTGTGAAGCATTTATTTGAACTGCAATTTCTGAGGCTGGTAACTCCTCAGTTAAACTCTGATGAAACTCTAATTAAACTCCTCAAAACTCTAATGAACTTATCCTCTGCAGCAGAGGCAGTCCTCATGACCTGTGGCGGTCCTCATGTGAGCCAGTTTCATCATAGTGCATGATGGTTTTTGCGACTGCACTGAAGAAACTTTCAAAGTTCTTGAAATATTCCRGGATTGACTGACCTTCATGTCCTAAAGTAATGATGGACTGTCATTTCTCTTTGCTTATTTTAGCTGTTCTTGCCATAATATGGACTTGGTCTTTTACCAAATAGGGCTATCTTCTGTATACCACCCCTACCTTGTCACAACACAACTGATTGGCTCAAACGCATTAAGAAGGAAAGAAATGCCACAAATTAACTTTTAACAAGGCACTCCTGTTAATTGAAATGCATTCCAGGTGACTACCTTATGAAGCTGGTTGAGAAAATGCCAAGAGTGTGCAAAGCTGCCATAAAGGCAAAAGGTGGCTACTTTGAAGAATCTCAAATATTAAAATATATTTTGATTTAACACTTTTTTTGCTTACTGCATGATTCCATAGGTGTTATTTCATAGTTTTGATGTCTTCACTATTATTCTACAATGTAAAAAGCATTACAAATAAAGTAAAACCCTTGAATGAGTAGGTGTGTCCAAACTTTTGACTGGTACTGTATATACCAGACTTCGTGTGCTGATCTAGCATCAGGTCCRCTGCCCGCCCATAATAAAATGATTATCTTATTATTCGTTATGATCTAAAAGGCAAAACGGATCTTATGTCAGCACTCCTACTCTATGACTTTTTGTGAACARGTGCCCAGGACACTATGACTCTGATTGAAACGTTGTTGTAATGAAGCTGGTATGGGAACAATATACAATCTCTCTTTCTGTCTTGTCTCATCTCTCTCCCCACAGAAACCACATAGCCATGAACATCCCCCCCCGAGCCAAACCCTACTGAGCTGGTGGAAAGAGAGGACTGGCAAGGGCTGTTACTGCTCTCAGGGAATAGAACCAGGGCTCTGCCACCCCACCCTGACAGAGGGACATGAATGGGTCTAACGCWACATGTACCACCTGAATAGTGATATATCAAATAGGGTAGGTACAAGTTGCCGGCTTCAACATAACGTCTATAATCATGTCATTGTGTTGTTTGTCTACAATGTCATTGACTTTTTGTTATTTTTGATATATTTCTTTTCTTCTAATGAATGATATTGATTGAAATATTTGATTATGCAATGATACAATTTTGTACCAGACAATGAGTAGGATATGTGTTACGAAGCACTTTAGTAGGTCTGTTTATATATGAAAAACATTTCTGACATGCATTGTGCAAACTACTGTGATTAAAGATTTGCTACAAATAGAGACTACTGTTTGTGTTAGCTAATTCTTTCTCAAATATATTACTTATATAGTACTTGTAGTATAATATGTTTCTGATAGGATAGKACTAGCAGCAGTGGCCAATAGAAACGTGTTCTGCATGTGATTGATTGCTGTTTACAGGATGCAGTCTAAAAATGGTACAAATCKATCAATGCGTTTAGGTTTACAGCACAGATCCACCTGATTCAYTGAAGACAACCTCTCAGCATCACGATGGGGGAAGTAGGGGAGCAGAGGGAAGTGTGGGTATCGGGTTGAATTTGACCTCAATGACCGATATGAAGTGTTCTGCAGTTTTCTAGCCTCTGGGATCAGCCTCATTCCCACTCTCTCCCTCTGCAGCAGGATTATCTGAGACAGAGATAGTGAGTCCCCAATGTCTTCAGCTAGGTGACGTCACTCCAGAGGATCCTCCATCAACAGTGCAGATGAAAATCCAGCGTAAGACAATAAGCGGGGCCCCTCCACCACCCTTTTCCACCTCTTCTCCCCCCCCCCACTCCATGGTTAATGATAATTCAACCTACATGATGATATCCTTCTCACACACCCCTGGGGAACCTGCCTGTCTGCTGTGAAACAAAAGAGACGCACGCACACAGTTCCGTGGCATTGTTTAGTAGACAGGCTAAGGAAGGACATTTTTCACACGCACCGCATATATGCACATTAATCCTTTGACTGGTGCACACACTAAGCTGTGTGCAGCTCTAAAGAGATTTAGGCCTAGATTCAATCAGATCAAGTGTTAACCGGCGATTGCAGACATGCGCATAGCGGATGTTTTGCCGGTGTGAACACATTCCAGTGTTCAAACTTTTAAACAAGGCTGCATGGGATTTATCTTAATGCTACGGCATGCAGCTAATGGCAATGTCCGTTTTTTTAGGTATAATGCTGGGAGCCACTTGTGGATTTGACAGCTCCACCTCAGACACTATCCACTAAGTTGGCTAAAGCAGATCTGATTGAATTGAGCCCTTGGTCATAGCTGGGCTATGGCCATATTGAGCTTAAATCCCAAAGCTATGGGAGCAGTGGGTCATCATGTGTCCTGAATGTAACTAGTAAATGTAGTGTTTCCTCGACTATAATGGGTTTAAACATAGCAAGACGGCACAAACAGACCTGYCTAACATATGGGACKAGGCTAGTTTAAACAAAAGGCAAAAATCACAATGTTTTTGTATCTAAGAGTAAGTTGGCAATGCCAAGGGCCTAACAAACCAGAAKAACGTGTGGGAGCCATGCCTTATGGTGAGGATGAGAAACTATTCACAGAACAGAAACACAGGTAAAAACACAAGGGCATTTCTCAGTGACATACATATTGGGCACATTCTGCTCAGACCTGCATAGAATATCAGCTCTTTACCACATCARTATGATGTAATGATCTCGTAAACTGTACAGTCTTGCACATAATATGGCTATCTGGAACGCACCCAATTACACTCAACGAGTTAGCCTGMGTACCTGACTGTTTCTGATGTTAGCAATACTACATTGTTGCCTTAGCAGGACAACGACCAGTTAGCTAAATTAGAAATAGACTGGGTAAATACAACAAAATACTATCAAACAGTATATTCCAAAATAGCAAACAAACACCACCAAACAGAGACCATGTAGAAGTTTTAACTTGGGTTTAATAACACATGCATTTTGCATTCAATCATATATCCAAACATTTGATATCTGTGTGGCTGAAAGTGAAACACTGCAGAAGGCTAAAGTACTGTACATGGAATAGTCATCACAGCTGACCGGAAAAGACACAATTTGATAACAGGCAATAAAAAAGGGGAACTCCACCTGTCAAAGTGGAGCAAAGGCAAATTAACAAAGACTTCCTGTTCTGAGCACATTCACCTGTCCGGATTGAATAGTAGGATGCTTGGCAATGGTGTTTTATGTGATTTTCTTGTTATGCTAAGGCTTTATACATCCATCCATTCCCACATACTGCAGGGGTATCAAACTCAAGTCGATGGCTGCAATCCTACTGGTTTTAGTTTCACATATTGATCACCGACTGGCCAGAGAGAGTATACAGTCTGTGATTAAAAGTAATAAAAAAAACTGCCATTTGCGGCCCTCCAGGACAGTAGCTGTGCACCCGACATACTAGGATAGTCTCGTCAGTTATCATATGCACAGTGAAACATCAAACTAACAGAATGTCATCACAAGTCACAGCATCCCAATTAGCAACCCTTTTCACTAGAGTGCACTCCTCCGCAGATTTAAAAGCATAGGGCTGGTGTTAGTATGGGTGATTACACCGATCCCATCCTCGGTTTGATGACATTCTGTTCTGTTTGTTCTACGTGGGGGATTTCCTTGAATCACTTKAAGGAAATGGGTGGAGAATTCCAGCACAGAGTAAGTKATCTTTGGCTCTCAGAGCAGGCGACCAGTTTTAACTGGCCGAGTCACATGATCAGGCTAAACAAATTACCCCATGTCACTCACTCACACACACACACACAACATCCCATGCTCCTGACGGCTGTATCTATAACAGCGGTGGTGACTGCATTAGAGCAGATATGTGACACTAMGTTGTGAATGAGGAGCAGCAGCTCCCTGAAGGAACTCAGTCATTCCAGTAGCATTCTGACTGTGTGCCTTAGCAGGCCGTATTTTGTGAGCGCAGTGTTCAGTCGGTTTTAACCAGGTTAGGCTTCACCAACTTCACAGAATATATCTGGATAGGACTACAGAAATGAATAATTTCATAAACAAGTTATATTCTTTAGAGGTGGTTCCACAGCTGTTAGCRTGAGTCCAAGATTTGTCTGTACTGTCATTGGCAAGACAGCACAAACATATCTGGGACTCAGACTACTGCACTGTGTAAAACATTTAAAGAATCAGTTTGATTCTAAATCTAAATGCTAAAGAACACTTTCTATAAAATAAAAATGTAGGCACTTTAAAACAATCATCTTTATCCATAGAGCTTAATTTACGAGGTTTGATCTCCAGACTTAAAAATTTTACTCAGACATGACAAGTAAACAATAGTAGGATGTTCTGTAATACTGACAATTGGGAAGCTACACATACAGCGTGTAGAGAATGAACTCCTCTGTGTGTGTAAATCATGGAGCAGAAAACAGAGGAGAAAGAGAGCAGAGGTGAAATGGAGACGGGGAATGTTAACAGGAGAAAGCGAGAATGCCAACAGTGGATAGAGAGAGAGAGAAAATGTTAGGAGAAACAGACAGAGGGTCTAACATCCATAACGACATTACAGTCACTTGGCCCATGCAGAGTGCCGTGTGTGTGAGAGATGTGCTTTGGTTTTGGCCTACCCCATCCCTACTAAGGACATAACAGCGTTACCCCAAATTAAATTACAGGAACTCGAAGACAGTGAGTCACCTCTCCTCTACAGGGCAGTTTGGTAGGAATGTACTGGGTGGAACTGGAGAAAGAGAGACTGGAGTGGACAGGGGAGAGACTGAAGAGAGGGTTGAGAAGATTATGAAAAGAGAAAGAGAGAATGCAACAAGGGTTTAAAGAAGTAGAAAGATATAAATATTAATCTACCCCTGAAAGAAAATGTACACTTTTTTACTGAACATTTTCCTCCAAAAGCAGCTGTATATCTCTTCAATATCGTGTTTCACTATAGAACTTTTCCACTGCTGCTGGAAAAGGTGTCATTACATCAATGTTATTTTCAAACAGACACGTTCAGTAAAATAGTTCATGTTTGAGGGTGACGGTTGACTGACTTTATGAGGAACATACACTAAACCCAGAAGTCATGTCCCAGAGACGAAACCTTTACCCCCTAGAGCCAAGGGTTCAAAATATTCTAAACAAATAAACATTCAACACAGAGGTTCGTGGGTCAGGGTCCGATAACTGTATCACTATGGGCTGACAAAGGGCTTTCGATTCTTAGTAGGTTTAAAGTACAGTAAACCACCTGGGATATTATGACACAGAGTTGGCGAAAGCAAAAAAAGATCCAGGTTGTGTACAGTAGGCACGAATTAGAAAATAACATTTTGAAGCACAAGAGGCACTGCCTGAACATGACCAATGAGAATGTTCACTGTAGCTTTTTAAACATTTTCTGTTGGAAAACATGTTCTGTTTTGTGCCTGCTGAACAAGACCCACAACAATGAATCTACCATATTACATACAAGAATGGTAGCTCTGCGACATGCACACTTAATAATCTGTTCATAATATCAATATATACTGTATATGAGTCTAATGTTCTTTCCATTAAGGCTGAGTTTATCGAATGCAAGGCAACTCTTAGCTAGCATTCTACTCTGTGTGCATTCCAGATCACACAATAACACTTAAATAACACCACATATATACACATTTTAACATACAAAATGAAAATCAAAAGAGAGGTATGTACAATGGTAAGATTTAGTAGTCATTTAATAACCTGGAATAACTTTAAGGCAATATTTTGTTCGGAAAGTAAACTGTCAGCTATGGTTACTCATCTGCTTATGATTGACAACAGAAAAGAGCCTCAAATGAAGCCTGCCTAAAGGAGGACATTTTGTTTTGTTGACTGATTTTGTTGTTCAGGCACAGTCCTGGTCCAGTGTAGAGGAAGCACTTAAGATATGCTGTTCAATAGCAGATTAGACCAATCTCAATCTAACAACCCACTACTACCTATACCAATCAACTGAAATCTCAATAATGGTATCAATAGTTTTTTGTTGTTGTTTTTATTCTGTTAAAATGTTTTCGTAGCCAACACTGCACATCAAGTAGAGTAACATGAAGATATCGCCGCAGCCAAAGAGCACTTTTCCCTACAGAGCAGAAATAGACTGTGCATGTTTTGAGTATGGTAGAATTGACAGGTTGTGGGAGTGTCAGACGAGGGTTATGGGGTGAGAGTACAGTGTGTGTGTGCGCGTCTCAGTTGGGGTTCGGAGTGGAGGTTACCCTGCCCCCGGGGACAGTCCTGTGTTTAGATGGGTCGTGTTGATCCAAGATGGCCGCCATGTTGCCGATGACATCATTGTGCTGCTGATCTAAGCCTATGCTAGGCTCGGTGGTGGACCTAGGCAGTCCTTTAGCCCGACGAGGGGGCGTTGGAGGGGGGAATGAGGGCGACTGGAGGATGTCAGCATATCGCTGGTTGGGCCTGGTCTSTCTCTGTAGAACCTTACTGAGCAACGGCTTCAACAACCCAAAGGTCAACTGGCCGGACTGGGGGTCAGCAAAGGGAGAGGAGGGAGGGATATTTGAGGAGGGGGAGAAGGATGTAGATAAGGAAGATGATGAGGGTATATTTTTCAGTACAATGTTAAGTATGGCCGTGACCGTGAGATCTTCAGGACACAGAGCCCAGAGGAGGTCTAGGTATGGATCCAGGTCTCGATGCTGGGCCACCTCACACAGTAAGGTAGTAAAGATCTCTTTGTTCAGTAAGGGACTCTGCCTGCAGAACCTCTGGGCCACTTGGGTTACCCTCTCCCACTGCCGTCTCCCCATCAAGATCCTCAGAGCCTGGAGGACAGCGTTTGGCCTACCACTCACCAAAAGGAGATCCACCTCCAAGTCCTGGTTTTGTTCATAATCTGGGTATTGTTTCAGGTCTGATCCGGGGCCAGGTAGAGGCAGAGCTGAAAGGGCGCGTTTATACAGGGGTAGGCTCTCTCCGTTCTCCGCAAATCCCCTACCTCCAGAGTAGCTCCAGGTGGAGCCACCAAGGCCTAGACCCATCCCCAAGCCTGCAGAGGTCTGCTGCTGCTGGGCTAGCTCCAGGAACCTGGGCAGCCAGCTGGGCTGGAAGCAGAAGACGGAGTGGCACAGGAGCTCGAAGACAGGCAGGGCCGAGTTAGCGGCAGGGGGGCTGGAGTTGGAGCTAAGGCTGGGGCTAAGTTTAAAACTAGAGCCAGTGCTGGGGCAAGGTTTGGGTGACTTGTGCTTAGACTGGCTGTTGCCATTGGTGTAGGGAAGGTTTGTCGGGACAGTATGGGCCTGTACAGGGCTGAGGACAGTCTTCCAGACCTCCGGGGACACTTTAGAGGAGATAGAGCCCTCTCCGTTGCAGCGTAGCTGCAGAGCGCTCTGCGTGGCCCTCCAGGCCTGACCGGGAAACAGGCTGAAGATYGAGTTGAGGTAGAGTAGAGAGTCTCGGTCGAGCTCTGACGACAAGAGGAGTCTCCCCACCTCCTGCTGCACTAGACTCTCACACACATCCTCCACCTCCCTCTCCTTCACCAATCCCCCCTTCACCTCCTCTAGGGAGATCAGCCCCTTCAGTTCAGCCTCCAGGGACTCGAGCAGCTTCTCCTGTCCTCTCCTGCCTCCTCCCTGGGGTAACTCCACTACCCTCTCCCCCCTGCTCTGGAGGTAGTCTCCGACGATGTTTGCCAGAGTGATAGGAGCCTGGAACATCCCTCCTCTTTTTAACTTCTCCACAGTGAGCCGAGTGCTGCTGAGACTTCTCTGTTGGTAATACTTACAGGCTTCCTCGAACACAGCCTCTACCAGTAGAGCCGCAGGGCTGATGCTCTCCCCTGTACCCAGGGACGGGGTCTTCTGCTTTGGGTCGGAGTCGTGGCCCCGGGGGTCGCCCTCCCGGAGCATCACTACAAATAGGCCGGTCTCTAACAGCATGTGTGGTGCCTGCCTCTCGGTCCTGTTCACGTAGAGTAGCCCCTCTCTCTTCAGGGCTATTTTCTCCAGCTCCACACCACACTTAGTGTCAATCAGGTAGAGGGTCCGTCCGATGGTCAGAGCCAGGGTGTCCTGGTACACGTTCAGGCTGTTATGGGCACTGCTGCTGGCCAGGCAGTTGTCAGCTAGTTTGTAGATCTGTCGTAACACCCCATCCTTTTGTAGTAGACTGACCCAACCTGTGCTGAGCAGCAGTAACAGGCCTCCACTGCCAGTAGGGGAGTAGCCATAGATATCAGGGGGGCTAAGGGCTGATAGGTATCCCGTGCAGTCTGTTATCAACCTTCTAAAGTCAGATTCTTTAGTAGAAGGTGAGTCTTTTCGGAGGAGATTACCTTTACTGGTGCTGCTCACTCTGAATGTGTCATACTGGGGGGACCACATGAGAAAGAATTTGGAGAGGGACATGGTGGATTTGTCTTTCAAATCAGGTAGTAGGTAAACATTCTCACCTGAGCTGATGACGTTGTAGCGGGGGTTGTTGTGCAGAGCAATTTTCATGCCCCCTAAACTGACAGCCATTTCCTCCACCTCATAGGTTCGTTTGCAGATGCAGTACCTGAAGTTGTGGGTCTCATTGACAGGTGATGAGCTCTCCGACGGTGGCCTCTCCTCACACCAGAATATGTAGTTTTGACTGGCCGAGACAGATATGACTTTAGCCCGAGGGCTGTTGCAAAGGTCCGCGGTGTGCAGGGGATGCCATCCCCCTTTGAGTTCKAGAAATTTCCAAAACTCTGCTTTTCCATTCTCGAATATGACAGCTAACAGCGCAACACCGCCGTCTCTGTTTTTGTCGTCAAAATATACAATATCCACAATGGGCACAGCCCGAGTCAGCCCCAGATCTAGGTGTTTTTGGCTCTGGATCTGCTGCGGTCTCTGATATTTGTCAAAAGTCATGAGACCAACCTTGGGTTTGTGGAGAATGACATGAATGTGGCGTCCATCTGGGCTCACGCGCACATCTGATAGATTGTTTTTGCAACTGTTATTCGAATACGTCTGTTTTAGATACTCGTTTAAATCTGTACCTCTAGTAAAGTCCACGAAAGCTGTCACTTGTTCCAACATTCGTTGCATCATGTCTACAGAGCAGAGAAGGTATTCGATGCGGCGCTAACGCTAGCACAAATCTAAACTCAGACTGCCGATGTTGCTAGCTGGAACCCGTCAGCGGTTAAATCAACCGATTGTCGTGGGCTTTAGTAATCCCACTTCCGTCGATGAAAACCTCTCTAACTATGTAGCTAACTGTCGACATTTCAAAACAGTTTAAATCTTATGCGTAAAAGTAGTTAACTAGCTAACAAGCTAGTCATCTGGATGCTTAGCTACCTCCTGACATCACGAGTTTATTAATTTCCGGATACAAAGATTTTTTTCCTGAAAGGGGAGGAGTGGAGAGGGAAAAGACGTAACTCAAAGACTGCATCACAGAACGTTGCACTGTGCAGGTTTTCCATCTTCAGCTTGACTTCGCATGTGAAACTGTTTAACAGCAGTACAACTAAATAAACGCAAATGGGTGGCATACAACACTTCTAAAATGACTCCTAAAATGTGTATTCGAAAAACGTTCATCAAAATTGTGATTATTAAGTGACTGAATGACAAAATCGTTGAAGTTGACTATCTTCTGTTCTTAAAAAGTATTTTATGAAGCTTTGAACTGTCAATCAAGGCACGACCGCAAGCTATCTTTCAAAGGGGGRTTTCGTCTGCCTAGGCGTTGCTAACGCATGCCAGATGTTACAGTGCATTTCCACATAACATGTTGGGGTGATAAAACAACGGAGCCCCATTCATTTTCAATTGAGGGAAGTCAGTGAAGTGGGCGGAGGGACAGTTGGGCGATGTGAGCATGTGTGAGGGAGGGTGAACAGGGTAGATTTTGGTAATACTCCAATACATTGTGGCACTGTCGACCAATCGAAGGTCACTATAGCTTCCACTCCCTACTGTAATGGCTGTTCATACCTAGCCTGCTTGCTATCACCCACATGAGGACGAAGCTAATGCGGCTATCCAAATGATCGTGTTACGTGGAAATTGGGCATCACCGTCCATTTACACTATACAAGCGGCACTCGCATAACCGCGCTAGCCTCATCTTCATGTGGGTGCTAACAAGGTAGCAAGCTAGGTAGTGCTATGCATCAACAGCCATTGTCAGCCAATCCAGTAGGAGTTGGAGGTTATGGTGAGCTTCGATTGATCACTTGCATTCAGAGTATGTGAGCGGAACGGAGCTGGAGCAGAGCGAAGAGGAGCTGCCCAATTTATCTGGAGTGTGGAGTGAGTTTCCACTCCAGTTTCTCTCCAGTACCACTCCAGTAGCGCTCACTTCATGAGCTCAGGGCATGCCCTGCCCAGTATGCATTTGTATGCAACTTGTGTGCTGCTATAGCCCCTTGCTGTAGCTACTGTCATGGAGTTCGCAAAATATTTTTTATAAAGAATCTGATAAAACACACAGGTGCAAAATCAAGGTGACTTACAAGATGAGGAGGACCAAGCGCAAAAGAGGGAGTGCGGTGATATAGTGTCCAAAATTAAATAATCGTTGTGGAATCTGAAAAGACACATATCCCAAAAGCATGATGTTGTAAGTGAACATACAGAATGTAAGGAGGTGGGTTGCTAGCTAAGTATGTCATTGCAGAAAAGTATTTTTAAACCAAAAATCTGATCTCTTAAAAGTTTCATTAATTTTCGTTCTATTATCTATGCAATAGGCTATATTTTTTTTGGGCCCAATAAGCCTGACATATTACCTCTTRCAAGGAGCTTTCCGTTTTGATAGGGTTATTTTGCCTAAAAACATTTAGGCCTACCTTCAAAATGTTTAAAAACAACTCCGCATCCCATCAAGCATGGCAAGAATGTCCCGAAGGGTGTATAGCATCCTCAGTTGCTCTGCAAGCATGGAGAGGGTCTATTCTCCGCTGCTGGCATTTTTTCCAGGCACCATCGCATGAGCCTGAAGCCACAGACTCTGGCCAAACTCGTGTTTCTAAAAGTGAATTCAAAGACACTGTAGACTGAGCCTAATAAAGACATTTTTAGTTACATTTGTATTTAATTTTAAGTAAGTCACAGCCTATATGCGCAATGTATAGGCTATAATGATTTAATACAACAAAATGTTGTAAGGATCTCTACAGGATCAGTGTCCCACTCTCGGGACAGGTGAGCTAACATGTGCTAATATGATTAGCATGACGTTGTAAGTAACAAGAACATTTCCCAAGACATAGACGTCTTATATGGACAGAAAGCTTAAATTCTTGTTAATCTAACTGCACTCTCCAATTTACAGTAGTGATTAGTGAAAACATACAATGCTATTGTTTGAGGAGAGTGCACTTGTACTTGAAAATGTATATATTGACCAATTAGGCACATTTGGGCAGACTTGATACAACATTTTGAACAGAAATGCAATGGTTCATTGGATCAGTCTAAAACTTTGCACATACACTGCTGCCATCTATTGGCCAAAATCTAAATTGTGCCTAGAGTCCTAAGTCAGATAATGGCCTTTCTCTTGCATTTCAAAGATGATGGAACAAAAAAAAGAAGTTTTCTTTGTATTATCTTTTACCAGATCTAATGTGTTATATTCTCCTACATTAATTTCATGTTTCCACAAACTTCAAAGTGTTTCCTTTCAAATGGTATCAATAATATACATATCCTTGCTTCAGGTCCTGAGCTACAGGCAGTTAGTTTTGGGTATGTCATTTTAGGCGAAATTGAAAGAAAAGGGTCCAATCCTTAAGATGTAATGCTGAGCACTTACTGTTCCTGACAGACTTTCAAATCCTTCACATTGTATTTCTTTTGTAGGCTATAGCCTTGAAATAATAGGCTAATAATATAGCCTAAATAACTCATTTTCGTTCCTTCTTAGGCTACCTGTCTGGCTCTTGACCTATTTAGAGTGTTTATGTGCTGTTTAATATTACATGTAGCCTATTGGCCTATTGGAAATGATGAGCTCTTCTTACAGTAAACTTTTCATGTTGTTTATTAAAATACTTTTCATTTAAATAATATGGTTTGATTTCAATACTTAAAAACCAAATGGTAGGTCCACGTAGTCCCAAAAATAGATGGTTGTTGGTTAAATGGTGATTTTAACGAACGGACCGAATTTGAATAGTCCGTTTTTTTCCTGTGAGCAAGGAGCGTTTTTTAGCGGAGCGTTGAATGTGGAGCACATGAGCAGTGCAGGAGCAGTGCGAAAGCATCGCTCCATGATCGATGATTGGGATTTTCGACCACTCAACTCTGCTCACATACTCTGCTCGTGTAGCGATATCGCAGAGGATTTGCATAAAGTTCAGCTTTCCCCAACTTTAGTCCCGTCCTGTTCAGCTCCCTCGCACATGCTCGCATCTCTCAACGGTCCCCCATCCACTCTTCTCTCTCTTTCTTTTCATTGAAAGAATTGCTTCAGATGTTTCTCTGCGCTGCTGTTTACTATAGTGCAATTTGACTTTTTACAACACCTGGATATTTATTTTAAGTATCAGCTTACCAAATATTATGTTATAGCAATCTATCAGTTGAAGAGACAGTCGATGACGTTGCACGCAACCATTGCTTGATGCATGCAAAGTCTGAGCAGGGGAACACAACCAAAAAGAGCTGTGGGTCAGTGAGATTCTGTTTATTTTGTAATGACAGTAAACAATATTCCATTCTCATGCTGTGTTCATAACATATTTGTCCATATTATCAGGCAGGTGTGGTATTTAGCTATAAGCACCTGACGTAGTCCACCTGGTGCAGCATAGTGGCTATAAATAGACTGAGGGTTGCCCATCTGAAATTATTACATTGGGCTAATCATTAGCTAGATCACAAACTCTAAAGTCTAAACACCAGGCTATCTTGTTGCTAGTTACAGCAACATATAGCTTAATAAAATGGGTCCGGAGAGGATGGCTGCCGTTTCATGGGCTCTTAACCAACCGTGCTATTGTTTTTGTTTTTTCGCATTGTTTGTAACTTATTTTGTACATAATGTTGCTGCTACCGTCTCTTATGACCGGAAAGAGCCTCTGGACATCAGAACAGCGATGACTCACCTTGAACTGGATGAAGAATTTCTCTTTAATGAGTCGGGCGAGAGGGATTTACTCCAGACACCCGAACAGGCCCTCATTCCCGTCATTCGCAGGAGAAAAAGACGGAAGAGGTATCACGGAAAGAGTTTGGAGTGCCTTGTGAGGATCCGCCGAAGAGTGGCTAATCTGCCTTTGCCATCCATACTACTGGCCAACGTACAATCGCTGGATAATAAATTGGACGAACTAAAAGCACTTATATCCTACTAACGGGACATTAAAAACTGTAATATCTTATGTTTCACCGAGTCGTGGCTGAACAACGACATGAATAACATACAGCTGGTGGATTATACACTGTATCGGCAGGATAGAACAGCAGCCTCTGGTAAGACAAGGGGTGGCGGTCTATGTATATTTGTAAACAACAGCTGGTGCACGATATCTAAGGAAGTCTCGAGGTTTTGCTCGCCTGAGGTAGAGTATGTCATGATATGCTGTAGACCACACTATCTACCGAGAGAGTTTTCACCTATATTATTCGTAGCTGTCTACATCCTACCACAGACCGATGCTGGCACTAAGACTGCACTCAATGAGCTGTATACTGCCATAAGCAAACAGGAAAACGCTCATCTAGAGGCGGTGCTCCTAGTGGCCGGGGACTTTAATGCAGGGAAACTTAAATCCGGTTTACCTCATTTCTATCAGCATGTTAAATGTGCAACCAGGGGGAAAATAACTCTAGACCACATTTACTCCACACACAGAGACGCGTACAAAGCTCTCTCTTGCCCTCCATTTGGCAAATCTGACCATAATTCTATCCTCCTGATTCCTGCTTACAATCAAAATTAAAGCAAGAAGAAACAGTGACTCGGTCAATAAAAAGTGGTCAGATGAAGCAGATGCTAAGCTACAGGACTGTTTTGCTAGCACAGACTGGAATATGTTCTGGGATTCTTCCGATGGCATTGAGGAATACACCACATCAGTCGCTGGCTTCATCAATAAGTGCATTGACGACGTTGTGCCCACAGGGGGAACATACCCCAACCAGAAGACATGGATTACAGGCAACATCATCACTGAGCTAAAGGGTAGAGCTACCGCTTTCAAGGAGTGGGACTCTAACCCGGAAGCTTATAAGAAATCCCGCTATGCCCTCCGACGAAACATCAAACAGGAAAAGCATCAATACAGGACTAAGATCGAATCGTACTACACCGGTTCCGACGCTCGTCGGATGTGGCAGGGCTTGCAAACTATTACAGATTACAAAGGGAAGCACAGCCGAGAGCATCCCAGTGACACGAGCCTACCGGATTAGCTAAATTACTTCTATTCTCGCTTCGATGCAAGTAACACTAAAACATGCATGAGAGCACCAGCTGATCCCAAAGGACTGTGTGATCACACTCTACGCAGCCAATGTGAGTAAGGCTTTTAAACAGGTCAACATTCCCAAGCCCCAGGGCCAGACGGATTACCAGGATGTGTGCTCCGAGCATGCACTGACCAACTGGCAAGTGTCTTCACTGACATTTTCAATCTCTCCCTGTCTGAGTCTGTAATACCAACATGTTTTCAAGCAGACCAACATAGTCCCTGTGCCCAAGAACACTAAGGTAACCTGCCTCAATGACTACCGACCTGTAGCACTCACGTCTGTAGCCATGACGTGCTTTGAAAGGCTGGCCATGGCTCACATCTAAGCCGTTATCCCAGAAACCCTACACAATTTGCATATCGCACCAACAGATCCACAGATGGTGCAATCTCTATTGCACTCCACACTGCCCTTTCACACCTGGACAAAAGGAACACCCATGTGAGAATGCTATTCATTGATTACAGCTCAGCGTTCAACACCATAGTGCCCTCAAAGCTCAACACTAAGCTAAGGACCGTGGGACTTAACACCTCCCTCTGCAACTGGATCTTGGACTTCCTGACGGGCCGCCCCCCAGGTGGTAAGTGTAGGTAACAACACATCCGCCATGCTGATCCTCAACACAGGGGCCCCTCAGGGGTACGTGCGCAGTCCCCTCCAGTACTCCCTGTTCACTCATGACTGCACGGCCAGGCACGACTCCAACACCATCATTAAGTTTGCCGATGACAGTGGTAGGCCTGATCACCAACAACGACAAGACAGCATATAGGGAGGAGGTCAGAGACCTGGCTGTGTGGTTCCAGGACAACAACCTATCCCTCAATGTGATCAAGACTGAGGAGATGATTGTGGACTACAGGAAAAGGAGGACCGAGCACGCCCCCATTCTCATCGACGGGGCTGTAGTGGATCAGGTTGAGAGCTTCAAGTTCCTTGGTGTCCACATCACCAACAAACTAACATGGTCCAAGCACACCAAGACAGTTGTGAAGAGGGCACGACAAAACCTATTCCCCCTCAGGAGGCTCAAAAGATTTGGCATGGGTCCTCAGATCTTCAAAAGGTTCTACAGCTGCATCACTGCCTGGTATGGCAACTGCTCTGCCTCTGACCGCAAGGCACCACAGAGGGTGGTGCGTACGGCCCAGTACATCACTGGGGCCAAGCTTCCTGCCATCCAGGACCTCTTTACCAGGCGGTGTCAGAGTAAGACCCTAAAAATTGTCAAAGACTCCAGCCACCCTAGTCATAGACTGTTCTCTCTGCTACTGCACGTCAAGCGGTACCGGAGTGCCAAGTCTAGGTCCAAGAGGCTTCTTAACAGCTTCTACCCCCAAGCCATAAGACTTCTGAACATCTAATCAAATGGCTACCCAGACTACTTGCACCCGCCCCCCCACCCCTCTTTTACGCTGCTGCTACTCTCTGTTATTATCTATGCACAAGTCACTTTAAAAACTCTACCCACATGTATATACTACCTCAATTACCTCCAACTAACCGGTGCCCCCGCACATGACTCTGTACCGTTACCCCCGGTATATAGCCTCGCTATTGTTATTTACAGCTGCTCTTTAATTATTTGTTACTTCTATTTTTATGTATTATCTCTTTAAACTGCATTGTTGGTTAAGGGCTTGTAAGTAAGCATTTCACTGTAAGGTCTACACCTTTTGTATTCGGAGCATATGTGTAACGGCAGCCTTCCCTCTCTTCACGAGAAGAGAGTGTAACAGGGATCGGACCAACACGCAGCGTAGCCAGTGCTCAACATGTTTAATTTAAACATAAACAGTGAACACTTACAAATACAAAATAACAAAATGTGGCAAGCCGATACAGCCCTATCTGGTGCAGAGAAAACACAAAGACAGAAACAACCACCCACAAACCCCAACACAAAACAAGCCACCTATATATGATTCCCAATCAGAGACAACACAAAACATCTGCCTCTGATTGAGAACCATATTAGGCCAAACATAGAAACAGACAAACTAGACACACAACATAGAATGCCCACCCAGCTCACGTCCTGACCAACACTAAAACAAGCAAAACACACAAAAAACTATGGCAGAACGTGACAGTACCCCCCTGAGGTGCGGACTCCGAACGCACCCCCTAAAGCTCTAGGGGAGGGTCTGGGTGGGCATCTGTCCGCGGTGGCGCTCCGGCGCTGGACGAGGACACCACTCCACCATTGTCTTTGTCCCCCTCCTTAGCGTCCTTTGAGTGGCGACCCTCGCCGCCGACCTTGGCCTAGGAACCCTCACAACGGGCCCCATCAGACTGAGGAGGTAGCTCAGGACAGAGAGGTAGCTCAGGACAGAGAGGCAGCTCCGGACAGAGAGGCAGCTCCGGACAGAGAGGCAGCTCATGACTGGAGGGCAGCTCATGACTGGAGGGCAGCTCATGACTGGCGGGCAGCTCATGATTGGCGGCACTCATGACTGGCGGGCAGCTCCTGACTGACGGACGGCTCTAGCGGCTCCTGACTGACGGATGGCTCTAACGGCTCGGGACAGACGGGCGGCTCTGACGGCTCGGGACAGACGGGCGGCTCGACGGCTCGGGACAGACGGGCGGCTCAGATGGCGCTGGGCAGACGGATGGTTCAGATGGCGCTGGGCAGACGGACGGCTCAGATGCGCGTGGGCAGACGGATGGCTCAGATGGCGCTGGGCAGACGGATGGCTCAGATGGCGCTGGCAGGCAGGCAGCTCAGACGGCGCTGGGCAGGCAGGCAGCTCAGACGGCGCTGGGCAGGCAGGCAGCTCAGACGGCGCTGGGCAGGCAGGCAGCTCAGACCTCTGAGGCGCACACTAGGCCTGGTGCGTGTTGCCGGAACTGGTGGTACCGGGCTGAGGGCACGCACCTCAGGGCGAGTGCGGGGAGAAGGAACAGTGCGTACAGGGCTCTGGAGACGCACAGAGGCTTGGTGCGTGGTGCCGGAACTGGTGGCACCGGGCTGGAGACACGCACCACAGGGAGAGTGCGTGGAGGAGGAACATAGTTCTGGAGACGCACAGGAAGGCCTGGTGCGTGGTGTAGGCACTGGTGTTACTGGCTGACGAGCGAGAGGTGCGCCGGATATACCGGACCGGGAAAGCGTACTGGCTCCCTTGAGCACCGAGCCTGCCCAACCTTACCTGGTTGAATGATCCCGTAGCCCGACCAGTGCGGGGAGGAGGAATAGCCCGCACTGGGCTGTGCGGCGAACCGGGGACACCAAAGTAAGCCTGGTGCCATGTACACCGGCCCGAGGAGACATACTGGAGACCAGATATGTTGAGCCGGCTTCATGACACCTGGCTCAATGCTCAATCTAGCCCGGCCAATACGTGGAGCTGGGATGTACCGCACCGGCTATGCATACGTCGAGGAGACACCGTGCGCTCTTCCGCACAACACGGTGTCTGCCCGTACTCTCGCTTCCACGGTAAGCCCGGGAAGTTGGCACAGGCTCCTACCTGACTTCGCCACACTCCCCTTTATCCCCCCCAATACATTTTTGGGGTTTCTTCTCGGGCTTCCAGCCACGCTTCCGTGCTGCCTCCTCATACCACCGCTCCTTGGCTTTAGCTGCCTCCAGCTCTTCACGAGAGCGGCGATATTCTTAAACCTTAGCCAGGGTCCTTTACCCTCCAGAATTCCTCCCATGTCCAGGAGTCCTGTGTAATGGGCGCTGCTGCTTCTGCTGCTGCTGCTGCCCGTAGCCACGCTGCTTGGTCCGAGATTGGTGGGTGGCTCTGTAACGCCAGCCTTCCCTCTCTTCACGAGGGATCGGACCAACACACAGCGTAGCCAGTGCTCAACATGTTATTAAACGATAAACAGTAAACAGGAACACTTACAAATACAAAAAAACAAAATGTGGCAAACCGATACAGCCCTATCTGGTGCAGAGAAAACACAAAGACAGGAAACAACCACCCACAAACCCCAACACAAAACAAGCCACCTATATATGATTCCCAATCAGAGACAACACAAAACATCTGCCTCTGATGAGAACCATAATTAGGCCAAACATAGAAACAGACAAACTAGACACACAACATAGAATGCCCACCCAGCTCACGTCCTGACCAACACTAAAACAAGCAAAACACACAAGAACTATGGTCAGAACGTGACAATATGACAAATAAAATTTGATTTGAATATCTTGCATTTCCCCCKAAAAACGTTCCACTGGCAAACCAAGGATCATGTACTGTGAATATTATTATATTTAACCTTTATTTAACTAGGCAAGTCATATAATGTAGGCCTACCTGTTACAACTGACCCTTTTTACATTTAGCCCTGGTCTTCCCAATGCGTTCAACGCCATTGGCTCTCCCTGACACGCATAAACCATGCTGCTGCTAAAAACACTGGTTCAAAAATTTAGCATTTCACTAATTCCTAAGGTTTGACAAATAGGCTGAGTGTAACCTAGTAATAGTAGAAAGCTAAGTGATCCTCCTCTTTTAACAATGGCCATCAAAACTACTTTCAAAGGTATGTTTTCCTGCAACTGCAATAAGAATTTTGGAGTCTACAATGACTGGGCATGCATATTTCTCTCCCTTTGCGGCACGAGCAATTTGAATGCTCCTCCAGAGGAATATTATTTTCTTGCATAGAATACGACAGGCTGAACAATTGAACAGGTAAACTATTCTACTATGGGGTTGTCTGATGTAGCTGTTGCTTACTCGTGTTGTTGGCTGTGGAAAATTACATGTGGACAACATTTTTCATTAGATAATTCGAATAGGCTCACGAAAGGGACCAGGTCTCAGCTCGGCCTGGCTCTCATTTGGATCATAGGTGCCAGGTCACGGACCCGGCGGGACCCGGACCAATTTAACCCACTAGTAATTACCAGTTGGAGGGGCGTTTAAGTGTTTTTTTTCCCAGTCGTATGCGGTAAATATCACCTTCCCACTAGGTTATGAATGCAGCATCATTCAATACAGTTTGCTTTGTAAATAAAACATTTTTGGGTGAGGATTGCTGATTCTACTGTTGCTGCCTGATACAGTTATTTCCAATCAAGTTGTTACACACATGGTTAGATACATTATTATATATATATTTTTTAAATGTTCAAGATTTAACTTTTGTAGTCAGCTATATCAATAAGATGTAAACTAAATTGTTTATATTACATAGCATGCCTACAGAAATGACCAGGTAGCTTACTAAAACATTACATTGTATAATTCAGCAGTAACAACATATGAATTGTTTGTTTGCTTTGCATTTGGGTAACTGAAACAAGGAGCACCACCAGGCATAGGCAGTGGCGATTTTAGCATGTTAAACTTGGTGGGTCAAAATTACCACCGCTACACCTGGCTATCAGCGGAGCCTTGTCTGGCAGCGAAACAGTTCATTCAGCCTCATTTACTGCCTTTTTAAAAACATAGCTGACACGGCTGACTTGCTTAAAAATCTCATTTTTTGCAATTTTCGCCTAAAATGACATACCCAAATCTAACTGCCTGTAGCTCAGGACCTGAAGCAAGGATATGCATATTCTTGATACCATTTGACCAAAAAACATGCGTTTGTTTTATTTATTTTGTTCCATCATCTTTGAAATGCAAGAGAAAGGCCATAATGTAATATTGCAGATTAGGCGCAATTTAGATTTTGGCCACTAGATGGCAGCAGTGTATGTGCAAAGTTTCAGATTGATCCACTGAAGCGTTGCAATACTAGACAATATTTTGTATCAAGTCTGCCCAAATGGGCCGAATTGGTCAATTGATACATTTTCAAGTACATAACTATAGAGAACATACAAAAATGATATGGTATTACACATTTTTAGATTACACACTCCCAGGAATGTCATACATGATGCATCATTATCTTATACACTAACTTTCACACATCTAGATGGCCGGGCGGGGTGGGTGTGGAGCCAGACACAGCAGGGGTTCGAACTGTAGAACCCAGTTCCTACATTTGAATAGGGTTGCACAATTTGGGGAATATTCAGAGATGGAAACTTTCCGTGGGAATTAACGGGAATATATGGGAATTAACGGAAATATATGCAAATTAATATGAATACCATTTAAATGTAGATGTTTTTTTGCATTGGATATATTTACAATATCATATGGAGACAGAAACATAAACCTTTAACCTTATCATAAGTAGACAATTGCAAATTATTAAATCCTTCCAGTAGAAATAAAAAAACAATTTAGTTACAAATTTAACTTMAATTAAATCAGTTGACTCTTCACATGGGATGATTTCACTGAACAACAAAAGAAAGGGAATATTGAATGATCCCCAATGATCCATTGCATCTCCCAAAAACGTTTTCAACATACATCTGTAAAATGATAGTCTAGAAACTAAAGCTTTGGTTGTCTTCCTCTCAGGCTTCCATGTCTTCTCCCTGGACCTCCTCAATGTCCACCTGTTGATCATCAGACTCTGAGGCCTCATCTTTACTGTCACTTTACAACCTTGTTGAGGATGGCTCGTTGTCAGGCTCAAAGAGCCTCAACTTTGCCCAGATGACCACACATTTTTCAACCCTTGTATTGGTCAGCCTGTTGCGTGCTTTGGTGTGTGTGTTCCAAAACAAGGACCAGTTGTGCTCTGAGGTGGCTGATATTGGTGGGATTTGGAGGATGATGGAGGCAACAGGGGAAAGAGCCTCAGATCCACAAAGTCCCTTCCACCAGGTGGCTGAGGAGATGTGTTGGCACGGCTGCCATATTGCATCTCCATTCCAAAGGCCTTGCTTGGAAGTCTACTTCGCAAGACTGCCAAGAACATTGCCCTCATCCAGGCCAAGGTGGCGAGACACGGTAGTGATGACACCATAGGCCTTGTTGATCTCTGCACCAGACAGGATGCTCTTTCTAGCAGACTTGGGGTCCAACATGTACGCTYCGGCGTGTATGGGCTTCAGGCAGAAGTCTTCACGCTTTTTGATGTATTTAAGAATTGCAGTTTCCTCTGCTTGGAGCAACAGTGAAGTGGGCAGGGCAGTATGGATTTATTCTCTTACATCTGCAAGCAGAGTCTGAACATCAGACAGGATGGCATTGTCTCCCTCAATCTGTGAAATGGCTACTGCTCCATGTTTCAGGAGTTCCCGGCTGATTACCACTCTCTCCTAAAGTTAAGCAGTTAGATTAAACAACTTTTTTGTAAGATACCTGTTTTAAAATGAAACATGTATGGGAACAGGTGAATTAACACTCCTCAGTTAGCAGGCTCAAGCAAGCTAAAACCCACATGGTAGCAAAAACTAACAAGCAGAAATTGTTAAGGAGTTAGAAATGATTTAATGACATTTCAATGAAACATGGTGAAGCCACAAAATTGCCCTCACTAGAAGCCTGTGTTTCAGACATAAGGAAGTGGATGGCTGAAAACTTTCTACTTTTAAACTCGGACAAAATAGAGATGCTTGTTCTAGGTCCCAAAAAAAGAGATCTTCTGTTGAATCTGACAATTAATCTTGATGGTTGTAAAGTCGTCTCAAATAAAACTGTGAAGGACCTCGGCGTTACTCTGGACCCTGATCTCTCTTTTGACGAACATATCAAGACTGTTTCAAGGACAGCTTTTTTCCATCTACGTAACATTGCAAAAATCTGAAATTTTCTGTCCAAAAATTATGCAGAAAAATGTATCCATGCTTTTGTTACTTCTAGGTTAGACTACTGCAATGCTCTACTTTCCGGCTACCCGGATAAAGCACTAAATAAACTTCAGTTAGTGCTAAATACGGCTGCTAGAATCCTGACTAGAACCCAACATTTTTTATCATATTACTCCAGTGCTAGCCTCCCTACACTGGCTTCCTGTTTTAGGCAAGGGCTGATTTCAAGGTTTTACTGTTAACCTACAAAGCGTTACATGGGCTTGCTCCTACCTATCTTTCCGAGTTGGTCCTGCCGTACATACCTACACGTACGCTACGGTCACAAGACGCAGGCCTCCTAATTGTCCCTAGAATTTCTAAGCAAACAGCTGGAGGCAGGGCTTTCTCCTATAGATCTCAATTTTTATGGAATGGTCTGCCTACCCATGTGAGAGACGCAGACTCGGTCTCAACCTTTAAGTCTTTACTGAAGACTTATCTCTTCAGTAGGTCATATGATTGAGTGTAGTCTGGCCCAGGAGTGTGAAGGTGAACGGAAAGGCTCTGGAGCAACGAACCGCCCTTGCTGTCTCTGCCTGGCCGGTTCCCCTCTCTCCACTGGGATTCTCTGCCTCTAACCCTATTACAGGGGCTGAGTCACTGGCTTACTGGTGCTCTTTCATGCCGTCCCTAGGAGGGATGCGTCACTTGAGTGGGTTGAGTCACTGACGTGATCTTCCTGTCTGGGTTGGCGCCCCCCCTTGGTTTGTGCCGTGGCGGAGATCTTTGTGGGCTATACTCGGCCTTGTTTCAGGATGGTAAGTTGGTGATTGAAGATATCCCTCTTGGGTGGGGTTATATCCTTCCTGTCTGGCCCTGTCCGGGGGTATCATCGGATGGGGCCACAGTGTCTCCTGACCCCTCCTGTCTCAGCCTCCAGTATTTATGCTGCAGTAGTTTATGTGTCGAGGGGCTAGGGTCAGTTTGTTATATCTGGAGTACTTCTCCTGTCTTATCCGGTATCCTGTGTGAATTTAAGTATGCTCTCTCTAATTCTCTCCTTCTCTCTTTCTTTCTCTCTCTCGGAGGACCTGAGCTCTAGGACCATGCGTCAGGACTACCTGGCATGATGACTCCTTGCTGTCCCCAGTCCACCTGGCCTTGCTGCTGCTCCAGTTTCAACTGTTCTGCCTGCGGCTATGGAACCCTGACCTGTTCACCGGACGTGCTACCTGTCCCAGACCTGCTGTTTTCAACTCTCTAGAGACCGCAGGAGCGGTAGAGATACTCTTAATGATCGGCTATGAAAAGCCAACTGACATTTACTCCTGAGGTGCTGACTTGCTGCACCCTCGATAACTACTGTGATTATTATTATTTGACCATGCTGGTCATTTATGAACATTTGAACATCTTGGCCATGTTCTGTTATAATCTCCACCCGGCACAGCCAGAAGAGGACTGGCCACCCCTCATAGCCTGGTTCCTCTCTAGGTTTCTTCCTAGGTTTTGGCCTTTCTATGGAGTTTTTCCTAGCCACCGTGCTTCTACACCTGCATTGCTTGCTGTTTGGGGTTTTAGGCTGGGTTTCTGTACAGCACTTTGAGATATCAGCTGATGTACGAAGGGCTATATAAATACATTTGATTTGATTTGATTTGGTGTCCTATGTGAATTTAAGTATGCTCCCTCTAATTCTCTCTCTCTCTCTCCCTCTCCTCCAGGAGAACCTGKGCCCTGGGACCTTGCCTCAGGTCTACCTGGCCTGATGACTCCTTGCTGTCCCCAGTCCACCTGGTCGTGCTGCTGCTCCAGTTTCGTCTGTTCTGCCTACGGCAATGGAACCCTGACCTGTTCACCAGACGTGCTATCTTGCTGTTTTCGACCTGCTGTTTTCGACTCTCTCTCTCTACCACACCTGCTGTTTCTAACTCTGAATGCTCGGCTATGAAAAGCCAACTGACATTTACTCCTGAGGTGCTGACCTGTTGCACCCTCCACAACCACTGTGATTATTATTATTATTTGACCCTGCAGGTCATCTATGAACGTTTGAACATCTTGGCCATGTACTGTTATAGTCTCAACCTGGCACAGCCAGAAGAGGACTGGCCACCCCTCGGAGCCTGGTTCCTCTCTAGGTTTCTTCCTAGGTTCCTGCCTTTCTTGGGAGTTTTTCCTAGCCACCGTGCTTCTACATCTGCATTGCTTGCTGTTTGGGMTTTTTGGCTGAGTTTCACTTTGTGACATCGGCTGATGTTAAAAGGGCTTTATAAATACATTTGAATGATTGATTTATTGATTGAACCCGTCATGAGTGACAGAACACTAAACCAATCACAGCGCAACTAGAGAAGATTACCAACCCCTACGCTCTGTATTTTCCACTGGCTGCCTCTCCACCACAGAAAGCACTGAGCTAGGCTGAAACCCCTGCATTTTGAGCTGCCTTACTCAATATGCAAACAGATATATGACACGTATTAATGTCAAAATAACATGCAAAACTGGCAAACAAAATGACTGGTCTGAATGACGGGTCACCACTGGGCATAGGCTATTGTGAACTATTCCCTAAGTTTAAGATCAATGTAATAACCCACAGCACCACAACAATAGGCAGTAAGAAAGAGGGGGGAGAGAGGGGGGGAGGGAGAAAGAATATAGAGAGACAGAGAGAGAGAGGGAGAGAGGTGGTAGAGGTAGAGATTATTTTTGACTTTGTCCCTGAAACCCAGGTTAAAATCCAGAGCAACAAGACACAAATGTAATGTTTGCTGAGATAATGCTTTTTAATTATTTGCTCATAGCCTGACAGAGGCTGGTAGTATTCAGAAATACACAGTACAATTTAGGGCCAGCTATAGTAGATTTCACCACCATTCTTTATCTTATCATCAGACTCTTGTGAAATGCCTATATGATTGCCACAGAGTGACATACGGAAACGGGCTTCCGTAAACTTTGTATATCTATAGTCAACAGTCGACATTGTCCAACTCTCCTATCACCTCCATGATCTGTAACCATTGTAATGGTTCTTAAAGCGATAACTCAAAGTTTGATTGAGGCTTGCCGATTTCTCACACAGATAGGCTTA
Source organism: Salvelinus sp. IW2-2015 (assembly GCF_002910315.2). Taxonomy (NCBI): domain Eukaryota; kingdom Metazoa; phylum Chordata; class Actinopteri; order Salmoniformes; family Salmonidae; genus Salvelinus; species Salvelinus sp. IW2-2015. The sequence goes on from NC_036858.1 coordinate 25,917,183, forward strand.
CCGCAGTAGTAGTGTTGGTGAGATCATGTTGCGGATCTACACATCAAACATGTCTGTCTACTCTGGGTTTTGACTGTGCATTGGTGTATTCATGCACACAATGCAGCTATCAATAGCCCTAACAGACGTCTTCAGGACAGGGCAGGTCGATACAGTGCTATTCTAGTCCCAGCTCGGGATCTTTTCATAGAGATAAAGGCCTGATAATAGTATGGATTTTTCTCTGTGGTTCATATATGAGGGAATGATGGAAGAAATTATTGATGCTCAGTAGTAATACTGATACCTTTTTAGATAACTTTATCTCAGTAGTCCTCATTTCCCTCCCTTCATCTGATTCTGCACTGATGTAAGAGAGCTGGAAAGGTGACCCTATTGCTTTCACATCTACTGGGATTTCAAATCAGTGAAGACAAAAGGAAAGGTGACGGAAGAGGAGGTTACTGTAGAGAATCCCCAGGAGTATTGGGAGGTTTGTGAGTTGGTAGACTTAATATCTAGGAGGTGGCAGTATTGAGTAATATCTTTCCTCCCCTGTCTCCTCTTTGCAATAGCGATCCATATTGGCAAGGGAAGGAATGGCAGGCCATGGGGATGTTTTACTTCTCTTTAATGAGATAAGAAAGGTGATAGATCTATACGAGGCTAAAGTTCTCAGGTAGGAATAAAGTTCAGAACTATGACCAATTTCTTCTTTCTACACTACATGACCAAAAGTATGTGGACACCTGCTTGTCGAACATCTCATTCCAAAATCATGGGCATTAATATGGAGTTGGTCCCCCCTTTGCTGCTATAACAACCTCTACTCTTCTGGGAAGGCTTTCCATTAGATGTTGGAACAATGCTGCAGGGACTTGTTTCCATTCAGCCATAAGAACATTAGTGAGGTCGGGCACTGACGTTGGACAATTAGGTCTGGCTTCCAATTCATCCCAAAGGTGTTCAATGGAGTTGAGGTCAGGGCTCTGTGCAGGGAGTCAAGTTCTTCCCCCTCGATATCAACAAACCATTTCTGTATGAACCTGGCTTTGTGCACAGGGCTATTGTCATGCTGAAACAGAAAAGGGCCTTCCCCAAACTGTTGCCACAAAGTTGCAAGCATAGAATCGTCTAGAATGTACTTGTATGCTGTAGCGTTAAGATTTCCTTTCACTGGAACTAATGGGCCAAGCACGAACCATGAAAAACAGCACCAGACCATTATTCCTCCTCCGCCACACTTTACAGTTGGCACTATGCATTCAAGCAGGTAGCATTGTCCTGGCATCCGCCAACCCAGATTCGTCCATCGGACTGCCAGATGGTGAAGCGTGATTCATCACTACAAAGAACGCATTTCCACTGATCCAGAGTCCAATCTCGTCGAGCTTTACACCACTCCAGCCTACACTCGACATTGTGTATGGTTATCTTAGCCTTGCGTGCGGCTGTTTGGCCATGGAAACCCATTTCATGAAGCTCCCGACTAACAGTTCTTGTGCTGATGTTGCTTCCAAAGGAAGTTTATAACTGGTGAGGGTTGCAACCGAAGACAGCCTATTTTTACACACTTCAGCACTCGGTGGTCCCATTCTGTGAGCTTGTGTGGCCTACAACTTTACGGCTGAGCCGTTGTTGCTCCTAGACTTTTCCACTTCACAATAACAGCACTTACAGTTGACCGGGGATGCTCTAGCAGGGCAGAAATTTGACGAACTGACTTGTTGGAAAGATGGCATTTTATGACGGTGCCATGTTGAAAGTCATTGAGCTCTTTAGTAAGGCCATTCTACTGCCAATGTTTGTCTATGGAGATTGCATGGCTGCATGCTCGATTTTATACACCTGTCAGCAATGGATGTGCCTGAAATAGCCAAATCCACTAATTTGAAGGGGTGTCCACATACTTCGGTATATATAGTGTTTATTTAGAAATGTTGAAGCGTTACAGATTCCACTCTAGAAATGTAAAGGTAATTTCCGATTGATCCGACATATGCAGCATTTACCATGAATGCAGTCTCCGCTAAAGCGGGAACATTGCCTTTAAATCGCAATCATGCTGTAAATAAATGTATATGCTCCAGTGGTGGCAGTTGAGAGAGACATTATCTTTTTAGAGACATTATCAAATACCACTGATAAATATAATGCTGAGGATGATTTATTTCTTGCTCAGGATTTTAACTGCACAGTCAGTGATTTAAATAGAAACCACAAAGAACCTCATATAGCCTCAACGCCTTATTGTAACACATGAACTGTGTGATATTTGGCGGAGCCAACATGGAGGCACGAGACAGTACACATGGGCCCATTTGAGAGAGAACACCAGGTTAGATAGGTTTTATTGTTTTGAGCATCAATCTCAGGTCTGTAAATCAAGTGTGATAACCCCAGTGGGATTTTCTGATCATTGTTTAATAACAGAGGTGGTGTTCATTAACGTTGCAAAACCCTAAAGCACATACTGGCATTTTAATATAACTTTATTGAGTGATGCTTACTTCAGGAAATGTTTTAGTTTTTTCTGAGAGAGGTGGAGGTCTTAAAAGGCGAGTTTTGTATCCCTTCAACAGTGGTGGGATACAGGGAAAATCCAGATTCAACAATTATGTAATCAGTACCCGATGAATGTCACCAGAGATGTCACCAGATCAATGAATGCCTTAGAGTCTGAAATAGTCGAACTCCTGACATTGGTTGAGACCACGGGAGATCGAGGCCATACTCAGGCCCTCAAGAGGAAAAAAAGCTGCATTGGCAGACCTGCTGGGTATCAGAGCACAGGAGGCATTGGTGAGAAAACATTTTCAGGGAATATGTGAAATGGTGGCCTCAACCAAGTTTTTCTTTGGTTTAGAGAAAACGAATGGACAAAAATGAATTATTCATTGCCTCAAATCAGCTGTTGGACAAGAGATCACTAGCCTAGTGAAATTAGAAAGAGGTCAGTAGAGTTCTATGCTGAGTACAAAGAGGATAAAACAGTGACACAGCAGTTCCATGATGGGCTTCCACAGGTGGCTGCAAAAACTCCGGTTGAGCTACAGCAACCATTGTCTTTGCAGGAGCTATACARTGCATGGAAAATGGAAAGGCACCAGGCATTGATGGGCTTCCCGTTGCCTTTTTAAAGTATTTTTGGGCCATGTTGGGAGAGGATTGGGTAGCAGTAGTTAACGATAGTTTGACCGGAGGGTTACTACCGATAAGCTGCAGGAGGGGTGTCCTCACCCTACTGCCATAAAAGGGTGACCCTAGTGAAGTGAAGAACTGGAGGCCAGTGGCATTATTGTGCACTGATTATAAGATCCTGTCCAAGGCTTTGTCCAACAGGCTGAGGGAGGTGATGGGGCAAATCATACATACGGACCAGTCCTACTGTGTTCCCGGCAGGCATATAGGGGATAACATTTCCCTGATTCTGGATTTTTTGGACTTCTCTCGGGCTATTGGGTTGGATGCTGGTCTAATTTCAATTGATCAGGAAAATACATTTTTTAAATTTTATTTAACTAGGCAAGCCAGTTATGAACAAATTCTTATTTACAATGACGGCCTACTCTGAACAAACATTAAGAGCAAATTCTTATTTACAATGACGGCCTACTCCGGCCAAACCTGGACAACTCTGGGCCAATTGTGTGCCGCCCTATGGGACTCCCAATCACAGCCGGATGTGATACAGCCTGGATTCAAACCAGGTACTATAGTGATGCATCTTGCAGTGAGATGTAGTGCCTTAGACCACCGTGCAACTCGGGAGCCACTCGGGAGCCACTTGGCATTTTGAACATCAATACTTATGGCACACTTTTGAGGCGTTTTGTTTCAGCTCTGGTTTTATTTTCATGATCAGTGTGATATATGGTGACATTGAAAGTGTACAGAAAGTTAACGGTGCTCCTTTTAAAGTGTGTAGAGGACTTAGGCAGGGGTGTTCTTTGTCAGGAATGTTATATGCCATCGCTATAGAGCCACTACTAAATAGCATTAGGAGTCACATTGAAGGGGTGCACCTTTCAGAGGATATTCCTCCTATTCGTCTCTCAGCCTATGCTGATGATATAGTTATTTTTGTGAAAAATCGAACAGAGGTCGATCGTTTGAGTCTCGTGGTTGATCGGTTTAGGAGAATATCCTCTGCAAAGGTAAATTGGGAAAAAAGTTGTGCTTTACAGATTGGAAAATGGTCTGGAGGGATCATGGCTTTGCCAGGGTGGCTGGAATAGTGTAAGGGAGGTTTTAAGTATCTTGGAGTGTACCTAGGGGATAAGGGGACAATGGGAAAAAAATTGTAATGGGGTGCTTGAAATGGTGGAAGGGAGGATGAGGAGATGGCGTTGGTTGTTATCTCATATGTCATACAGGGGGCGTACTATTATTGTTAACAATGTGGTTACCTCTGCACATTGGCATCGGTTGTCATGTTTAGAGCCACCTTCTGGCCTTCTGGATAAGATACAGGGGATTATTGTAGATTTATTTTGGGATAAATATCATTGGGTTCCACAAAGTGTTTTGTATTTGTCAAAAGAGGAGGGGGGGCAAGGTATTGTACATCTTGCTAGTAAGGCTGCTGCTTTCTGGTTTCAGTTTATTCAAAGGTTGCTTTATGGACCGGAAAATGTGGTTTGGAGAGGGGTGGCAGGTCTTGTATTACAGAAGGTTGGGGGATTAGGTTTAAGAAGGCTTTATTTTTGGTTGACAGTGGACATATTTCTAGGGAGGGAGTACATCCATTTTACAGATGCCTTCTTAGGGTTTGGAGCATAATGAAGGTGTCCAGCTGAGTCAGTGCATTGGCTGCTGGAGGAACCTCTGGTGTATGGGGAAAGACTGTATTGTACAACTAGAGCTGTTCCACATTTGTCCAAGATTCTGGTGAAGGGCAAAATCATCACCCTAAAGCAGTTAATGGCCATGGCTGGGCCCACCTTAATGGATGGAGGACGGGTGGCTGAACATTTGTGGGTGAGGTCAGAAAGGATTGTTGGACAACTGCTGGGAAGCTGCAGGAAGGCTCTGTCAGTAGAACAGTGGTTTATGCTTAATAATCACAAGAAGAAGGTTCAAGATGAAAATGTCCCATTTCCAAGACTTGGGATTACACCTAATATCCCAGAGTCAGAAAGAAATGCGTTATTACTGGATTTGAGAGGGTTGGAAGAGTTGGGTTTGGATGAGGTGAATGGGACTTATATAGGGGTGTGTCAAGGTTTTGAATAAAGATAAATTGAAGATTAGAAAAGACACTCCTTGGAGGGTAAAACTGGGTATTGGTGACATGGAGAGCATAGAGAGCACTGTACAAGCCACTGTTACAAAAGGGCACTGGTGACATGCAATTGAGGGTTTTGCATGGTATCATTGCAGTTAATGCTTTTGTATCTGTTATTAACTCAGATGATGGAGATGGATGTCCTTTTTGTAATATAAGAGAAACCATTTTCACTGTGTTATGGAGTGTGAGAGGATAAAGCCTCTCTTTGAAATGCTGGAGTCTTTGTTTACAGCTGTATTTTGGGGTTTCAATACAGTAAGCAACAGAAAAMAAAATGTCAACTGTTCAATTTTATTAAGCTAAGATGTCAATTTTTCTGAGTAGGAAATAAAATATTATTTTATTGAATGTATTTTTATTTAAGAATGACAAATTTGTTGTTTAATTTCTTAAAAGGCAGTGTGCCATTATTTGTGTTAACTTCTTGTGGCTGCAGGGGCAGTATTGAGTAGCTTGGATGAAAGGTGCACAGAGGTGCCCAGAGTAAACGGCCTGCTCCTCAGTCATAGTTGCTAATATATGCATATTATTATTCGTATCGGATAGAAAACACTCTGAAGTTTCTAAAACTGTTTGAATTATTTCTGTGAGTATAACAGAACTCATATGGCAGGCAAAAACCTGAGACAAAATCCAAACAGGAAGTGGAAATTCTGAGGCTGGTCGATTTTCAACCAAGATCCCATTGAAATCACAGCGAGATATGAATGTTTGCACTTCCTATGGCTTCCCCTAGATGTCAACAGTCTGTAGAACTTTGTCTGATGCCTCTAATGTGAAGGGGGGCCGAATGAATTGTTTACCAAATGCGCTAACAAAAGTAGCTAATTGGACATAAATAACAGACATTATCGAACAAATCAAGCATTTATTGTGGACCTGGGATTCCTGGGAGTGCATTCTGATGAAGATCATCAAAGGTAATGGAATATTTATCATGTCATTCTGGTTTCCAACATTTGTGCTTTTTGTGACTCCTATCTTTGGCTGGAAAAATGACTGTGTTTGTCTGTGATTTGGCGGTGACCTAACATAATCGTTTGTGGTGCTTTCGCTGAAAATCCTATTTGAAATCGGACACTTTGGTGGGATTAACAACAAGATTACCTTTAAAATGGTATAAGACACATGTATGTTTGAGGAATTTTAATTATGAGATTTCTGTTGTTTGAATTTGGCACCCTGCACTTTCACTGGCTGTTGTCATATCGATCCCGTTACCGGGATTGCAGCCATAAGAAGTTTTAATAAGTAAGTATAAAATAAAGGTCTTATAAAAACTCAAAACTCTCTCTCTCCTCTGACCTGTGGTACATTGAACATCCACAGGTGGGCAGTATATTCATTACAGATGAGGATGAGGTGATGTTAGTTCAGGTCACTGTGTGTGTGTGCTGCACCTGAGGTTGTTAGCTAATAGCAGACTGCCTTGTGAGGCCTTAGCAGAGATCAAAGGACCAGATTTAGCCATGTCTGAGTGTGTCTTCCCCATCTCCTGTTAAAACAACCTCTCTGTATTACTCAGCCCTAGAATCTACCTACAGAGCTGCTCTCTTCTCTCTCACCTTTASAAATATCTTCTCTCTCTCTCGCTTTCTGAACCTAAATCCTCCAAAGCGATTTCTCATTTTCTCTTCTGAAATCACATCTGTTCTCCCCTCCTACCAGTGAACAGTCATAGCTGTAACCAGGGCCTCCTTTGATCATAGAGAATATTCACCAATAGAGACAGATCTCCTTCTTGTCTCCTCTTCCTTCCCTTTTCGTAATTTTGCGTTCCATTACCCAGAAACACGTTGATATTGTCACTTAACCCCKCCCCCCRCCCCCCCGTGTCGATGTGGAATTCTGACTCAGGTTTGACAGAGACTCAGAGGAGATGTGTGTGCATGCGTGTGTGTTTGTTCATGGTAGTCATGGTTACTTGTCATGTCTGGCCCAGATTCCACTTGTGAGGCACCTGGAAGGTAACTGCTCACATGCACGAATACATGCACACACAGTCCATGCCTATATTTAAACAGAAACCTGATCATTATCCTTTCCTTCTGTTTAGAAGATAAACAAAGTTTTTTTAATTGACTAGATCTGCTGATGTATAGACAGTAAGTGTGTAGATGATAAACAAACTCACCATCCTGTCTGATTCCTCTACATTATTTAATTAATTATTACCTTGAAGAGCATCATCTGCCTTTATCGTAACACATCTACTTAGAGAGTGTATGTGTGTGTGTTCGTGCGTGTGCGTGTTTTCCTAAACGCAGAAGTAGTGACAGCTTATTAGAGCCCACCAGCCGTTGTGTCTCATCAGAATGAACAGCTACGGTGAAGAATATATACACTAACGAAGCTAGTGTATTTTTCCTTCTTAGCTGAAGTAAATTTATGCAGCCCATCTCCTATCTTTAGATACCTCTCTCATTACTCTCACAAGAGAAGACCTTGAGAAGGATAAGTGTCTAGCTGTGTCCTAGTCTGGGGGAAGATCTCAATTGTATACACCTAGCATACTCTCTCCTCTTTCCTTGTCTCCTTCTCAAAACCCATTGCAGGAGAAGGTCAGAGGGGCGGGACCTTCCCCTGCAATGGGTTTTGAGAAGGAGACAAGGAGAGAGGAGAGAGGAGAGGAGTATGCAATTGAGATCTTCCCTGGGAGTGAAGTCTTCTTAGCAAGAGTTTTTGACTACTAGTCAGTAGTCTGAAGTGCCTTCCTCTCTTCGTCTTCTTTCCTCCATCTGCACTGAAAAGGAACTGGACAGGAGAACAGCAGGGTCATGTTCGTTAAGGCCGAAATGGAAAGCGCTTTAAAACATTTTGGAATGGGAAGTGAAAGGGAACGTTTCTTATTGGACAAGTCTAGATAGTCTCTCCCTGTTTCAGTCCACTCTTCCGTTTGTTGCCTATCAGTGGAGGTTCCTCAGAGGAGGAAGGGGAGGATAATCCTCCTCAGTGAATTTCATAAAAATAAAAATTGTAAAACATTTAAAAAGCTATACTTTTTAGATAAAACTATACTAAATATATTCACGTCACCAAATAATTGATTAAAACACAATGTATTGCAATAAAGGACTACAGTAGCCTCAACAGCACTCTGTAGGGTAGCACCATGGTGGAGCCGAAGGACAGTTAGCGTCCGTCCTCCTCTGGGTACATTGACTTCAATACTAAACCTAGGAGGCTCATGGTTCTCACCCCCTTCCATAGACTTACACTGTAATTATGACAACTTCTGGAAGACGTCCTCCAACCTATCAGAGCTCTTGCAGCATGAACTGACATGTTGTCCACCCAATCAAATGATCAGATAATGAAACTAGTACTGAAAGCATAAGCTACAGCTAGCTAGCACTCCAGTGCTTAAAATGTGGTGAGTAGTTGACTCAAAGAGAGAGAAAGACAATAGTTGAACAATTTTGAACAAATTAATTTCTTCCAAAATGAAGGAGATGCAAGAGAGAGAGATAGATTGTCATTTTTTTTTCAGTTTCACTTACTTAGCTAGCAAATACAGCTAGCTAGTTTAGCCTACTCAAACACCCTGCCGAAACAGAGTAATGCTATGTTAGCTAGCTGCCTATCCAACATAATGCTGGAACTCTTCGAAGTCAAGGTAAGCTTTTGGTTTTACTAATTTATTGCCACCGGGGCCCACTGGTGTAAGTGCTAAACTGTTTATGGCTGTACACTGTAACGTTACTGCCTGATTGTAGTGGGTTAACTAACTTGTTAGTTCTATTAGCTATGTTGACTATGACGCTACTTTAGCTAATACGGTGACAATGATGTAGGCTGTGTGTAGCGCTTATGATATGTTTTTTTCCCACCTGGTCACCTACAGCTGATGTGTTGTGCCTTGAAGTACACAAGCGAAGGGAAAAGGTGAGAGGAGGAAAGCGCTTAGATACGAGAAGGATACGAGAAGGAATACAACGGGGCTGCTATGAAAGTTAACTGTGTTTATGTGTGATCAGGAATCACATTCATTCTGCGGATTCTGTTGAAAAACATTTCTTAAATGGAACAGGGATAAACATACCTGAATTTGTCTAGTAGAAACTCTCGTTTGCAACTGTTGGACTAATGATTTTAACTTTTTAAGAGTGTGTAAGAGTGTGCAAGGTGGTATTGAATGTGTCACTGTCTGTCCATGTGTRCCTGTCTGTCACCTCAAATTTTTCTCTCGACTTTCAGTCTCATAGGCTAGGTTGTAGCAACCTCATAATAAGTATAGGGAAAATTTGATTATCATGTAGTAGCCTAAACCTATCACTGTTGCTGAAGATGGTCCCTCTCCTTGTTCGGGCGGCGTTCGGTGGTCGATGTCACCAACCTTCTAGCCATCGCCGATCCACTTTTCATTTTCCATTGGTTTTGTCTTGTCTTACATCACACCTGGTTCTTATTCCATCAATTACATGTTGTGTATTTAACCCTCTGTTCCCCCCATATCCTTGTCCGTAATTGTTTCCTGTAGTGCTTGTGCACGATATGCTGGTGATTACCAGGTTTTGTTTGACCCATTTCATGTATTGTTCTGTTGACGGTGGTTTATGTTGATTAAACGACACTATTGTAAATCAGTTTTCGCTCTCCTGCGCCTGACTTCTCTGCCGCTAGTTACGCACCTCGTTACAGTTGCATTGAACTGGGTGAATGGAATATGAATGACAGTCATCCATTATGCTGTAATGAAAATAAGGCCAATGCTCAATGCACCGACCACCACTGGTACCTATAATGAACACGACCCGGCATCCACATCTCCACGGTTGTGAAGTTTGAATATTCATTTTGGGTCAGAGACGGTCAGAGACTGTACCCTCCGACCCCTGACCTCTGTTGACCTCTAAGTCAAGGCCTGTTGAGGACATTTAGAATAATGCCAGTCCAATTTTCTCCTCCACAGATTGTTGTTGTAACCCGTGCTCCTGTTTTTAATTTGGCTCAAAGACTGACACTGCCTCCCCTCTTCTCTCCTCACATTCTCCTCTCCTCTCCTCTCATTCTCCTTTCCTCACTCTCTTCTCTCCTCACACTCTCCGCTCCTCACATTCTCATCTTCTCTCCTCACACTCTCCTCTTCCCTTCCTTTCTCTCCTCTCCCTCTCCTCTTCTCTTCTCTCCTCTCCTCACACGCTCCTCTCCTCACACGCTCCTATCCTCACACGCTCCTCTCCTCACACGCTCCTCTCTTCACACTCTCCGCTCCTCACATTATCCTCTTCTCTCCTCACTCTCCCCTTCTCTCCTCTCCTCACACTCTCCTCACACTCTCCTCTCCTCACACTCTCTTCTCCTTCTCGGCCGAGACTATATATAGACTGATATAGCTCGCACTGCCAAGCCCCAGTTCAGCTGGGAACTGCCTGATAGAGTGAGAGATGGATAGAGGGAGGGAGGCAAGAGGAAGAGAGAGGCCAATCGTGAAGGAAGAGAGGGAGAGGGTGAAGAGGGGGAAAGGTAGAAGGGAAGGAGAGATGATGAAATAACACGGGTGAGGGAGAGAGAGACTTCTTAGCACTCAGTAGGGAAGTAGATGACTACTTCATTTTCAACCACAAGCTCTGTAATTCGAAGCAATATAAACCAATACGTCCTGTATGTAACAAGCGAAAATGCTATGTTTTTCTGACTTAAAATATAGGAAAGCACCATTGCATAGGACCCTTTAAAGTTTAATTTCTCAGAAAATGTTCAATTAACTGCAATAACAATCAAGAACTGATTGGTGAAGTAGTCAGCAAATATTCTGTTTTCTGGCAGAGACTGCCCCAGTAGTTCTCTGGTCAAGCACTAATCGATATGCCTTCTGATCCCACCACACACGCATGCGCACCGCAACACACAGACCCCCCCCCCTCACACACACACACACACACACACACACACACACACACACACACACACACACACACACACACAACACACACACACACACACACACACACACACACACACACACAAACACACACACACACACACACACACACAACACGGCAATATGCACACGTACACACACTCAATCTCAGATCAAGATTACTCCTTCACAGACATAAAATATTCACATCCTATTAAATAAACATAAATCAGATTAGGAGAGCTGCCATGTTACATTACCCTCCCTCCAGGTCTGCCATGTCTGTTCCCTTCATACTGTATGACCTCACAGAGAGGAACAGAAGGTTTCAGGGAGCAGGTTTAAACGTTTCTGCAGAAGCTGTGAGTGTTTGGCTGTGTAACGTGTGGCTGCATCTCCTGAGGAAACGACTTTGGCTCTATTGACCTTTTGCGAGTGTGTGTGTGTGTGTGTGACCTTTGCATGATACATTTGATACATTTGTTGTTAGACATTATACATTACATTACACATTCATTATTAGCTAACCACAAGTTCCCTGCTGAAAAATCTGTTTGTCACCGTATATGTCTTTATATATGGATATACAGTTGAAGTCGGAGGTTTACATACACGTAGGTTGGAGTCATTAAAACTAGTTTTTCAACCACTCCACAAATCCACAAGGGTCCTAGCTACATAACAAATGGTACTTTTGTTCGATAATTATATCCCCAAAAAGTCTGTTTCATTGGCGCGCTAGACTCAGTAATCCACCGGTTTCCCTSGTTCAAAATGCAAACAAATGAATCACGTAAGTTACCAATAAACTTCTTCCAAACATATCAAACAACGTTACTAATCAATTCTCAGGTACTCTATTATGTATATAAACAATAAAATGCTGGAGACCAGTACCGGAGATAAATAACGAAGTACGCGCACTCACCGGAACACTACAGCCAAAATGGGAGCCACTTAGAAAAACTAATTTTTCAAAAAATAAGCATGAAACTCTTTCTAAAGACTGTTGACATCTAGTGGAAGCCCTATGAACTGCAATATGGGAGGACTTCCTTTTATATTCCTATTCCCAGCCATTGTAATCAGAAGTGAGCTGAAAAAAAAAATCTGGATGGATTGTCCTCGGGTTTTCGCCTGCCATATCAGTTCTGTTATACTCACAGACATTATTTTAACAGTTTAAGAAACTTCAGAGTGTTTTCTATACAATGCTTATTATATGCATATCCCAGCTGGGCCTGAGTAACAGGCAGTTTACTCTGGGCACGTCAGTCATCCGAAATTCCGAATACTGTCCCCTAGCCCAAAAAGGTTAAACAGTCTAAAGGCAATGATACCAAAAACGAATTGAGTGTATGTAAAGTTCTGACCACTGGGAATGTGATGAAAGAACTAAAAGCTGTAATAAGCCATTCTCTCTACTATTGTTCTGACATCTCACATTCTTAAAATAAAGTGGTGATCCTAACTGACCAAAAACAGGGAATTTCTTACTTGGATTAAATGTCAGGAATTGTGAAAAACTAAGTTTAAATGTATTTGGCTAAGGTGTATGTAAACTTCCGACTTCAACTGTATATACAGTCGTGGCCAAAAGTTTTGAGAATGACACATATTAATTTTCACAAAGTCTGCTGCCTCAGTATCTTTAGATATTCTTGTCAGATGTTACTATGGAATACTGAAGTATAATTACAAGCATTTCATAAGTGTCAAAGGCTTTTATTGACAATTACATGAAGTAGAAGCAAAGAGTCAATATTTGCCTTGTTGACCCTTCTTTTTCAAGACCTCTGCAATTTGCCCTGGCATGCTGTCAATTAACTTCTGGGCCACATCCTGACTGATGGCAGCCCATTCTTGCATAATCAATGCTTGGAGTTTGTGAGAATTTGTGGGTTTTTGTTTGTCCACCCGCCTCTTGAGGATTGACCACAAATTCTCAATGGGATTAAGGTCTGGGGAGTTTCCTGGCCATGGACCCAAAATATAAATGTTTTGTTCCCCGAGCCACTTAGTTATCACTTTTGCCTTATGGCAAGGTGCTCCATCATGCTGGAAACGGCATTGTTCGTCACCAAACTGTTCCTGGATGGTTGGGATAAGTTGCTCTCGGAGGATGTGTTGGTGCCATTCTTTACTCATGGCTGTGTTCTTAGGCAAAATTGTGAGTGAGCCCATTCCCTTGGCTGAGAAGCAACCCCACACATGAATGGTCTCAGGATGCTTTACTGTTGGCATGATACAGGACTGATGGTAGCGCTCACCTTGTCTTCTCCGGACAAGCTTTTTTCCGGATGCCCCAAACAATCGGAAAGGGGATTCATCAGAGAAAATGACTTTACCCCAGTCCTCAGCAGGCCAATCCCTGTACCTTTTGCAGAATATCAGTCTGTCCCTGATGTTTTTCCTGGAGAGAAGTGGCTTCTTTGCTGCCCTTCTTGACACCAGGCCATCCTCCAAAAGTCTTCGCCTCACTGTGCGTGCAGATGCACTCACACCTGCCTGCTGCCATTCCTGAGCAAGCTCTGTACTGGTGGTGCCCCGATCCCGCAGCTGAGTCAACTTTAGGAGACGGTCCTGGCACTTGCTGGACTTTCTTGGGCGCCCTGAAGCCTTCTTCACAACAATTGAACCGCTCTCCTTGAAGTTCTTGATGATCCAATAAATGGTTGATTTAGGTGCAATCTTACTGGCAGCAATATCCTTGCCTGTGAAGCCCTTTTTGTGCAAAGCAATGATGATGACACGTGTTTCCTTGCAGGTAACCATGGTTTACAGAGGAAGAACAATGATTTGAAGCACCACCCTCCTTTTGAAGCTTCCAGTCTGTTATTCGAACTCAATCAGCATGACAGAGTGATCTCCAGCCTTGTCCTCGTCAACACTCACACCTGTGTTAACGAGTGAATCACTGACATGATGTCAGCTGGTCCTTTTGTGGCAGGGATGAAATGCAGTGGAAATGTTTTTTGGGGATTCAGTTCATTTGCATGGCAAAGAGGGACTTTGCAATTTTATTMCAATTCATCTGATCACTCTTCATAACATTCTGGAGTATATGCAAATTGCCATCATACAAACTGAGGCAGCAGACTTTGTGAAAATGTATATTTGTATAATTCTCAAAACTTTTGGCCACGAGTGTACTGTATATTGTGTGGGTCTGTACATTCCTGTATAAGGAATTCTATATTATCAGAAGCAAAACAAGCTGTCAACCTTCCTCCAGTGTTTGGAAGCAGCTTCCACTTTGATATGAGCCTCTCATATCTAATATTGTAGGCCTGCCTGCTGAGCCAAGCCTTTGGGCGTTATTCACTTACACAACAGGCCTATACCATCCAGTGTCCACCATCGTCTGTAGATGTGAAAGTTAGGGAAAGCTGGTCTGGAATATAATTGATTAACTGTACGAGATAACGGATTGATTTCCCCTCATATGAATTGTAGAATGCCCTGGACTCAAGAATTCATTTACATCACAAAATCTCTGGAGGGGGTTAATGTGTGTCCGTGCATGTGTATCGTGTGTGTGTATGTGTGTTTGTGTGTGTGTATATGTGTGTGTCTTTGTCTGTGTGTGTGTGTGTGTTTGAGGGTGTGTGTTTGTGAGACTGTTTGTGTCTGTGTGTGTGAGTCAGTGAATCCAATAAGACAGAGAAGTGGGTTGAATCCAGTGAGCTCAGCAATGTGGGAGAACTCCACACCTAACTGGTTGGAGGTGGAGCTCAGGTATTGGTTAAGAGTTTGACTGGAGGCGTGATGATTCCCCTTGGGCTGAACCAGATCTAATCTCTTTCTCTCTCTCAATTCAATTCAATTAAAATGGCTTTATTGGCAGGGTATTAATGGGGTGTTTGTCCCATTTGGTGAAATCTTTTTTGCAAGTGGACCACACACCTCGCTGCCATGAAGTGCAATTGGTTCAATGACACATTCAATTAGTTATGCACACATTTGAACAGGTATTTTAATTTCAAATAGTTTTTTACTGGCTTAGAATGCCCTGCTTGCTTTCTCTCCCAGTTTATTCACTGATTAATTTAGGTGTCCAGTTTAGCTTATTTTTTTAAACCTAAGTAATTGTAATGTGTGCAGTACTCTATATACAGTTGAAGTCGGAAGTTTACACACACCTTAGCCAAATACATTTAAACTCAGTTTTTCACAACTCCTGACATTTAATCCAAGTAAAAAAGTCCCTGTTTTAGGTCAGTTAAGATCACCACTTTATTTTAAGAATGTGAAATGTCAGAATAATAGTAGAGAGAATGATTTATTTCAGCTTTTATTTCTTTCATCACATTCCCAGTGGGTCAGAAGTTTACATACACTCAATTAGTATTTGGTAGCATTGCCTTTAAATTGTTTAACTTAGGTCAAACGTGTCGGGTAGCCTTCCACAAGCTTCCCACAATAAGTTGGGTGAATTTTGGCCCATTCCACCTGACAGAGCCGGTGTAACTGAGTTAGGTTTGTAGGCCTCCTTACTCGCACACGCTTTTTCAGTTCTGCCCACAAATTATCTATAGGATGGAGGTCAGGGCTTTGTGATGGCCACTCCAATACCTTGACTTTGTTGTCTTTAAGCCATTTTGCCACAACTTTGGAAGTATGCTTGCGACCAAGCTTTAACTTCCTGACTGATTTCTTGAGATGTTGCTTCAATATATTCACATAATTTTCTTAACCCATTTGCGACCAAGCTTRAACTTCCTGACTGATTTCTTGAGATGTTGCTTCAATATATTCACATAATTTTCCTTTCTCATGATGCCATCTATTTTGTGAAGTGCACCAGTCAGTGCTGCAGCAAAGCACCCCCACAACATGATGCTGCCACCCCTGTGCTTCATGGTTGGGATGTGGTTCTTCGGCTTGCAAACCTCCCCCTTTTTCCTCCAAACATAACGATGGTCATTATGGCCAAACAGTTTTATTTTTGTTACAGCAGACCAGAGGACATTTCTCCAAAAAGTACGATCTTTGGCCCCATGTGCAGTTGCAAACCGTAGTCTGTTTTTTTTTATTGCAGTTTTGGAGCAGTGGCTTCTTCCTTGCTGAGCGGCCTTTCAGGTTATGTCGATATAGGACTCGTTTTACTGTGGATATAGATACTTTTGTACCTGTTTCCTCCAGCATCTTCACTAGGTCCTTTGCTGTTGTTCTGGGATTGATTTGCACTTTTCGCACAAAAGTACGTTCATCTCTAGGAAACAGAACGTGTCTCCTTCCTGAGCGGTATGACGGCTGCGTGGTCCCATGGTGTTTATACTTGCGTACTATTGTTTGTACAGATGAACGTGGTACCTTCAGGCATTTGGAAATTGCTCCCAAGGATGAACCAGACTTGTGGAGGTCTACAGTTTTTTTCTGAGGTCTTGGCTAATTTATTTTGCAAAGAGGCACTGAGTTTGAAGGTAGGCCTTGAAATACATCCACAGGTACACCTCCAATTGACTCAAATGACGTCAATTAGCCTATCAGAAGATACTAAAGACATGACATCATTTTCTGGAATTTTCCAAGCTGTTTAAAGGCTCAGTCAACTTAGTGTATGTAACCTTCTGACCCACTGGAATTGTGATACAGTGAATTATAAATAATCTGTCCGTAAACAATCGTTGGAAAAATGACTTGTGTCATGCACAAAGTAGATGTCCTAACCGACTTGCCAATTAACAAGATATTTGTGGAGTGGTTGAAAACGAGTTTTAATGACTCCAACCTAGGTGTATGTAAACTTCCGACTTCAATTGTATAATTTGTACCAATTGAGAACTTTGGTCTACTTCCCTGAGATCTGTATCTCCTCTGGAAAATCATTAGTTTTGTATTTTTGAGGTTTACTGTCAGGGCCCAGGTCTGGCAGTCTTGAACTCTTTGACCTGGTAGGGCTCCCGAGTGGCGCAGCGGTCTAAGGTCCTGTATGCCAAATACAATCAAATGCTTTTTGGAAGTCAGTAAAGCAAGTCTTATTTTGGTGGATATGTTTATCTATCAGGGTGGGGAGGGTGTACATCGGTTGTGCGATGTGTTGGTATAAATCCAATTAGGCTTTTACTCAAGACATTGTGCTTGTTAAAGAAGTTTAGAATTCTTACATTTACGATGCATTTGGAAAGTATTCAGACCCGTTGACTTTTTCCACATTTTGTTACGTTACAGCCTTACTATATAAAAAAAAAAAAATCATTCTCATCGATCTACACACAATATCCCATAATGACAATGCGAAAACAGGTTTAGACATTTTAGCCAATTTATTACAAATAAAAACAGTATTGCCTTATTTAAAGAAATATTCAGACCCTTTGCTATGAGACTTGAAATAGAGCTCTTGTGCATCCTGTTTCCATTGATCATCCTTGAGATGTTTCTACTACTTGGAGTCCACCTGGAGTCCAATTGACTCAAGTTCAATTGAAGTTCAATTGAAGTTCAATTGAAGTTCAATTGAAGTTCAATTGAAGTTCAATTGAAGTTCAATTGATTGGACATGATTTGGAAAGGCACACACCTGTCTAGATAAGGTCCCACTGTTGACAGTGCATGTCAGAGCAAAAACCAAGCCATGAGGTTGAAGGAATTGTCCTTAGAGCTCCGAGACAGGGGCATCCATCATTCTTAAATGGAAGAAGTTGGAGCCACCAAGACTGTCCGCCCGGCCAAACTTAGCAATCGGGGGAGAAGGGCCTTGGTCAGGGAGGTGAGCAAGAACCCGATGGTCACTCTGACAGAGCTCCAGAGTTCCTCTGTGGAGATGGGAGAAGCTTCCAGAAGAACAACGATCTCTGTAGCACTCCATCAATCAGACCTTTATGGTAGAGTGGCCAGACGGAAGCCACTCCTCAGTAAAAGGCACATGACAGCCAGCTTGGAGTTTGCCAAAAGGCACCTAAAGGTCTCTCAGACCATGAGAAACAAGATTCTCTGGTCTGATGAAACCAAGAACTCTTTGACCTGAATGCCAAGCGTCATGTCTGGAGGGAACCTGTCACCATCCCTACGGCGAAGCATGGTGGTGGCAGCATCATGCTGTGGGGATGTTTTTCAGGGGCAGGGACTGGGAAACTAGTCAGGATCAAGGGAAAGATGAACAGAGCAAAGAGAGCGAGATCACACAGTTGTCTGGAACAGATGGTGCTCTCATGCATGGTACAGTGTTGCRTGACTCGAAGCGAGCATAGAAGGAACTGGGTTTCCCTTTGTAATCCGTGATAGTTTGCATGCCCTGCCACATCCAATGAGCATCAGAGCTGGCGTAGTTAGATTCAATCTTAGTCCTGTGTTGACGTTTTGACTGTTTAAATGCTCGTCGGAGGTCTTAGTGGGATTTCTTGCAAGCCTCTGGATTAGTGTCCCACTCCTTGAAAGCGACAGTTCTAGCCTTTAGCTCGTTGTGGATGTTGCCTGTAGTCCATGGCTTCTGGTTGGGATATATACACGTACGGTCACTGTGGGGACGACGTCGTCAATGCACTTATTAATGAAGCCGGTGACTGATGTGGTAAACTCCTCAATGTTATCGGATGAATCCCGGAACATATTTTAGTCTGTGCTAGCGAAACAGTCCTGTAGCTTTGTATCTGTTTCATCGGACCATTTCGTATTGAGCGTGTCACTAATACGTCCTGTTTGAGTTTTTGCTTGTAAGCAGGAATCAGAAGGATGGAGTCATGGTCAGATTTGCTAAATGGTGGGCGAAGGAGAGCTTTGCATGCGTTTCTGTGTGTGGAGTACAGGTGATGTAGAGTTTTGTCGCCTCTAGGTACACAGGTGACATGCTGGTAAAAACGAGGTAAGACAGATTTCAGTTTCCCTGCATGAAAGTCACTGGCCACTAGGAGCACCGGCTGTAGATTTGCATATCTTGTTTGCTTATGGACCTACACAGCTTGTTGAGTGCGGTCTTGGTGCCAGCATCGGTTCTTGATGGTAAATAGACAGTTACAAAAAGGATAGATGAAAACTCTCTTGGTATTGCAATAGTATGGTCTGCAGCTTATCATGTGGTATTCTAACTCAGGTGAGCAAAATACTCAAGACTTCATTATCATTAGAGATAGTGTACCAGCTGAGACACACACCTCCCCCTTAACCTTACCCGAAGCTGCCGTTCGGTCTTGACGATGCATAGAAAAAACAGCTAGATAAGTACATTATCCATGTCCATGTTCAGTCACGACTCCAAGAAACATAGCGATATTACAGTTCTTCAGGTTATTCTCTAGTTATTGGTATGTTCGCCAATAGAAAGGAGGGTAGAGGGGGTTTATTTATTCCCCGACATAGTCTCGTCAGGTAGCCCGTTCGTTTACCTCTCTTGCGCTGTCTCTTCCTCTTTCGATTCCCGGGGATTAGGGCCTGGTCCGGAATAAGCAGTGTGTCCACAGCTGCCAACTTGTTGAAGAAAAAACGTCATCCAAATCAAGGTTAGTGATTGCTGTTCTGATGTCCAGAAGCTGTTTTTGGTCATAGAAAATGATGGCTCAAATATTATGTACAAAAAAGATGGCAGCTATCCACTGCACCAAGAAGATGCTGGCCCCACATTGAAGTATTCCCCTCATTCATTCCCTCTTCCCTTCCACCTTCTCTCTCCCTCTGCTTAGTCTTTGCCCATCAGTCCTCAGAACACAATCAATATCCAGTGCCCTCTGGCATTGCCACCATAAAACCGATGGAGGGAGGGTGAAATGGAGAGGAATAGATAGGTATGGGGAGAGAGATGAGAGAGAAAGAGAGGGAGGGGAGCGAGAGAGAGATGGATGGGGAGAGAGGGTGAGCGTGAGAAAAAGAGGTGTTGACGTTGTTCATTTAATGCTGCTATTTATTATGGTGCTCTGCTCTATTCTCCCAAGTGACACACCCATGCACGCACAGACACCACACTCTCTCTCTTTTATAGACCAAGCCTGTGTTTTTGTTGACTTTTCATGGGTACAGAGGGAGAGTGCGAAAGACAGAGACAAAAGGAGAGAGAGATGGAACACCCATAACTTGCTGTGAAATACTCCAAACAACACTGTTCTTCAAACAGGGACATTATACAATAAGCAACCTTCATGGTTTTACTCCCGCTATGACAGATACTGTATTGTGTAAAGAAAACATCAAATCAGAGATACAGTGCCTTCAGAAAGTATTCCCACCTCTTGACTTCCAGATTCATGGACTTCCGGTGGACATGGTCTCCGTCCTCAGTTCTCGTCCTGGTTCTGGAAGGCGTTCTGCACCCTCATTGGGGCATTGGCCAGCCTGTCCTCTGGTTTTCACCCTCACTGCCAGTCGGAGCGAGCCAATCAGGACCTGGAGACGACTCTTCATTGCCTCGTCTCCGCCAACCCCACCACCTGGAGCCAGCAACTCGTGTGGATGGAATATGCCTGCAACATCCTTCCCTGCTCCGCCACTGGTATCTCGCCGTTTGAGCCCCTCTGCTGTTTGCCTTCTGTTGCCCCACACTCTCTGTATACATCCCACTTTCCATGTATCTAGAATTAAACCCCTGTCCCACCCATCTCATCAACAGCCATCCTGCAACAGCCATCCTGAGGCAGTGGATTCCAGTACATGGTTGACTGGGAGGGTTATGGCCCGGAGGAGAGGTGCTGGGTCCCTGCTAGGATCATCCTGGACCCAGTCCTCATCATTGAGTTCCGACGCTGGCAACCTGGTCAACCAGGTATGTAACTGTCCCACCCTGATCTGTTTCACCTGTCTTGTGCTTGTTATCACCCCCCACCAGGTGTCTCCCAATTGTCCCCATTATCGCCTGTGTATATTTTATTTCAGATCATGAAACATTTATATTTTTGTTCAGTGTACATCAAAATGTAGCTTAAAGTTTACTGAAAAAAGGCCTAGTACTACATTACTTGTAAACAAAGGTGAGTTATCATTAAATATCAAATTTACAACCAAGTTTACATTCATCAACTGTAAATACAATTTAGGGATGGCCACAATTGCTCTTGACAAGCTACAGGTTTATTCAGGCTTTTTTGTTCAAGTCCAGTTCTACCACACCCGATTCTACTATTCATGGTCTCGAGGAACAGCTGAGGTCTTGATGAACAGCTGAGTAGTAGAATCAGGTGTGGTAGCACTGGGCTTGAACAAAAAAGCCTGCATAACCCTGTGAATCGTCAAGAGCAATTTTGATAACTCCTGATACAAACACTGTTAACAAATGACAAACTGCTGAGAAACACCTGCAAAAAGTCATGAGACAAGTACAAAACTCGTAAGAGAAATTATGACATATTTACAAAATGGTATAGATGCTCTTGTCACCCTGATCTGTTTCACCTGTCTTGTGCTTGTCTCCACCCCCCACTAGGTGTCTCCCATTTGTTCCCATTATCTCCTGTGCATTTATACCTGTTTTTCTGTTTGACTGTTGGCAGTTCGTCCAGTCCCATCAAGTACTACCAGCGTGTTTTCGAGTTTCTATAGTTGCTGTTTTCTAATCCTCCCGGTTTTGACCTTTCTGCCTACACTGACCCTGCCTGCCGTTCTATACCTTTTTGACACTGCCCTGGATTACTGACACTACCCTGGATTACAGACCTCTGCCTGCCCTGACCCTGAGCCTTCCTTCCGTTCTGTATTACTGAGCTCTGCCTGCCCTTGAACTGTCGTTTGCCTGCCCCCCTGTTTTGTAAATACACATCTGTGATTCGAACTGTCTGCATCTGGGTCTTATCCTGAGTCCCGATAGCTCTAAACCCTTGAATACAAAACTTCAGCTACAAATGTCCTAAGTAATGCTGTATACAACTTTCCAACTCCAGTAAAAGAGCACACATGCCCTCATTTTTAAATGGCAGTATAAATTAGAAAACAGGTGGGACAACTCACAGATTTGGAAAAGAACATACATTTTAGGTATTGATAGTGTGCGAAGTACCATGTTTACTGCGTGCATTTGAATTGTAATAAGTCGTTTGTCAGTTCCACATGGGCCAGCTTGCATTTCTCCGTGACAGGCGCATTCCCACAATCGGCCACACTGCCATAAAGCAACGTGTCCCTAGGCAGCACCATGGGGATGGCATGCATCTCACGGATGAGGGCAACAACCTTTTCCTGGAGAGTCTGAGAGCTGGTCTCTCCTCCGTTCTAGCAAGACGCAAGCAGTAGTGCACACTGCCACTTGTCTGCCACTTTTGCCCTCAGAACAGCCTCAATGTCGGGGTAGGGACTCTACAAGGTGGACAAAGCGTTCCACAGGGATGCTGGCCCATGTTCACTCCAATGCTTCTCACAGTTGTGTCAAGTTGACTGGATGTTCTTGGGTGGTGGACCATTCTTGACACACACGGGAAACAGTTGAACCTGAAAAACCCAGCCGCGTTGCAGTCCTTGACACAAACCGGTGCGCCTGGCACCTTTTACCATACCACGTTCAAAGGCACTTAAATCTTTTGTCTTGCCCATTCACACTCTGAATGACATAGATGCACAATCCATGTGTCAATTGTCTCAAGGCATAAAAATCATTCTTTAACCTGTCTCCTTTCCTTCATCTACACCGATGGAAGAGGATTTAACAAGTGATATCAATAAGCGATCTGTCACATCTACTCCTGCTCCTCCTCTCTGGCGCTCATTGTCGCCAGTTTACTTATTAATACGCACACCTGCCACCATAGTTCCGCACACCTGCGCCTCATGAGACTCACCTGGACTCCATCASTTCTATGATTACCTCCCCTATATCTGTCACTCCCTTTGGTTCTTTCCTCAGGCAGTATTAGTTATGTTTCTCATGTCCAGATGCTACTCTTGTTTTGTATTATTCCATGTTTTTTGTATTATTAAATTCACCCCCTGTACTTGCTACCCGACTCCCAGCATCTGTGTTACAGAATACTGTCTCAACAAATGGAAGCAACAGGGATTTTAAAAAAAAGTTATTATTTTTTGCTGGTGACGTTTAGGTCCAAAGGACACTGTCAAACCAACCGGGGATGCCTCAGCTGGCTCGTCAGGTTCTCAAGCCTCGGTTGGCTCGTCAGGATTCCATTGTGGAAGCTATTGGAGATTCCTCAGCAAACCAGTCAGTCTTCCAAGCCTCAGCTGGTTCGACAAGCTTTCAAGACTTGGTTGGCTCATCAGGATCCCATGCCTCAGCCGGTTTGTCAGGCTCCCGCGCCTCAGCCGGCCCGTCAGGCTCCCGCGCCTCAGCAGGCCCGTCAGGCTCCCCCGCCTCAGCCGGCCCGTCAGGCTCCCTTGCCTCAGCTGGCTAGTAAGGCTCCCGCTCCTCAGACGGCTCTTCAGGTTCCCGCGCCTCATCAGAGGCTACCTGCCTGGTCCTCGGGACCGTTCCTCTGGTCGGCGTCCTGTGGTTGAAGCAGCACGTCAGGGAAGGGGTACTGTCACGTCTACTCTCGCTCCTCCTGTTTGGCGCTCATTGTCGTCAGTTTACTTATTATTACGCACAGCTGCCACCATAGTTCCGCACACCTGCGCCTCATGAGACTCACCTGGACTCCATCACTTCTATTATTACCTCCCCTATATCTGTCACTCCCTTTGGTTCTTTCCTCAGGCAGTATTAGTTATGTTTCTCATGTCCAGATGCTACTCTTGTTATGTATTGCTACATGTTTTTTGTATTATTAAATTCACCCCCTGTACTTGCTTCCTGACTCCCAGCATCTGCGTTACAGGATCATAGCTTTCACCTGTATTCAGCTAGTCAGTCTATGTCATGGAAAGAGCAGGTGTTATTAATGTTTTCTATACTCAGTGTATATTTGGCCTTGTGTTTTAGGTTATTGTCCTGCTGAAAGGGGAATTTGTCTCCCCGTGTCTGTCGGAAAGCAGACTGAACCAGGTTTTCCTCTAGGATTTTGCCTGTGCTTAGTTCGATTCAGTTTCTTTTTACCCTAAAAAACTCCCTATTCCTTGCCGATGAAAAGCATACCCATAACATGATGCAGCCACCAGCATACTTGAAAATATAAAGAGTGGTACTAAGTGATGTTTTGTGTTGGATTTGCCCCGTACATAACATTTTGTATTCAGGACAGTATTCTTTGCCACATTATTTGCAGTTTTACTTTAGTGTCTTAGTGCAAACAGGATGCATGTTTTGGAATATTTGTTTTCGGTACAGCCTAGTGTCATTTAGGTTAGTATTGTGGAGTAAATACAATGTTGTTGATGCATCCTCAGTTTTCTCCTATCACAGCGATTAAACTATGTAACTGTTTTAAACCCACCATTGGCCTTATTGTAAAATCTGTGAGCGGTTTCCTTCCTATCCGGCAATCAAGTTAGGATGGATGCCTGTATCTTTGTAGTGACTGGGTGTATTGACACACCATCCAAAGCATAACTGATAACTCCACCATGCTCAAAAGGATATTCAGTATCCGATTTTTTTATATTCATCCATCTACCTAAAGGTGCCCTTCATAGCGAGGCACTGGAAAACCTTGCTGGTCTTTATGGTTGAATCTGTGCTTGAAATTCACTTCTCGACTGAGGGACCTTACAGATAACTGTATGTGTGGGGTAGTCATTAAAAAATCATGTTAACCACTATTATTGCACACAGTGTTAGCCCATGCAACTTTTTATGTGAGTTGTTAAGCAAATTTTTACTCCTTTACTTATTTAGGCTTGCCTCGTCAGGGGTTGAGTACTTGAGAATGGCTGTCCCCCAAAAACTTCCAAAAGGACTAATTCGAGGTAAAAACTAGTTGCAGCACTCAACAAAAAAAAGTGTTTATTTGTAAAGGACCACAGGAGGAGGCCGGTAGCTGGGTCCAGGGGCAGGCAGAAGGTCATACACAAGGGGTCCAAAAAGGCAACAGTACAGGCAGGGAAAAGGCTAGTAATGTTGTCCAGGAGATCAGGCAATAGGTTGATAACAGGAAATCTGAAAGGCTAAAGTACAGGCAGGGAATAGGCAAAACTATCATACACGGGAGGATTAAATTGCGGGAGAAACAAAACTCAGAATAGAAGTGACGGGGTGCAAAGAACTGAACTAAATAGTGTGTGATAATGACATACAGGTGTGTGAACAGGTGATCAGAATTCAGGTGATTGGGATCTGGAGAGTGAACTGCGTTCAGGGGATCTATGTGTTTGAGAGTGTGAGCTGCGTTCAGGGGATCTACGTTTTTGAGAGTGTGAGTTGGAAGCAGACGTTACACATTGCACCTACCTCCTATTTATAGCCTACTCGCCCATTGAGACACAAGGTAAATGACAAAATAATAAGATAAATAGTGTGTCTCGTTAATAAATAGTGTGTCTCGGTAGGCCATGTCAAAATATCCATATGTGATATTTGGGTGTCTGTGGATTCGGAGACACAGAGAGACCAAAAGATCAAGGCAACAACGAGGACAGTAAAAAACCATCGTTTAGCCACTTTGGATCCACAGTGGGTAAGGTGTACTTTTCTTTTCTGTACCTTTCTCTGTTTTAGTTTACATTTGATGTCACCTCCTTTTGGTGAAATTTGGATGTGTTCTATGGCTACAAAGCGCAGGAAGGAAGGTGAGCCATGTTTGGCTTCGATGCAGAGGAGAGCAATAGCATAGTCCGTGTTTTTATTTTAAATAGCAGCCTTATGTTCTGCGATGCAAAGTTTCAATGCTCGTTTAGCAGCCCCGCAGATGCATTTGAGCACGTACTGTATATTATTACATTTTTGGTGCTACAATTAATGAAGTTTTGGATTATATATTCTTTACCTGTTCTAAGGTGGTAAAACACTTTAGTATTGGTCGTACTGTCACAATGTACATAGTGGCCACACTTGTAATTGCCATTTGGCAGGCCTGAGGTTGAATACTTATTGACTCAAGATATTTCTGTCACACCCTGATCTGTTTCACCTGTCTTTGTGCTTGTCTCCACCCCCTTCAGGTATCGCCCATCTTCCCCATTATCCCCAYTGTATTTACACCTGTTTGTCTGTTGCCAGTTTGTTTTGTTCTTCAAGCCTACCAGCGGTTTTCCCCTTGCTCCTGTCCTTTTCTAGTTCCTGTTTTCTAGTTTTCCCGGTTTTGACCATTCTGCCTGCTATGACCCTGAGCCTGCCTGTCGTTCTGCACCTACTGACCTCTGCCTGCCCTTGACCTGTCATTTTGCCTGCCCCCTGTTCTAGTAATAAATGTTTGGTTACTTCGACACTGTCTGCTTCTGGGTCTTCTCCTGAAATGTGATAATTTCAGCTTTTCATTTTTTATTAATTTGACAGTATGGGGTATTGTGTGTAGATCAGTGACTCAAAATCTCAATTGAATCCATTTTAAATTCAGGCTGTAACACAAGATTTGGAAAAAGCAAAGGGGTGTGAATACTTTCTGAAGACACTGTAATAGATCGATAGACAGGAGACGGGAGTAGTTTGGAGAGTTAGTTCAAATATTGATTGCAAATTAATTTATAGTGGGGAGTGGCTGTGTCTGAGACGTTTGCTGCCCACTCTCCTGTGGTGCTATACTTCCGAATTCCAATTCCATCGCTGTTCACGTTTGTGGTGCTGAATTGTCACTATACTGTAAGCTTGTTTGTTAACTTTAGCAACTGAACTTTTACTCTTGTGAAAAAGTCGCCACTGTGTGTGCGTGTATATGTGGATATCTATGTATGTTTGTTGGCAAACACGGACATTCAAGAGATTAAAAACAGAGCCTTTAGATTTGTGTATGTGCGTGTGTGTGCGTGCATGCATGCCTGTGTGTGATCTAAATCTCAGAGGGCTGTAGTATTGCTGGACACAACTTTTCCAGACCACTGAATGCTGAACAGGAGCTACTCACAGAGAATGTCAAACAGGGGAAACAGCTCAAACTCACCGAGACACTCTCAGGGTGCATCCCAAATGGATTCTGATCATAGGACTCTGATCTAATGTGAAGCATTCTTTAGGGAATAGGGTGCCATTTGGGACGCAGCCTGAAACTCAAACCCCCAGCTAGTTTTTTCATTCCAAACCAACAAAAAAACTAATGATTCTGAATGGTAAACTTGCTAAATGCCACCATTGACAAATAATTTGTCTGCTGCTGAATAGAGTTGCAGAGTATTGAGTAGTCTTAATGTGTTTGTCAATGCCTGTATCTACATCCTGCTGTTATCCCACAGACAATATAATTTGATAGGGAACAAGGTGGGAAGGAGAGAGAATTGAGTATGGTATTACATTTTTATCTCAACCTTGTCCTCACTTTCTCTCGATTTTTGTCTTTTTGTCTGTCTCCCCCCTAAATCTCTCTCTCCCTTTCTAATTTGTTTACCATTCCTTGTTGTCTCTCAGATTTCTGTCTCACCAGTTTCCTGCCAAAACACCAGAGTGATCCATTAATTACAGGTTGTCACAAAGTGTGTGTATGTGCATGACTGTGCGTGTGTTCTCTCAGACTGTTATGTTATTCTACTGCAAGCACCCTCGCCTTCCTTGAGTCGACTGAATTCAGACTACTTGAGGTCAGTCTTGAGATCAGCAAGAAAGGGCTGCATTTTAATACGTTTGAATAACTTCTATCCAGTAGGCTCATTAATCATAACAGCAGAAACACAAAGCTAATGCTGATAAACAGATTCACTTAATATGAAATTAGTTTCTTATGCTCCAGACATACAAGGACAATCGGTAATACTTTATTGTAGGTGTCCTTATGCATGCACGCATAACTGCTTTAAAACAGCTACATAACACATAATAAAACTTGTCATGAGTTGTCATAACTAGTTATGAGTAACCCCATATGATGTTATAAAACTAGTTAACATTTGCGTTATAGATGATCTGTCCTGTTGTCATATGCTCTAATATCAACCGTTATTAACGACTGCTATTACATAGTCTGCATGACAACTTTTGTCATATGTTATTACATTCTACATAAGTCTACATACAATATTTTATAACAGGGTGTTATTTAATTTACCAACCTCTATGTCACCAACCACATTATTACATTGACTGAAATCATAGGCGTCAAAACCATGTCATATGCAGTCTGCACAGACACCTTAAGTAAAGTGACATTAATTTGAGGTATTATAAAAATAAATGTGTGAATGTGCTTATACCACATTTTGACAACGATCTCTGAGTTAACTGCTCTGAGTTGTACAAATTGGACCACGTCCAGATATAAAAAGATACATTATAATAAAAAAAAATTGCTCAAAAAACACAAACATGTTCAAATGAAATGTAAGCAAATCATATTTTACAACAAAATCAATGTTTCTGGGAGACATCAGGATTAGTGACAGCTGTGAACAAAATTAAAATGTATAGGCTACAGCAATAACAACCGCTACATAAAAAAAGGTAGTTAGTGTAGTTAGTTAGGTAATTGCGTAGTTGATGTTGCAATTGCAACATTGTGTTGATTTCCAGTGTTGAGCTCTTTGGTGAGGACAATACTTCCCGCCATGTTGATGGCATGTGGTAGCACTACAAAAAAGAAGCAAGACTCAGGTAAGTGTAAAATGGGTACCGGGTTTAGTGCCACACTCACAGACACAGAGGTGTGTTCATCAGTCCATAGCCTTAGAGTGTGTTGCTAACACATGCGCACGCACGCGCACGCACACACACACACACACACACACATTAGGTACCGATTAATTTCATTCCATTTCCCTTCCCCTTGGCCTTAATTTTATGATAGCAGATCTGAAAGCTGTAAACAAAATGGTGGATGCTTAACATAAAGGTTTACAGCCAAGGGAACAATAACCTTTCTTTACTTTTACTATTTACTACATTGTAGAATAATAGTGAAGACATTAAATAGCACATATGGAATCATGTAGTAACCAAAAAGTGTTAAACAAATAAAATAGCCACACTTTTCCTTGATGACAGCTTTGAACACTCTTGGCATTGTCTCAACCAGCGTCACCTGGAATGCTTTTCCAACAGCTTTGAAGGAGTTACCATATACACTACCGTTCAAAAGTTTGGGGTCACTTAAAAATGTCTTTGTTTTTGAAAGAAAAGCACATTTTTTGTCCATTAAAATAACATCAAATGGATCAGAAATACAGTGTAGACATTGTTAATGTTGTAAATGACTATTGTAGCTGGAAACGGCAATTTTTTTATGGAATATCTACATAGGTGTACAGGCCCATAGGCCCATTATCAGCAACCATCACTCCTGTATTCCAATGACACGTTGTGTTAGCTAACCCAAGTTTATCATTTTAAAAGCCTAATTGATCATAAGAAAACCCTTTTGCAATTATGTTAGCACAGCTGACATACTGACAACAAACTGTTGACAGCTGACAACAAACTGTTGTTCTGATTAAAGAAGCAATAAAACTGTCCCTCTTTAGACTAGTTGAGTATCTGTAGCATCAGCATTTGTGGGTTCGATTACAGGCTCAAAATGGCCAGAAACAAAGAACTTTGTTATGAAACTCGTCAGTCTATTCTTGTTCTGAGAAATGAAGACTATTCCCTGCGAGAAATTGCCAAGAAACGGAAGATCTCGTGCAACGCTGTGTACTACTCCCTTAACAGAACAGCGCAAACGGGCTCTAATCAGAATAGAAAGAGGAGTGGGAGGCCCCGGTGCACAACTGAGCAAGAGGACAAGTATATTAGAGGGTCTAGTTTGAGAAACAGACGCCTCACAAGGGGAGGCAAATGTAAGTAGTATAACGTCATAACGAGTCAAGCAAAAAATGTACAAATGAGAGGAATATGTTTGTTAATGTAGAGACAAACGATTGTGCATATTTTTTGGTCATAAAGTTAATTTACGAAAATAGTTATTTTGCAAGTTTTTTTTCTGTCATATCCAATACCAAGTATATCAAACTCCATTCTGTGAATAATGCTGTGTCTGCATGTATGTATTACAATTATACATTTCAACAGTGTTTACCACTCCTGCTCCTGGGACATCAATGATTACACATTGTAACTATGCAATAGACTAGAACATGATTTTGTAATTCATATATACAGAATAAAAAAACAGTACATCCTGCCAGCACGCCCACAAGCGTGCTGGATTACGCGTGGAAGAGGGCGAGGAATGAGATGGGAGTAACAATCTAGCCGATTTTCTCTGAGACCTGCATAATAATGTAATGAAACAAGCAGGGAGCAGATTTCGAATCCTCAAAATTCTAGCCCGAAGTCCAGCACGCTATCGACTGTGCCGATTGTGGCTAAAAACACTATCGATTGGAATCTTTAACATGTGGAAAGGGGGAAAAGTATTATTATTCGTTTTTCACAAGTGTAGCAGGACGGGCTATTAGCTGAACAATAGACTATTCAAGAATTGTCTAATAGCCGAGCTAGGTGTTTACCCCCACCCCCAACTGGCAACAAATCATTTGTATCTATCTTTCCACATCTACCTACACACGTATCTACCTACACACAGTTAATTTTCTGAAAAGAAAAAAAAATGTATATCTATGGTTCGAATTCAGGCTGTATCACATCCGACCGTGATTGAGAGTGCCATAGGGCAGCGCACAATTGGCCCAGCGGGTTTGGCCGGGGTAGGCCTTCATTTGCCAGGGTAGACTGCTGCTGGGGTAGGCTGGTGATGAAAATATAGATAGCTTGTTATGCAAGTGTTGCACACTAACATATGGAGAAAACCTACACCAGTCGAGCAATTCATTTCAACAATAATCTTCATTTTAATTTGATTACAAACAACAAAAGGGCTTAATTTCTTCGGAGCCTAGACCTATATAAAATACCTTAACTGGCTGAGGTAGACTTTGAGGCTTTATTAGGCCTACTTACAATTGCAACTGGCCAAAATTGTAGCATCCTACATAAAACAATAATTTAAAAAAAGTCTACAAGTTCAAACTAAAACAATGTAACTAATAATTAAAAGCACACATTTGTAAATACCAAACTCTAAAAGTAATTGGAAAGGTAGATACAAATGATGTGTGACACAATAAAGAATGTAAACAAGATGCTGAGTTTTTATTTACAGTAGTGATGGACAACTGGAGGCATTTTGAAAACAGGTTTTCAAACACTTGTTTTTCACAGCTGTAGCAGGTGTAGCCCATCATGCAAATGTATCCTATTAGCAGGACAATATACTTTTTATAACCCGGCTACTGTTGCAAAAATCCCTCAACTTGCAATGTATTCGATGCTTAAGTACTCTAAAGTGTTACATTTCTAACTCAAAACAGCAGTACAGTATTTATTCAGCAACATCTGTATGCTTTTGTTAATAAAATAATATAACAAGGAAAAAGACATTAAAATGCAGATGTTTATATAAACTCCATTTTAGTCGCACTTCACCCAGCTCCACATCCACAGGTAAAACCTTGCTGAGATGATCAATGTATTTGTTGCATTATTGTATCGTCAATTTCTCAAGCTAAAACATCTTGATGGCCTTGACCAGTTCATCTTTTCTTGTCGGCTTGGCAGAGTTACGGATGAATGTTTCCAGTTGATGCCAAACAAGTTTGATCGGGTTTAAATCAAGAGACCTACATGTAGAGATGATTTTAAAAAAAATAGTGTACTATTGTAGGCCTACCGAAGGTGTTGTAGGTCTTTTATTTATTTGTTTCTTTTTAACCTTTATTTTACTACATAAAGGTCTACTTACTCTGCTGGCGTCTTGACCCAGTTTATGCCCTCGTTTGGGCAAACCCAAGCGGCAGTGTGTTTTGGGTCATTGCCTGCATTTGGAGAAGAAAAAAATACATTTAGCAAAACAGCCAAAGTTAGTTACAATAATAGTAATATACAGTTGAAGTCGGAAGTTCACATACACCTTAGCCAAATACATTTAAACTCAGTTATTCACAATTCCTGACATTTAATCCAAGTAAAGAATTCCCTGTCTTAGGTCAGTTAGGATCACCACTTTATTTTAAGAATGTGAAATGTCAGAATAATAGCAGAGAGAATGATCTATTTCAGCTTTTATTTCTTCCATCACATTCCCAGTGGGTCAGAAGTTTACATACACTCAATTAGTATTTGGTAGCGTTGCCTTTAAATTGTTTAACTTGGGTCAAACGTTTTGGGTAGCCTTCCACAAGCTTCTCACAATAAGTTGGGTGAATTTTGGCCCATTCCTCCTGACAGAGCTGGTGTAACTGAATCAGGTCTGTAGGCCTCCTTGCTCGCACACACTTTTTCAGTTCTGCCCACTAATTTTCTATAGGATTGAGGTAAGGACTTTGTGATGGCCACTCCAGTACCTTGACTGTTGTCCTTAAGCCATTTTGCCACAACTTTGGAAGTATGCTTGGGGTCATTGTCCATTTGGAAGACCCATTTCCAACCAAGCTTTAACTTCCTGACTGATGTCTTGAGATGTTGGTGGTTAACAACATGTGAGATGTTGGTTCTAAACTACAGAACAGTACAAAATAATCATAATAATAATAAGCGATCACACATGGTTAATGTTCTGATCATAAAAAATAAAAATAAAAATATATATGTAAAACATTTCTTATTGAGCCTTTCCGTAAGTCCACGCAAGTTTCTTCAACTGTCTTCTTACTGTAATTAGAGCGATGTTGATGTCGTGCCGTGATGCCAGCAGATTACACATTGCCTTTGCCGTTCGCTCGTCATCTTCATTCATCAGTGAGTCGATGGCTTGAATAATCTCGTTGGAAATTAAATACAATGTGAAAATGTGCAGCATACAGTAAAGACCAGCAGTTGATTTATTTAAGCATTATTTTTAGCATTATTAGGCCTACATTCCAGTATCGTAGCCTACTGTACCTGTTCATTTTCTTGGGCTTTCGAGTTAGGTGTAAAACAGGCATCTGATGATAGTGTTTGCGAATAGCACGATCCGTGACCAAAATCCCCAAGTCTACCAGTATTTTTGAAATGTCTCCAGTAGATTTTACGTTCCTCCTGAAAGCCCTAATCTGCTCACTTAAATGAATAGAGATCCTGGTCATGGTGCTACAGTATAATCAAAGTGAGGCCAATCGGCATTCTGCTGTATATTTATAGCCTATTGTAACCTGAAAGTCACGCCTTTCCTCACCCGCCCAAAACTCCACCCTTAACACAGTTACCATTCAGAAACGAGCTGTTAATAAATAAAAAAATCCCATTGCGACCAAAGAGACGAAATGGACATTGTTTTCATCAAGCCAGCTTCTTTCTATGGTGCTACCCGTTCCAGGGTTAGAACTGTAACCACCAGAGGACTTGAAAATGAGTCGGAGCTGAGAGGATCACCAAAACTAAAGGTATTTTGGTTTCAGAACATTTTATATAAAAAAAGAGAAGGTATATAGCCTATAAATGTGTAGGCATATTGTATAATAAAATCGATAAATGTGTACTAAAAACGTGAATGTGTTTTTGCAGAGCTTACAACCATGCCAACAACCATCGTGGAGATCAGTGGACAAAGGGCTGGACAATGGGCCGCACCAAAAAAACGCATGGTTGCCAAGAAAGCGGTTAGTTAAGCTAGATTATTAAAATGTGTACGCAGCATTTGTGTGTTTGAGTCACTTTTAATTCTTAATTGATCTACCGTTTCTATCATAGGCCACTGTCATCGATGGTGGCTCAGGGCGGTACCTTTCTGCTCATCTGATGAAGGTGCTCATGGGTGAGATTCAAACTTTGAAGACTGAGATCGAGTCATTGAAGGCAGACCATCAGAAAGAGAAACATTCTCTGAGGGCAGAGATGCGGGCGACAGCTGATGCATTGGTCCAGAGTCAGGCGGTATTGGCGGAGAGTCACTCCTCATTAGTGAACCTTACCAGTGAACCTCCGGGTTCATTAATACTGTGTCTCAGAAGTTTCTGTCCATGACTGATGCAAGCCGAAAAAGCATTAAAGACAGAGTTAATGAGTACTTGAGGTCACCGAGAGTCTGGACATGGCCTGCTATACCTTATGTAAGGAATTAGGCACTTTCTCATGTTTACTACAGTATGCTATGTTTACTTGTCAGACTGCAGAGTATACTAAAAAACAAATGCAGTTGGCTTATATCTTCAAAATGCTTTAAATGCTTTATTACCCATATGTAAACGCATATACTGTACAGTACTGTATTTCCTCATCAGCATCTTTATGCTTTCGTTAATAAAATAATGATAAAAATACTCTTTCAAAATGCTGATGTTTATTTAGTTATGGATCCAAAACGAATTACTTGTTCAAATATACCATTATATTCTTGAGATGTGTTGACTGAATATAAGCAAGTGATGTCTTTTTCTCGCTCACTCTAGGTGAAATGAAAACGAAATCTCCAAAACATTGTTACTTTTTAACAAAGCGATTATTATTAATTAATTTAGAATTATATAAAAGCCCCATAGATATTAATTTAGAGTCTTCCAATCCGCTAAATGTAATTGTTGGCGGAGAGTCATGTCATTGAAATGTTTTTTCCCCCCGATATACTGTAGGCCTACCATAGACAAAATGAGTCTCACTAGTGTTGATTAACTTCTTTGGGGTATTGGGGTAGGGGGCAGTATTTTCACGTCCGGATGAAAAGCGTGCCCAGAGTAAACTGCCTGCTACTCAGGCCAAGATCCTAGAGTATGCATATTATTAGTAGATCTGGATAGAAAACACTCTGAAGTTTCTAAAACTGTTTGAATTATGTCTGTGAGTATAACATAACTCATATGGCAGGCAAAGACCTGAGAAAAAATCCAACCAGGAAGTGGGAAATCTGAGGTTTGTAGGTTTTCAACTCTTTGCTTACAAAGAGTGGAAATGGGGTCATGTTGCACTTCCTAAGGCTTCCACTAGATGTCAACAGTCTATAGAACCTTGTTTGATACCTCTACTGTGAAGTGGGGGCGAATGAGAGGAGATTGGGTAAGGTCTCTCCCAGAGTGCCACGAGCTGACCATGTGCTGACCATGAGTGTTCATGTGAGAGTTAGCTGCGTTCCATCGCATTTCTGAAGACAAAGGAATTTTCCGGTTGGAACATTATTGAAGATTTATGTTAAAAACATCCTAAAGATTGATTCTATACATAGTTTGATATGTTTCTACGACCAGTAATATAACTTTTTGGAATTTTCATCCGACATTTCCACTGGAAGTTGCACACGCGTTTCGATTTGTTTACCAAATGCCCTAACACAAGGAGGTATATGGACATAAATGATGAACTTTATCGAACAAATCAAACATTTATTGTGGAACTGGGATTCTTGGGAGTGCATTCTGATGAAGATAATCAAAGGTAAGTGAATATTTATAATGCTATTTCTGACTTTTGTTGACTCCACAACAAAAAAGGAAATTCATTTAAAGGGAATTATCCAAAATGTTAATTGCATGTAAAGTTTGGAATACTGCAGCCAATGTTAATTGGTGATGTGTCCCAAAAGGATTGATATATTATGAAAGTTTCCGACAGGATTGGCCATCAGCAAAAAAAAGTTGCGTCATGACAGTTTTCAAAAACATTTACAACCAACCAGAATCAATTGCACACAGTATTACATAATGTAGCTTTAATATTTTTTTTTTTAATGATTTCTTAGTAGAGTGGGTAAACTGAGCATTATGCAAAGTAGTTAAGTCATGTAGGTCAAGGGACTATAATGTTACAATATGTGCAATGTTACCATAAATAAATTGCATTATTGTTATGCAAGAATAGTTAAATACGTCAAAACGCACACACACACGCACGCACACAATCTCTGAATCCAGCAGTCCCAGTAATGATATTTAGGTGCTGGGGTACGGTACGAGTGACTAAACCCTATCTCCCAATTATTCCAAAGGACACTGAGATAGAGTGGTATGTGTGTGTGTTTGTGTGCACACCCCCGTGTGTGTGAGAGAGTATCTGCTCTCTATTGGAGATCATTAGAAAACCACTCAGTTGAAACAGATCACTGCAGAGAGAGAAATGGATGGGGGGGGGAGAGATAGAGAGAGAAATGGACAGACAGAAGGAGAGATGTATCTGCCCCTAATAGCACAGCGGGAGGCTCCCCCAGCACTCTGTAACCCTTTATTTTTTATTCTATCTATATTCTATCTATCACTCCCTCCCTTGAATGGTGTCCTCTCTACACAATTTTGAATTATTGCTTGTGAGATACTGACACAAAGCATAAAGTGTGTGAGGGTCTAAGTTTGTGTATGAATATTCCAGTGTGAAAGTGTGTGTGTGGCAGATGAACAGCACCAGTGTGTGTGTGTGTGTGTGTGTGTGTGTGTGTGTGTGTGTGTGTGTTTGTGTGTTTCCATATAGCTAATGCCTCTGTATTTATCTGCCTTATTCTAAAACAGATTAAATAAATAAAAAAATCCCCAGCAATCTACACACAATAACCCATAATGACAAAGCAAAAACAGGTGTTTAATATAACATATACCTTATTTAAGAAATACCTTATTTACATACGTATTCAGACCCTTTGCTATGACACTCGAAATTGAGCTCAGTTGCAATTAAAAATGAAAAAAAAAGGCAAATTCAGTCATACAATCAAAATCTTGACACACAGGAGATGTTTCTACAACTTGATTTTAGTTCACCTGTGGTAAATTCAATTGATTTGACATGATTTGGAAAGGTACACACCTGTCTATATAAGTTCCCACAGTTAACAGTGCATGTCAGAGCAAAAACTAAGCCATGAGTTCGAAGAAATTGTCAGTAGAGCTCCGAGACAGGATTGTGTTGAGGCACAGATCTGGGGAAGGGTACCAAAACAGTATTGAAGGTCCCCAAGAACATAGTAGCCTCTACCATTCTTAAAAAAAGAAGTTTGGAACCACCAAGAAACTGAGCAATCGGGGGAGAGGGGCTTTGGTCAGGGAGGTGATCAAGAACCCGATGGTCACTCTGACAGAGCTCTAGAGTTCCTCTGTGGAGATGGGAGAACCTTCCTGGTAACAGGCCTGAGCAATTCCAGTCCTCGGGAGCCTGATTGGTGTCACACTTTTCCCCCATCCCTAGCAAACACACCTGATTTAAACAAATTGCATTTTTAACTGAAGATCATGATTAGTTGAATATTGGAGTCAGGTATGTTAGCTGGGGCAAAAGTGTGACACCAATCAGGCCCCCGAGGACTGGAGTTGCCCAGGCCTGTTCCAGAAGGACAACCATCTCTGCAGCACTCCACCAATAAGGCTTTTATGGTAGCGTGGCCAGGCAGAAGCCACTCCTCAGTAAAAGGCACATGACAGCCTGCTTGGAGTTCGCCAA
Source organism: Salvelinus sp. IW2-2015 (assembly GCF_002910315.2). Taxonomy (NCBI): domain Eukaryota; kingdom Metazoa; phylum Chordata; class Actinopteri; order Salmoniformes; family Salmonidae; genus Salvelinus; species Salvelinus sp. IW2-2015. The sequence goes on from NC_036858.1 coordinate 25,954,527, forward strand.
AAGGCACCTAAAAACTCTCAGACCATGAGAAACTTATTCTCAGGTCTGATGAAAGCAAAATTGAAGTCTTTGGCCTGAATGCCAATCGTCAAGTCTGGAGGTAACCTGGCACCATACCTACGGTGAAGCATGGTGGTGGCAGCATCATGCTGTGGGGATGTTTTTCAGCGGCAGGGACTGGGAGGTTTGTCAGGATCGAGGCAAAGATGAACGGAACAAAGTACAGAGAGACACCTGAACATAGCTTTGCAGAAACGCTCCCCATTCAACCTGACAGAGTTTGAGAGGATCTGCAGAGAAGAATGGGAGAATCTCCGTAAATACAGGTGTGCCAAGCTTGTAGCATCATACCCAAGAAGACTCGAGGCTGTAATCGCGCCAAAGGTGCTTCAACAAAGTACTGAGTAAAGGGTCTGAATACTTATGTAAATGTGATATAAATTGGCAAACATTTCTAAAAACCTGTTTTTGCTTTCTCGTTATGGGTTATTGTGTGTAGGTTGATGAGGGGAAAAAACTTTTTAATCATTTTTAGAATAAGGCTGTAACGTAAAAAATTTGTGGAAAAAGTCAAAGGGTCTGAATACTTTCCGAAGGCACTGTATCTCTGTGTCTCCCTGTCACAGTGACCTGATAAGGGGGCAGAACAGGGTGCCAGTGAGATAGTTAGTCGATACTCCTCCTCTCTAGCAACCTATTGAGGGAAGACTCTTATGTGTGTGTGTGTGTGTGTGTGTGTGTGAGAGGGTGAGATGGAGGGATATGAGGAGGCTTAGTATTATCCGATCTTAACTCATCTCTACCCCCCCCCTTTACACACACACTCCCTAAGGGCTACGGTTGGAGTGGCAGAAAGAGAGAAAGTGTAGCTGCTCATCCGCTGAAGGATGACAGTTTAAAAGCCCCAGGGGTCTTTCACTGGCTGTTCAGATCAACTGACAGGTGTGTGGGTGTGGGATGGAGGCTGGTGTGTATGTGTGTTGGAAGATAGTTTTGTGTGTGTGTGTGTGTGCGCGTGGGTAGCAGAATAACTCTACCAGTATAAATTGAGAGGAATGATGTCTAAATAAGAAAACTGTGGCATTTTGTTCAACTTTGTTGCATGGAAGGCTAATTTCATGGATGTATCAATGTTCAGATGGAAGGCTATCTGTCTGAGACGGTTGTTCATGGGTGCCATGGAAAGCCAGGCTTCTCCCAAAAATTTACCAAGAAAAAAGAAAAAACATACAAAATAATGTATCTTTCGTCTGTCTGTGCTTCATACAATTCACAAGAGGCTGAATGTATCACACTGGAAAAAGCACCAGAGCGAATGAAACCGCGCCCCTCTGTCTCAGTATGGGTAGCCCAACTATCTGATGCTGTCTGGTCAAAAAGAGTATGACATTGTTGCCGCCCGTAGCATTGAATACAAGAGAAGTGAGCGAGCATTTGACCACCCTTGATAAAAAATATTAAATAATAGCCCATCAGCGTTGAGCTAAACTGTGTGAGTTCAGCTGTGAATGGTCCTGGCGCACCAAAAAAAGTGTTAAGGGAAGCCAGTTTGGATTTGGCTTCACACCAATCACATCACCAGAATCTAAACCTCATTGACAGAAAAATAATGAATTGTTGCATCTCGTTGTGCTGTTGTGCTCTGGTGGCTACCTAGCTAGCTAGGTAAAATCGACCCATTCTTAAATAAACCATGGATGGAGATAGGGATTTGGACTTGTGGTTTTACTTAATTCTCCTTACTGGCCAATGATTATAATGGCGATTCTAATACAACCATAAATGTATACATTGTGCCTCTGGCCTGAGAGGATGGAAGTTCAACATGTAGCTAGATGTAGTAGGCCTGTTGCATCGTTGCCATGAAGGGAAATTAGGCTAGTGAGCAAGCATTTGTGACTCGTTTCAGGAAACTAGGCGTATGTCGCGCTACTTCACAGGAAAAAATTCTAATCAAAATGTGTTTTTTGGCAGAAATGCCTTCTGGAACATGTGAACTTTCATGTGCCTTAATAACAAACTTGTAAATACTCTGTAAATACGAATACAATTGTTAAATTAGGAGCCTAGTTGGTTTAGCCACAGAAAAAGTCAGCAACCTTCCCACTAGCCATGATTGGCTGAGATAATGAGTGGGCTGGACATGCCGAGAGATGAGTTCGGATTGGTCTGCCATGTAGCGTGCTTCTGTCTATTTGAGCTGGTCAGTATGTGTAGTAGGTAATCATATCTAACGCTGCTTTTTTTTAAGTTAAAGATATCACGTACTAAAACTGCATAAGTGTTGTTCTCCACTTTCTGGAGAACCGAGTTTTGAAATCAGTGGAATTAGAGTATGATAGCTAAGGAGATGGAGAAAACACTTGTCTCTGCATTACATCTTCAAACTAAGGACAGCCATGGCATCCTTCACAGAGAGGGAGAAGCGTCCATCCATGTATACGGGTAAGTAGCCTGGAACAACAAAAACTAAAAGTGTGTACTGTATGACAGAGTCATAGACCGTTTAGACAACATGAAAGAGGAGGATGGCATTGCTAGCATTTCTCTACAAGTAGGGTGAGTCAACAGGCTTTTTTATTCTTCCCGCACGCACGCACGCACGCACGCACGCACGCACGCACGCACGCACGCACGCACGCACGCACYCACACACYCACACACACACACACACACACACACACACACACACACACACACACACACACACACACACACAGAAATCAGTACCATGGACAGCCACATCATATTTAGCTTACGTTGATTGGACTAAATAGTTGTTGGTATCTTTCATTGTCACTGTATTAGGTGATTAGATGATGTTGAAGTTTAAATGGTGCTGGATTAGTGGAGGCAGCTCCTGTTTTCTTTGCAAGCTGCGGTAACTCTCCGTGGTTCTAAATCAATAGTTTAGTATTCTGAAAATGTCGGAAACATTAACTTGCTTAAACATGCTGTAGGTCATGTAACTGTTTGTTACATGCAATATGTTTTGTGGACTTCACTGGACAGATGTTGCTCTCCAGTTTTGTGATTGAAACAAAGATGTGGTTGAATTTATTCTTATTATCTCAGCCTTAGGCCTATATATCATGGTGTCAAGCCATATTAACTAACAAGCTTGGCTTCTCAGGTGATTTTACACACACACCGCTACTGTTGTTAGGTCTGATGAAGTCTATTTTGTTAATTCTGGTTCCTCAGGTGCTGTTTACCACCATTTCAGTGCCTTCAGAAAGTATTCATACCCCTTCACATATACCACATTTTGTTGTGTTACAGACTGAATTAAAAATAGATTAAATAGATTTGTTTCTTTCTCACACAATCTACATATAATACCCCATAATGTGAAAGTGAAAACATGTTTATTAACATTTTTGAAAATGTATCAAAAATGAAATACAGAAATATCTAATTTACATAAGTATTCACACCCCTGAGTCAATACATGTTAGAATCGCCTTTGGCAGCGAGTACAGCTGTGAGTCTTTCTGGGTAAGTCTCTAAGAGCTTCGCACACCTAGATTGTACAATATTGGCACATAATTCTTTAAAAAATTGTTCAAGCTCTATCAAGTTGGTTGTTGATCATTGTTAAATAGTCATTTTCAAGTCTTGCCATAGATTTTCAAGTCGATTTAAGTCAAAACGGTAACTAGGCCACTCAGGAACATTCAATGCCATCCAGGTTATATTTGGCCCTGTGTTTTAGGTTATTGTCCTGCTGAAAGGTGAATTTGTACATATGTTGATGTTAATCTTATGCTAATGCTAATGATAACAATAGCCTAATATACTCAATATGCTGTAAACTATTGTCTTTTAAGAGTTTCACTAAATTAATTATTGTCACACCCTGATCTGTTTCACCTCTCTTTGTGATTGTCTCCACCCCCCTCCAGGTGTCACCCATTTTCCCCATTACCCCCTGTGTATTTATAACTGTGTTCCTGTGTTTGTCTGTTGCCAGTTTGTTTTTGTTTTGTCAAGCCTACAGTGGTTCCTCCTTTAAAAGTTGCGAGGTTACAACACAGCTTCATTACTCAAGACCACCACAAGGGGTAGTTAGAGCACTCATTATGCATTTGGGTCCCAAGGTTTTTATATGACCAATCATATCGAGTGGTTCCAATGACGAATTTGAGGTGAGTCACCCGTCCCTGGTGACTATCTTCAGCAAAGATGGCTGACAAAACATTACGGGGGAAGCAAATGTAAGTAGTTATAACGTCATAACGAGTCAAGCAAAAAATTTACAAATGCAGAGACAAACAACTGAGCATATTTTTTTGTCAAAGTTAATTTACGAAAATCGCTATGTAGCAGTTTCTTTTCAATCTAATACCAGGTGTATCAAACTCCATTATTTGAATGATGCTGTGTCTTTAAAAATATATATATATATTTCACCTTTATTTAACCAGGTAGGCCAGTTGAGAACAAGTTCTCATTTACAACTGCGACCTGAACAAGATAAAGCAAAGCAGTGCAACAAAAAATAACAACACAGAGTTACACATGAGATAAACAAAAGTACAGTCAATAACACAATAGAAAAATATATATACAATGTGTGCAAATGGAGTAAGGAGGTAAGGAGGTAATAAATAGGCCATAGTAGCGAAGTAATTACAATTTAGCAAATTAACACTGGAGTGATAGATGTGCAGATGATGATGTGCAAGTAGAAATACTAGTGTGCAAAAGAGCAAAAAAGTAAATAAAAAATAAAAAAAATATGGGGATGAGGTAGGTAGTTGGATGGGCTATTTACAGATGGGCTATATACAGCTGCAGTGATCGGTAAGCTGCTCAGATAGCTGATGCTTAAAGTTAGTGAGGGAGATTTAAGTCTACAACTTCAGCGATTTTTGCAATTCGTTCCAGCCATTGGCAGCAGAGAACTGGAAGGAAAGGCGGCCAAAGTAGGTGTTGGCTTTGGGGATGACCAGTGAGATAAGGCGGAGCTTTACCTAGCAAAGACTTATAGATGACCTGGAGCCAGTGGGTTTGGCGACGAATATGTAGCGAGGGCCAGCCCACGAGAGCATACAGGTCACAGTGGTGAGTGGTATATGGGGCTTTGGTGACAAAACGGATGGCACTGTAATAGACTGCATCTAGTTTGCTGAGTAGAGTGTTGGAGGCTATTTTGTCTGTATGTATATATTACAATTATACACTTCAACAGTGTTTACCACTCCTGATCCTGGGACATCAATGATTACACATTGTAACTATGCAATAGACTAGAAACATAATTTAAGTAAAGGCTGATTTGTAATTCATATATACAGAATAAAAAACAGTACATCCTGCCAGCACGCTCACAAGCGTGCTGAATGACGTGTGGAAGAGAGCGAGTAACGAGATGGGAGTAACAATCCAGGCTATTTGCTCTGAGACCGGCATAATAATGTAATGAAACAAGCAGAGAGCCGGTTTCGAACCCTCAACATTATAGTCCGAAGTCCAGCACGCTATCGACTGCGCCCAAATGTAATTGTCACGTTCCTGACCGGTTTTCTGTTATTTTGTATGTGTTAGTCGGTCAGGGCATGAGCTTGGGTGGGCAGTCTATGTTATGTGTTTCTATGTTGGTAAAGGGTGACCTGATATGGTTCTCAATTAGAGGCAGGTGGTTTTCATTTCCTCTGATTGAGAACCATATTAAGGTAGGTGTTTTCACATTGATTGTGGTGGGTGGTTGTCTCCTGTGTCTGTGTTTGTCGCGCCACACGGGACTGTTTCGGTTTGTTTGTCCGTTCGTTCTTTTGTGTAGTCATTTTTCCTGTTCGTGAGTTCTTCGTTGTATGTAAGTTCGCATGTCCAGGTCTGTCTACTCCGTTTTGTTATTTTGTTAGTTATTCAAGTGAAGTTCGTTTTCGTTCCTTGTTTAATAAATATCATGTCAAATCACAACGCTGCATTTTGGTCGAATCCCTGCTCCTCCTCTTCGGATGAAGAGGAGGAGGAAATCCGTTACAGTAATAATTGTGGTTGGGGCCGATTGTGGCTAAAAACACTATCAATTGGAATCTTTAACATGTGGAAAGGGGAAAAAGTATTATTATTTGTTTTTCACAAGCGTAGCAGGATGGGCTATTAGCTGAACAATAGACTATTCAACCTTTACTAAAGAATTGTCTAATAGCCGAGCTAGGTGTGAAACCCCCTCCTCCTCCCCAACTTGAGCTAGGTGTGAATCCCCCCCCCCAACTTGCAATAAATAATTTGCATCCATCTTTCCACATCTACCAACACACGTCTCTACCTACACACGGTTAATGTTCTGAAAAAAATAATAATATATAAATATATACGTTTGGATGACTGAGGTGCCCAAAGTGAACTGCCTGTTACTCAGGCCCAGAAGCTAGGATATGCATATTGGATAGATTGGATAGAAAACACTCTAAAGTTTCTAAAACCGTTAAAATAATGTCTGTGAGTATAACAGAACTGATATGGTAGGCGAAAACCCAAGGCGAATCAGATTTTTTTGTTGTTGAGCCCACCACTCATTGAAATGGCTGTCTATGGGAAAATCAATGGAATACCTCCCAGATTGCAGTTCCTAGGGCTTCCAGTAGATGTCAACAGTCTTTAGAATCAGTTTCAGGCTTGTTTTTTTTTTTAAATGAGCTAGAATTTGTAGTTTTTCTAGGTGGCTCCCATTTTGGCTGTAGTATTGTGGCGCACGTGGATGAGGGCGCGGTCTTCGTTATTTATCTCCGGTAATGAACATACTATTCTCTGTCTTAAATTTGAGAGTTTATTTACATATTAGGGTACCTGAGGATTGATTAGAAATGTTGTTTGACTTGTTTGGATGAAGTTTATTGGTAACTTTTGGGATTCATTTGTATGCATTATGAACGAGGGAAACCGGTGGATTACTGAAACAAGCGCGCCGACTAAACTTACTTTATTGGGATATAAAGGACTTTATCGAACAAAAGGACCACTTGTTATGTAGCTGGGACCCTTGGGATTGCAAACAGAGGAAGATCTTCAAAGGTAAGTGATTTATTTTATCGCTATTTATGACTTTCGTGACGCCTCTGCTTGTTTGGAAAATGTTTGTAATGCTTTTGTACGAGGGGCGCTGTCCTCAGATAATCGCATGGTCTGCTTTCGCCGTAAAGCCTTTTTGAAATCTGACAAAGCAGCGGTATTAACAAGAACGTAAGCTTTTAAACGATGTAAGACACTTGTATTTTCATGAATGTTTAATATTACGATTGTGTATTTTGATTTTGGCGCACTCCGATTCCACCGGATGTTGTCGAATTTGATCCCGGTAATGGGATTTCCGCACTAAGAGGTTTTAAGAACAAATTCTGATTTACAAGGACAGCCTATTCCTTCCTCATGCCCTGCGGTGATTCTTTAGCTAAATAGCCCAGTACTGTACTGCCGACCGTCAGATTGTACAGCGCCATATTTTCCATTCCACCCTAACGAAAAGGGTTACATTTTTCTCTGAATAGAAACACCATAATATTAATCAAATTAATTTAGCCAAATTTCTTAAAATCAATCCCATATACTAATTATTACAAAAACGTTTCATATTCTCTGGTAATGCCAATACGGAATACTATCAAATGCTTCTCAAAGATGCCCTCTGGTGGTCAAACTAGCAATAACTTGCAGTACCAGAAGTGCCACAGAATGCTGCAGCAGTACGCAAAATGTGCCGCAGTATGACCACTGTACCAGCATTTTCCCCTCTGTTCTTGTTTCTTGATTTGTCCTGTTCTCTAGTTTTCCTGGGTTTTGACCTTTTCTGCCTGCCCTGACCCTGAGCCTGCCTGCCGTCCTGAACCTTTGCCCCACTTATCTGGAGAAGGTCTGTATGGAGGAGTGGGCCATAATCCCTGCTGCAGTGTGTGCAAAACTGGTCAAGAACTACAGGAAACGTATGATCTCTGTAATTGCAAACAAAGGTTTCTGTACCAAATATTAAGTTCTGCTTTTCTGATGTATCAAATACGTATGTCATGCAATAAAATGCAAATGAATTACTTAAAAATCATACAATGTGATTTTCTGGATTCTTGTTTTAGATTCCGTCTCTCACAGTTGAAGTGTACCTATGATAAAAATTACAGACCTCTACATGCTTTGTAAGTAGGAAAACCTGCAAAATCGGCAGTGTCTCAAATACTTGTTCTCCCCACTGTATATATATTGGGGTCAACGGCGGGTGGATAAGGGGGAGTGCAGAACGTTTACATTCTGTCAGAACATGTTATTGTCAAATCTCATGTATCCTATGGAGAGAGGCAAAGAGTAACAGTTTGATCAGATGAATTGCAATTAATTGCAAAGTCCCTCTTTGCTATGCAAATGAACTGAATCCCCAAAACACATTTCCACTGCATTTCAGCCCTACCACAAAAGGACCAGCTGACATCATGTCAGTGATTCTCTCGTTAACACAGGTGTGAGTGTTGACGAGGACAAGGCTGAGATCACTCTGTCATCACTCTGTCATGCTGATTGAGTTCGAATAACAGACTGGAAGCTTCAAAAGGAGGGTGGTGCTTGGAATCATTGTTCTTCCTCTGTCAACCATGGTTACCTGCAAGGAAACATGTGACGTCATCATTGTTTTGCACAAAAAGGGCTTCACAGACAAGGACATTGCTGCCAGTAAGATTGCACCTAAGATTGCACCTCTGTACTGGCACCACCAGTACAGAGCTTGCTCAGGAATGGCAGCAGGCAGGTGTGAGTGCATCTGCACGCACAGTGAGGCAAAGACTTTTGGAGGATGGCCTGGTGTCAAGAAGGGCAGCAAAGAAGCCACTTCTCTCCAGGAAAAACATCAGGGACAGACTGATATTCTGCAAAAGGTACAGGGATTGGACTGCTGAGGACTGGGGTAAAGTCATTTTCTCTGATGAATCCCCTTTCCGATCGTTTGGGGCATCCGGAAAAAAGCTTGTCCGGAGAAGACAAGGTGAGCGCTACCATCAGTCCTGTGTCATGCCAACAGTAAAGCATCCTGAGACCATTCATGTGTGGGGTTGCTTCTCAGCCAAGGGAGTGGGCTCACTCACAATTTTGCCTAAGAACACAGCCATGAATAAAGAATGGTACCTACACATCCTCCGAGAGCAACTTCTCCCAACCATCCAGGAACAGTTTGGTGACGAACAATGCCCTTCCCAGCATAATGGAGCACCTTGCCATAAGCAAAAGTGATAACTAAGTGGCTCGGGGAACAAAACATCGATATTTTGGGTCCATGGCCAGAAACTCCCCAGACCTTAATCCCATTGAGAACTTGTGGTCAATCCTGCAAGAACCAGTGACGAAACAAAAACCCACAAATTCTGACAAACTCCAAGCATTGATTATGCAAGAATGGGCTGCCATCAGTCAGGATGTGGCCCAGAAGTTAATTGACAGCATGCCAGAGCGGATTGCAGAGGTCTTGAAAAAGAAGAACACTGCAAATATTGACTCTTTGCATCTACTTCATGTAATTGTCAATAAAAGCCTTTGACACTTATGAAATGCTTGTAATTATACTTTAGTATTCCATAGTAACATCTGATAAAAATATCTAAAGACACTGAAGCAGCAAACTTTGTGGAAATTAATATTTGTGTCATTCTCAAAACTTTTGGCCACGACTGTACATTGTCCAGTAAAGGTTAGTGTTTGAAAGCAGCTTGGAATTGAAGAAAGCACCAGAACCACGGCGAAATCAGTGGGATCTTGCATTTTGCAACACACAGTTTGAAAAAGCACATGATCAAACATAGCTTCGGACATCATTGATGACGTACTTCTAATAAAGTGATACATATGTCGTCACACTGCTTCGAAGTTAGCTCCTTAGCGATTTCGACACATGCCTCGGAGCTCTGGTATCAAACATAACATCACTACATACCAAACCAACAAGTATGTGTTTGTGAATGAAAATAAGTCAATCAATCAATCAATCAATTTTATTTTATATAGCCCTTCGTACATCAGCTAATATCTCGAAGTGCTGTACAGACACCCAGCCTAAAACCCCAAACAGCTAGTAATGCAGGTGTAGAAGCACCTGCAAGAAGTCAAGAACTAAGCTATTGTTCCATGTAAGAGAAGGGGAGTTTGAACTGTAAAGTTCTGTTAGCATTCTGCTGTTAGCTAAGTTTTCTAATTGGCATTAGCTAACTGGTGCTAGCCAGGTGTTAGCATTCTGCTGTTAGCTTACTTTGCTAATTGGCGTTAGCTAAATTTGCTATCTGGTGCTAGCCATTCGACTTGACTGTTTTTCCCTCATGGGCACCCATTGATTTTGTTGACTCACTCAGGTATCATATGAACACACAGTTTCATCTTGGTAAGCAGCTCGTTCACACCACGCTCCCACATGCTCGTTCACACCACACTGCTTGTTCATGCCACGCTGCTCGTTGGTATGCAAATCCTCTTGCTACCTGTCTCTCCTTAACTTGTTGACCAGTTTTTTGGCTCACTGCCCCGCAATTTACAGTTTGCTTCTACAGCCCCAACTTGCGAATTGGTCATGTCCTGCTCGTATAGTATCTGTGCAAGCAGGATCCATACAGTGAGCAAGTCCTCCACTTTCTCTCTGTTTGGCGTGTGATGTGTTGCTTGTGTTTTTGCTATTTCATGGGCTGTGCTTGTTTCGGGAGGCGGGGTGCGGGCTGTATTTGCGAACCAACTGTAGCTTATAGCAAACTTTTAGTAAATTCCGGTCAAGAACAGAGACAAAGCACTGTTACCCTAGCTAGCCTGTAGTTTCAAATGGAAGCTGTGTTTATTTTGCTCTATTCCAGGACAACGTGAACTTTCAATGTAGCAAATGTTTGCTCGCAGAGGACTACAGAAGCAAAGTGGGTACTCTTAGCAAACAAGTTGTAAACTTACACAAGCTACTGGGGAATCCACATCCACCTACTTTCTCTTTCTCTTCTGCTCCAGAAGCTGGATGTCGATCTGACCTGATGGGAGTGTCTCTCCATAACCAATTGGCCGGTGCTATGCAGTGATCCCTCCCCAAAGGGGTCTACCCCTTCCCTGGAAAATGGAGTTAGTAGGAAGCTTCTGGATCACTTAGCGGATGTTCATATTCTTGACCCTGTCAACGAGCCTTGGAGGCACGTCACTCGCCATGGAAGTCGATAGCAGCGGCTTTTGGCAATTGGGGCATCCTTGGCGGTGGGAATCCATTTAATAATATTAGGAATGGTAGCTCGGAACGGCTGAAACAGGATTTTGAAGAAGTGATTGGGTCCTATCAAAAAACGTTTCTGACCCTGTTCCCTCACTGGGTCGGGGTAGTGAAAGTTTTGGCATGCTACTAGCAATTCACAACTGGCTAAGTAACAACTGCAGCTCCTTGGGTAACTGTTGTAGACAACTTTGACACCTTTTGGAAGGAGAGGATGCTCTATAAGGAGTAAGGGTGGCTCCCTAATCATTTGGGTGCCTGGATAGTGTCCAAACACTACAAAGCAGCGCTGAGGCAATTACTGATCAAATCAAGCTCCTCAAAGGTATTTACTCCCATTAAATTGTAGCGATATCATTCTGCCACAGCTTCCCATGTTGACAGATGTATTGTAAATAGTAATTCTGTGCCTGTTAATTTAATTTCCATTGATAGCTCTGTTAGCTCCACCTATGTTATTAATAGTTTATTTATTTAACCTTTATTTAACTAGGCAAATCAGTTAAGAACAAATTATTATTTGCAATGACGGCCTACCCCGGCTAAACCCTCCCTAACCCGGACGYCATTGGACCAATTGTGCACCGCTCTATGGAACTCCAAATCAAGGTGAAAGGATTAAGACATTTTGCAGAACTTGGGGAGAGCTATCATATACTCTACTCTTGTCACGCCCTGACCATAGATTGCTTTGTATGTTTCTATGTTTTGTTTGGTCAGGGTGTGATGTGGGTGGGCATTCTATGTTTTATGTCTAGGTTGTCTATTTCTGTGTTTGGCCCAGTATGGTTCTCAATCAGAGGCAGGTGTCAGTCGTTGTTTCTGATTGGGAGCCATATTTAGGTAGACTGTTTTTCCTTTGTGTTTGGGGTGGTTGTATCCTGTGTTAGTGTTTTCACCATACGGGACTGTTTCGGGTTGTTTGTTTTGTATTTGCGTATTGGTCCGATCCTTGATACTCCTCGTCAGACGAAGAGGACGAAACCCGTTACAGAACCACCCACCAAAAAAGGACCAAGCAGCGTGGTATCGGGCAGCAGCGAGTTCTGGACTCCTGGACATGGGAGGAGATTTTGGACGGTAAAGGACCCTGGTCACAGGCTGGGGAATATCGCCGCCCCAAGGCAGAGCTGGAGGCAGCGAAAGCTGAGCGGCGGCGATATAAGCAGGCAGCACGGCAGCGCGACAGGTACGAGAGGCAGCCCCCCACCATAATGTTTTGGGGGGCACACGGGGAGTGTGGCAGAGTCAGGTTGGTGACCTGAGCCCACTCCTCGCGCTTATTATAAGCAGCGCGTTACTGGTCAGGCACCGTGTTATGCGGTTAAGCGCACGGTGTCGCCAGTACGCGTCCATAGCCCGGTGCGCTATAGGACAGCCCCTCAAAAGTGTCATGCGAGTGTGGGCATCCAGCCAGGGTGTATCCAGCCAGGGCGTATTATGCCTGCTCAGCGTGTCTGGTCCCCGGTACGCTGTTTCGGTCCAGGGTATCCTGCGCCGGCTCTGCGTGCTGTGTCTCCGGGGCGCTGGGAGGGTGCAGTGCGTCCTATGCCTGCGCTCCGCTCGTGCCGGGCGAATGTGGGTATTGAGCCTAAGGGGGAGGTGCGCGTAGTATTTACCAGATCTCCAGTGCTCACCCACAGCCCGGTTCAACCTGTGCCTGCACTCTGGAGGGTCCGGGCTAGAGTAGTCATCCAGCCTGGGGGAGTGGTGCCAAGGCTGCGCACCAGAGCTCCAGTGCTCCCCCACAAGCCCGGTCCTTCCGGTGCCTCCTCCAAGCACCAGGCTTCCTGTAGGTCTCCCCAGCCTGGTGGGTCCTGTGGCAGCCCCACGCACCAGGCTGTCTCTCCGTCTCCTCCCTACAGGTGCTCCCGTCTGTCCTGAGCCACCTGAGCGGTCCGTCTGTCCTGAGCCGCCTGAGCCGCCCGTCTGTCCTGAGCCGCCTGAGCCGCCCGTCTGTCCTGAGCCGCCCGTCTGTCCTGAGCCGCCCTTCAGTCCAGAGGCGCCTGAGCCGCCCTTCAGTCCAGGGCCGCCCCTCAGTCCGGAGCCGCCCCTCAGTCCGGAGCCGCCCCTCAGTCCGGAGCCGCTCCTCAGTCCAGTGGTGCCCTTTATTAGGGTCCCCAGTCCAAGGTCGGCGGCGAGGGTCGCCGCGCCAAAGACGCCACTTAAGCGGGCTAAGACTATGGTGGAGTGGGGTCCACATCCCGCGCCAGAGCTGCCACCGCGGACAGATGCCCACCCAGACCCTCCCCTATAGGTTCAGGTTTTGCGGCCGGAGTCCGCNGAACAAAACATCGATATTTTGGGTCCATGGCCAGGAAACTCCCCAGACCTTAATCCCATTGAGAACTTGTGGTCAATCCTCAAGAGGCGGGTGGACAAACAAAAACCCACAAATTCTGACAAACTCCAAGCATTGATTATGCAAGAATGGGCTGCCATCAGTCAGGATGTGGCCCAGAAGTTAATTGACAGCATGCCAGAGCGGATTGCAGAGGTCTTGAAAAAGAAGAACACTGCAAATATTGACTCTTTGCATCTACTTCATGTAATTGTCAATAAAAGCCTTTGACACTTATGAAATGCTTGTAATTATACTTTAGTATTCCATAGTAACATCTGATAAAAATATCTAAAGACACTGAAGCAGCAAACTTTGTGGAAATTAATATTTGTGTCATTCTCAAAACTTTTGGCCACGACTGTACATTGTCCAGTAAAGGTTAGTGTTTGAAAGCAGCTTGGAATTGAAGAAAGCACCAGAACCACGGCGAAATCAGTGGGATCTTGCATTTTGCAACACACAGTTTGAAAAAGCACATGATCAAACATAGCTTCGGACATCATTGATGACGTACTTCTAATAAAGTGATACATATGTCGTCACACTGCTTCGAAGTTAGCTCCTTAGCGATTTCGACACATGCCTCGGAGCTCTGGTATCAAACATAACATCACTACATACCAAACCAACAAGTATGTGTTTGTGAATGAAAATAAGTCAATCAATCAATCAATCAATTTTATTTTATATAGCCCTTCGTACATCAGCTAATATCTCGAAGTGCTGTACAGACACCCAGCCTAAAACCCCAAACAGCTAGTAATGCAGGTGTAGAAGCACCTGCAAGAAGTCAAGAACTAAGCTATTGTTCCATGTAAGAGAAGGGGAGTTTGAACTGTAAAGTTCTGTTAGCATTCTGCTGTTAGCTAAGTTTTCTAATTGGCATTAGCTAACTGGTGCTAGCCAGGTGTTAGCATTCTGCTGTTAGCTTACTTTGCTAATTGGCGTTAGCTAAATTTGCTATCTGGTGCTAGCCATTCGACTTGACTGTTTTTCCCTCATGGGCACCCATTGATTTTGTTGACTCACTCAGGTATCATATGAACACACAGTTTCATCTTGGTAAGCAGCTCGTTCACACCACGCTCCCACATGCTCGTTCACACCACACTGCTTGTTCATGCCACGCTGCTCGTTGGTATGCAAATCCTCTTGCTACCTGTCTCTCCTTAACTTGTTGACCAGTTTTTTGGCTCACTGCCCCGCAATTTACAGTTTGCTTCTACAGCCCCAACTTGCGAATTGGTCATGTCCTGCTCGTATAGTATCTGTGCAAGCAGGATCCATACAGTGAGCAAGTCCTCCACTTTCTCTCTGTTTGGCGTGTGATGTGTTGCTTGTGTTTTTGCTATTTCATGGGCTGTGCTTGTTTCGGGAGGCGGGGTGCGGGCTGTATTTGCGAACCAACTGTAGCTTATAGCAAACTTTTAGTAAATTCCGGTCAAGAACAGAGACAAAGCACTGTTACCCTAGCTAGCCTGTAGTTTCAAATGGAAGCTGTGTTTATTTTGCTCTATTCCAGGACAACGTGAACTTTCAATGTAGCAAATGTTTGCTCGCAGAGGACTACAGAAGCAAAGTGGGTACTCTTAGCAAACAAGTTGTAAACTTACACAAGCTACTGGGGAATCCACATCCACCTACTTTCTCTTTCTCTTCTGCTCCAGAAGCTGGATGTCGATCTGACCTGATGGGAGTGTCTCTCCATAACCAATTGGCCGGTGCTATGCAGTGATCCCTCCCCAAAGGGGTCTACCCCTTCCCTGGAAAATGGAGTTAGTAGGAAGCTTCTGGATCACTTAGCGGATGTTCATATTCTTGACCCTGTCAACGAGCCTTGGAGGCACGTCACTCGCCATGGAAGTCGATAGCAGCGGCTTTTGGCAATTGGGGCATCCTTGGCGGTGGGAATCCATTTAATAATATTAGGAATGGTAGCTCGGAACGGCTGAAACAGGATTTTGAAGAAGTGATTGGGTCCTATCAAAAAACGTTTCTGACCCTGTTCCCTCACTGGGTCGGGGTAGTGAAAGTTTTGGCATGCTACTAGCAATTCACAACTGGCTAAGTAACAACTGCAGCTCCTTGGGTAACTGTTGTAGACAACTTTGACACCTTTTGGAAGGAGAGGATGCTCTATAAGGAGTAAGGGTGGCTCCCTAATCATTTGGGTGCCTGGATAGTGTCCAAACACTACAAAGCAGCGCTGAGGCAATTACTGATCAAATCAAGCTCCTCAAAGGTATTTACTCCCATTAAATTGTAGCGATATCATTCTGCCACAGCTTCCCATGTTGACAGATGTATTGTAAATAGTAATTCTGTGCCTGTTAATTTAATTTCCATTGATAGCTCTGTTAGCTCCACCTATGTTATTAATAGTTTATTTATTTAACCTTTATTTAACTAGGCAAATCAGTTAAGAACAAATTATTATTTGCAATGACGGCCTACCCCGGCTAAACCCTCCCTAACCCGGACGYCATTGGACCAATTGTGCACCGCTCTATGGAACTCCAAATCAAGGTGAAAGGATTAAGACATTTTGCAGAACTTGGGGAGAGCTATCATATACTCTACTCTTGTCACGCCCTGACCATAGATTGCTTTGTATGTTTCTATGTTTTGTTTGGTCAGGGTGTGATGTGGGTGGGCATTCTATGTTTTATGTCTAGGTTGTCTATTTCTGTGTTTGGCCCAGTATGGTTCCCAATCAGAGGCAGGTGTCAGTTGTTGTCTCTGATTGGGAGCCATATTTAGGTAGCCTGTTTTC
This sequence comes from Salvelinus sp. IW2-2015, assembly GCF_002910315.2. Taxonomy (NCBI): domain Eukaryota; kingdom Metazoa; phylum Chordata; class Actinopteri; order Salmoniformes; family Salmonidae; genus Salvelinus; species Salvelinus sp. IW2-2015. The sequence continues at coordinate 25,970,856 of NC_036858.1, forward strand.
CTTTGTGTTTGGTGGGTGGTCTGTTTTGGTTTAGGTTTGTTCTTTCATGTTGTTATTTTTGTATTTTTGTAGTGTTCTGTTGTATTATTAAAATGGACACTTACCACGCTGCACATTGGTCCGACATTTCATACTCCTCTTCAGACGAGGAGGAAAACCGTTACAACTCTGTACCAACTTCTGCCTACAATTGTATTACTAAAGGATAATTTTAATACTTAAACAAATAATCTGTGTTTCCTTTCTACTACCAATATATATATAAGTTTGATAATTATATAGACCTCGTCATCTGAAGAAATTGACCAACAAAGGCCAGTTGTGATAGAGCCCGGGATCAAATCAGGGTCTGTAGTGACGCCTCTAGCACTGAGATGCAGTGCCTTAGACCGCTGCGCCACTCGGGAGCCAAGCTATTGATATCAAGCTATCGTTTTGCTACATGTGCTCATAAGCACAGAGGTATTGTCTATAGTAGTCTTGTGAACATTTACCTGAATTCTACTATTAGCTCCGCAACGTTGAATCCAACCAAGAAACCTATTGTGGCTTGCTCATCCAGTTCTATTGACTCCTGTGTCACCATGGATACTCCTGCTGTTTTCAAATCTCACAGAGGGCTTAGACCAGGGGTCTCCAACAGTAGCTCGCAGGCCACCTATGAGTAGCTCGCTAAACAATTCTTAAAGTGCATACAATTTTCACGTGTTCCACCGCAAACTGTCATAAACAAATCTCCCAGCTACTATCTAATCAAATAAACATTGACATTATCCCACATCTGGTTAGCCACTATTGGCTAACCAGATGTGGGACTAAAAGCCAATTTGAACACAATACCTGCCAATTAATTTCCAGCAATATTGCCCCATCTGTCTGTGTGGTGCGCGTTTGTTTATCACTCCGTGTTTAGCCAGTTGATGTGATAACCGTCTTGTGGGTTGACAGAAATACTTTCCCAAAAACCTTCTCAATTAACTGTTAACTGCAAAGTAGGCTTACCTGGCAGAAGTATATCATGAGTAAGTATATAATTTGTATCTATTATTTGTTATTTGCAAACTTTTCCATGAAATGAGCAGCAGCATTACAGAACCATCACTAGACCGGCACATAAGACAGCACATTTCTCACTTGATAGATGCGTAATTTAAAGTCCAGATGTGCAATTAAAGGGTATTTACACTGAAAAGTTAGTTAGTTAGTTAGTTTGTTTTCTTACAGACTGAGAAAAGTTTTCTAATGTGATTTAAGAATTACTCAGAGCATCCAATTTCGTTGTTTCTCTATGAACAATAATTTAAAGAAAAATAAAACTGAGAACTTAATTTGGGAAAATATAAAACAGATTTTGGGTGGGGGGGAATCACTAATTTGAGTGGGTTGCGTTACTTACATGATCTTCCTGACCGGTTTTGCGCCCCCTCGGGCTCGTGTGGTGGAGGAGATCTTCATGTGCTATACTCAGTTTGTCTTAGAGTAGTAAATTGGTGGTCTGTTAATATCCCTCTATTGGTATGGGAGCTGTGTCTCCCGACCCCTCCTGTCTCAGCCTCCAGTATTTATGCTGCAATAGTTTATGTGTCGGGGGGCTAGGTTCAGTCTGTTATATCTGGAGTATTTATCCTGTCTTATCCGGTGTTCTGTGTGAACTTAAGTATGCTCCCTCTAATTCTCTCTCTCTCCCCCCCCCCCCCCCCTCCCTCCCTTCCCACACGACCTGACTCCTCCAACCATGCCTCAGAACTACCTGGCCTGATGACTCCTTGCTGTCCCCGTCACCAGTCCATCCGTTCGTGCTGCTGATCCTGTTTCTGCTGTTTTGCCTGTGGCTATGCAACCCTGACCTGTTCATCAGACATTCTACCTTGTCGTGCTGCTGCTCCAGTTTCAACTGTTCTGCCTGCGGCTGTGGAACCCTGGCCTGTTCAGCGGACGTGCTATCTTGTATCGGACCTGCTGTTTGACCCTCTCTCTCCCTCACTCTCGCTCTCTCTCTCTTTCTACATATCTCTCTCCCTCTCTACATCTCTACCACACCTGCTGTCTTGACCTCTGAATGCTCGGTTAAGAAAAGCCAACTGACATTTACTCCTGAGGTGCTGACCTGTTGCACCCTCTACAAACACTGTGATTATTATTTGACCCTGCTAGTCATCTATGAACGTTTGAACATCTTGAAGAACAATCTGGCCTTAATGGCCATGTACTCTTACAATCTCCACCCGGCAAAGCCAGAAGAGGACTGGCCACCCCTCAAAGCCTGGTTCCTCTCTAGGTTTCTTCCTAGGTTCCTGCCATTTTTTCTAGCCACCGTGCTTCTACATCTACATTGCTTGCTGTTTGGGGTTTTAGGATGGGTTTCCATTTTAGCACTTTGTGACATCTGCTTTTTTTTAATGTAAAAAGATCATTTCGACGTCTTGACAGTACCATGTCAGATATAAAGTTTAAAAATATTCAATTTTGAGTTTGGATCCCAATATGACACTTTAAATACGTCACAGAACACTGAAATATAACAAAACGCTTAGTGTGTTTATTGAGCTGTACACTGAGGTGACTATTCAGAGATGCTCAGTTGGTAAATATTCCCCTCCAGTGATTCCCCAACATTTTGTCAACATGTGCCTCAAAAATGGAGCAGATATATGGTACTAATCTATCTTTATAAAAGTTTATCCATAACAAGGCGTCCCCTAGTGTACAAAAATCTCAAAAATCTTTATTTCTTTAGTGTAGACGATACATGAGTGTTTGAGATTAGGTCCCTGAATGGTCAAAAACTTATTCAAATAGAAGTATGTTTGTAGCACTATTCAACAAATATCCTACAGGCAGGCCCTCTCTCACTCTCTCTCATCATAGCACAAGCTGATAGGCTCCCAGAGGCAGGGCCATAAAAGGCCCCAGCTCACTCAACTACCCCTCTGCCTCTTTAACAGCCATCAGCCCAAAAGCAGAGATAAGGATCTTTCTCCACTGAACTGACCAATCAGCGGTGAGGAGGCTTGGCACTCTGTGACCCTTTGAATACATCAATCTATATTATAGTTCATCACTCCATCTAGTGGAGAGGTGTTAATGCACAGGTCAGGCAAATCCATTCTCCAAACACAAATCAAATCTATGTATTGGTAGCAGGTCTGAACATAGGCCCACCGACCATTTGTTCCAGCTTTACTAAAATAGACACTCAACAAATACAGATAGCCTGGGTTCATGTCACAGTAAAGGGTCTGTACAGATACCTCTGGATGTTTTTATCCAGGAGAGAGATTGCATCACATAGGCCATCTTTGCTGAAAGGTGAAATATATTCAATTGTGTAAATGTCTAGTAGTTAAGTCTAGATACAAAATAAAACCTAGGTAGCCTAAGGTACATACACTATAAACACCCTTTGAATAAACTACATATCCTCAATAGTGTTGTGTTTGCATTGGCTTAAAAATAGGCTATACAGCACTAATTCAGCCAGCCAGGAGTACCTGTAGGTGAGGATGGGTGAGCGTGACTGATCAATTGTTTCATTCAGGAGAGAGGTTTCATCCGAGCAGGGGTTCAACATCATTCCTGAAGTAAAATATAAAAAAGGAAGTATTAAATGCCATAAATCCAGCACAAGTCTACACAATATGTTCAGGGTAACATTCATGAATGTGTGGTAGCCTTAGCCAGCCCTAAAACAGATAGGCTTAACATTTTCACAACATGTTTCCAATAAAAGACTCATCAAACTGGTTATGCTATTGAACAATTCACGTTGAACAGGCCAAAATAAATGTGTTCTTTAGTGATTTACTTTGTTGTTTATATCACTTATGAAAGTGGACATGGAATGGAAAGTAGTCGATAGAAGATTCAAGACACTCAACTTTGACTCAAAATAAGATTACTTTGTGTAGCTTAAAACGTGACCATTTTCCATTGATTTCTGCCTGAATCTTCCTTGCGCAAGCGCAAAGTAATGGAGTCGCTAGTTGAGTCTCTTGGTAGAATAGCATCTCTGATTCAAGTTTCTGCTGTGATAAAGTTATGCARTTTATGTCACCGAAATGTCATAAACAGAGCTGACAGGATTCCATATTCTACATGTCAGACACATAGTGTTATATAATATATTAAAATCTGAATGTTTTGTTTGTTTGTATTATAATGTGTCTTATGTTACCATTCCGTCCCATTCTTTAGGCTAAGCTATACCTGCTACATTGGTGTACTATGAAACCTGAATGCACTTCGTAACTAACATGTATAGCATGAACTACATATTGTAGCTATAACAATGACACCAAGAATCAATACACATATTGATCCTTACAAGTGTCTGTCCAGCTGAATAAAGCCATCCCTTGCTTGCTCGATGTGTCTTCCACTAGAACAAGCCAACGCGCAGAACAGCAACTGTCCGGGTCAAAGCATTTCGGTGGGGGATGAACAGCGCTGGCCATGTATATGTGACTCAAATACCATCAGGATAGACTGAAGGTGATGCTGTTGAATGACAAAGACCTATCCACGCTGTTCAAAACGTTGACARCAGCAAACCGCTTGCCAACACAACGACATACACGCTGTCTGCCATCTGTCTAGTACAGTTGAAACCGGGATTCATCAATGAAGAGCACACTTCTCCAGCATGCCAGTGGCCATCGAAGATGAGCTTTTGCGACCATGTCTGTAGTTACAGTAGGTCAATATTGTTTGTTTTAGAGAAATAAGCTTTTTGTGCATATGGAACATTTCTGGGATCTTTTATTTCAGCTCATGAAAGATGGGACCAACACTTTACATGTTGCATTTATATTTTTGTTCAGTGTGTATCTCAAATTTGGGGATTTGACATACATCCCTGTTAGTCAGCATGTCTTCTTTACCAAGGTAATCCATCCACCTGAAAGGTGTGGCATATCAAGAAGCTGATTGAACAGCATGATCATTACACAAATTGACCTTGTGCTGTGGACAATAAAAGGCCACTCTAAAATGTGCAGTTTTGTCACACAACACAATGCCACAGATGTTTCAAGTTTTGAGGGAGTGTGCGATTGGCATGCTGACTGCAGTAATGTCCACCAGAGCTGTTGCTAGAAAATGTTGTGTTCCCTACCATAAGCCACCTCCAACATAATTTTACATAATTTGGCAGTACATCCAACCGGCCTCACAACTGCAGACCACGTGTATGGCGTCGTTTGGGCGAGCGGTTTGCTGATGTCAACGTTGTGAACAGTGTGTATCTCTCCAATTTTGTGTTAGGTAAATCTGCTTTTAACGTCTCATGCGGAATGATCTCCAAAAATCCTTAAAGTTGGTGGAGTTGGTGCCTCTAGGGCAATTCAAGCAGATGTTAGAGGGCCTTTTATTGAAACATTTGTTTGTTTCATATAATTGTGTTTTGCTTTTTGTGTTTTGTGTTTGCTTTTCATGTATTTTGAAATGTAAGTGTATATAGATATGTATAGTGTAATTGTTGTTTATTGATGTGTTCATGCAGGGTTCATCTGCCAAAGAGAGTGCGGTCTCAGCATGACTCCCTGCTTAAAAAAAGGAAAATAATAAAACAAAATAAAAATGAGTGTCCATTTGTGTCTGTGTTTGTGCATGCATGAGTGTGTGTGTGCGCATGTGTCTATTTTTGTGAGTGGAGTGTGTCTATGCGCGTTAATGGGACCTGTTGTCTGTAAACAATGATGACAGGTATAGTGTGTTATCATATGGATTCATGTTCAGATCTTATGTTGCTGCTGACTGCTCACATTATGATCCTAGAGTCATACCCCCTAGACTAGAGTCATATTTAGATTCCTATTAGGGCTCTAATACCCCTCTCAAATAAGTTCACCTTGAAAGCTTAGCTCATCCATAACCACATGCATATGTAACTATTAGTGCCAGTTTGAGTAAGTATATTAGTGAGAGTTTGTCACATACTTCGTTTTGGCTCTTCATAGCTAAATAACAAGCAGATACTATAAACCCTTTTAAACCTCCATCCACTTAAAGGTAAGCGTGGTGATAAAATAGTGCAGACTAAAAAGGTATTGCAGCCAAGCCTAGTGAGGTGAATATATAATATTGGAATTTATAAAATTGGAATTTAAGTCAAGAGATGCTCCTTGTTAAGATGGTTTTAAAATGCACTGAATTATTTACATATCCATCTCCACGTTCTGTCTCGCACAGAGAGCTTAAGTGTGTGTGTGCGAGCGTGTGTGTGCGTGCATACATGTGTGTGTGACATTGGCAAGAACAGGAACAGTGGTCTCTCCTCAAGCATTAAACAGTTTTGCTTTCATAAAAATGTAACAAATAGGGAATATATTCTAAATGAATCCATGACCTCAGTCAGTCAGTCAGGCTGGTAAATGAAACTGAAATTCACTCTTTGATTTAGTTTGGTTTGTGTGCTCTGCATCCATTTCCAACCATGGCTTCACATGTCCACAGGGGAGAGTTTGTTACCAGTTATCCATGTAATGTTATGGAATCCATTTTGTGGTTCTGTCTTCCCTGACAGGGCCTGTCCCGACAGTCACCTGCAGGTAGCTGGGTGTGGTGAGTCTGGGAGTGTGACTGTGGAGCGCATGGAGCCGCTGGCAGCCATTACGGATTCAGTGTTCCAAGGAGCAGAGCAGACATGGAGACTCGACACAGAATAATGCATGAAAGACTTCTCAGCCGGAGGTTAGAGAGATGTGGTGTGATGGGGTGTGTGGCGGGGTGAGTGTGTGTGTGTTTGTATATGTGTGTTTGTGTGAGAGAAAGAGTGAGGGAGAGAGGCTGAGTGAAAGTGTGTGTGAGAGGTCTAAAGAAGAAATGCTTACAGAGGATGGCTGTAACACTACATTTAAAAAGTTTTGGCCGACAAGACTTTCATAATTTGTAACTTACATCTCTCTCTAACTGTGTGTGTGTCTCACATCTCCTGTTTTCTAAGTGTGTTTGTGTGTCTCACATATTCTTGTAACTGTGTCTCTGTGTGTTTGTGTCTCACATCTCCTCTAACTGTGTGTGTGCGTGTTGTGCATGTGTGTGTGTGTCTCCTCCTTTTAACTGTGGGATCAACACTATTCGGCATTGAGCTCTCTAATATTCCTTAATCAACTACATTATTAAAATTCTTCGGGGTAATTATGAATGTAATTAGTCTAAATCAAATCTCTCCGGATGCTCCACAGTAAATAGTATTAAAGGGAGCTGCAATAATACAGTGCCTTGCAAAAGTATTCATCCCCCTTGGCATTTWTCCTATTTTGTTCCATTACAACCTGTAATTGAAATGGATTTTATTTGGATTTCATGTAATGGACATTAACAAAATAGTCCAAATTGGTGAAGTGAAATGAAAAAAAAAAAAACTTGTTAAATTAAAAAAATAATAATAATCAAAAAGGAAAAGTGGAGCGTGCATATGTATTCACCCCCTTTGCTATGAAGCCCCTAAATAAGATCTGGTGCAACCAATTACCTTTAGAAGTCAACTAATTAGTTAAATAAAGTACACCTGTGTGCAATCTAAGTGTCACATGATCTCAGTATATACAGCTGTTCTGAAAGGCCCCAGAGTCTGCCACGCCACTAAGCAAGGGGCACCACCAAGCAAGCAGCACCATGAAGAACAAGGAACTCTCCATACAGGTCAGGGACAACGTTGTAGAGAAGTACAGATCAGGGTTGGATTATAAAAAAATATCCTAAACTTTGAACATCCCACAGAGCACCATTAAATGCATAATWAAAAAAATGGAAAGAATATGGCACCACAACAAACCTGCCAAGAGAGGGCCGCCCACCAAAACTCACAGACCAGGACTCTGGGGCCTTATTTAAGGGCATTAATCTGAGAGGCAACAAAGAGACCAAAGATAACCCTGAAGGAGCTGCAAAGCTCCACAGCGGAGATCAAAGCATCTGTCCATAGGACCACTTTAAGCCGTACACTCCACAGAGCTGGGCTTTACGGAAAAGTGGCCAGAAAAAAGCCACTGCTTAAGGAAAAAAATAAGCAAACACGTTTGGTGTTTGCCAAAAGGCATGTGGGAGACCTCCCTAAACATATGGTCAGATGAGACTGAAATTGAGCTTTCTGGCCATCAAGGAAAACACTACGTCTGGCACAAACCCAACATCTCTCATCACCTCGAGACACCATCCCCACAGTGAAGCATGGTGGTGGCAGCATCATGCTGTGGGGATGTTTTTCCTTAACAGGGACTGGAAAACTGGTCAGAGTTGAAGGAATGATGGATGGCGCTAAATACAGGGAAATTCTTGAGGGAAACKTGTTTCAGTCTTCCAGAGATTTGAGACTAGGACAGAGGTTCACCTTCCAGCAGGACAATGACCCTAAGCATACTGCTAAAGCAACACTCGAGTGGTTTAAGGTGAAACTGTTAAAGGGGTTGGAATGGTCTAGTCAAAGCCCAGACCTCAATCCAATTGAGAATATGTGGTATGACTTAAAGATTGCTGTACACCAGCAGAACCCATCCAACTTGAAGGAGCTGGAGCAGTTTTGCCTTGAAGAATGGGCAAAAATCCCAGTGATTAGATGTGCCAAGCTTATAGAGATATACCCCAAGAGACTTGCAGCTGTAATTGCTGCAAAGGGTGGCTCTGCAAAGTATTGCCTCAAGTTTTCTGTTTTTTTGTCTTATTTCGTGATTGTTTCACAATATATTTTTTTAGCATCTTCAAAGTGTTAGGCATGTTGTGTAAATCAAATGATACAAACCCCCAAAACATCCATTTTAATTCCAGGTTGTAAGGCAACAAAATAGGAAAAATGCCAAGGGGGGTGAATACTTTCGCAAGCCACTGTATCTCTTATAGCTCGCTTTTATTCAATTTGGATAAAAGCGTCATGTAAGGAATAAGATTTCCAATTTGGCTGACACACACACACACACACACACACACACACACACACACACACACACACACACACACACACACACCTGTCTCTTATACACATCTAGATGTGTATAAGAGACAGCACACACACACACACACACACACACACACACACACACACACACACACACACACACACACACACACACACACACACACACACACACACACACACACACACACACACACACACACACACAAATCCAGGATATAAAATCCCACTCATGGGTGTATATCAGACAGTTAGTAGTTTGATCTCATCTCATCCAGAGTGTGCAGCTGCAGGCTGTACCTACCCATGCCATTGTTTATGCTTCCCACTACTAGCTATAGCGATAGCATGTGGCAGCATATAGCACACTAAGTAATAAAGATCTGTGTTAAATGATACAGTAAGTGGAGTGTTATGGGCTGTTGATTGGTGGGAGATTATCTCTGTCAATAGCCTCATATCTATTATTTTTTATTTATGCATTCATATTTATCCATATCCAATTGGGCCAATGTAACTTTTATGGCGACCTGACCAAATTCACATAGAACTACTGTATGCGTTATTGATCTGTCATTCTAAATGAAAGCAAGTCTAAGAAGCGATAGATCRATGTGTGCAATTTCTATGCTAAAAGATGTAAAAAGTTCCCTTTTTGCATCTTTTACTTTCGGGTTTTGTAAACCAGCTTCAAACAGCTGAAAGTACAATATTTTTGGTTATGTAAAATATATATTCACAGTGGTTTAGATGGTACAATGATTCTCTACACTATACTTGCTTGAAATTAGGCAAACTAAACTCAGCAAAAAAGAAACGTCCTCTCACTGTGAACTGAGTTTATTTTCAGTTTTTTGAGTTTTATTTTCATGTGTAAATATTTGTATGAACATAACAAGATTCAACAACTGAGACATAAACTGAACAAGTTCCACAGACATGTGACTAACAGAAATTGAATAATGTGTCCCTGAACAAAGGGGGGGGTCAAAATCAAAAGTAAGTCAATATCTGGTGTGGCCATCAGCTGCATTAAGTACTGCAGTGCATCTCCTCATGGACTGCACCAGTTCTTGCTGTGAGATGTTACCCCACTCTTCCACCAAGGCACCTGCAAGTTCCCGGACATTTCTGGGGGGAATGGCCCTAGCCCTCACCCTCCCATCCAACAGGTCCCAGACGTGCTCAATGGGATTGAGATCCAGGCTCTTAGCTGGCCATGGCAGAACACTGACATTCCTGTCTTGAAGGAAATCACGCACAGAATGAGCAGTATAGCTGGTGGCATTTTCATGCTGGAGGGTCATGTCAGGATGAGCCTGCAGGAAGGGTACCACATGTGGGAGGAGGATGTCTTCCCTGTAACGTACAGCGTTGAGATTGCCTGCAATGACAACAAGCTCAGTCCGATGATGCTGTGACACACCGCCCCACACCATGATGGACCCTCCACCTCCAAATCGATCCCGTTCTAGAGTACAGGCCTCGGTTTAACGCTTATTCCTTCGACGATAAACCCAAATCCGACCATCCCCCCTGGTGAGACAAAACCGCGACTCGTCAGTGAAGAGCACTTTTTGCCAGTCCTGTCTGGTCCAGCGACGGTGGGTTTGTGCCCATAGGCGACGTTGTTGCCGGTGATGTCTGGTGAAGACCTGACTTACAACAGGCCTACAAGCCCTCAGTCCAGCCTCTCTCAGCCTATTGTAGACAGTCAGCACTGATGGAGGGATTGTGCGTTCAACTCAGGCAGTTGTTGTTGCCATCCTGTACCTGTCCCCCAGGTGTGATGTTCGGATGTACCGACCCTGTGCAGGTGATGTTACACGTGGTCTGCCACTGCGAAGACGATTAGCTGTCCATCCTGTCTCCCTGTAGCGCTGTCTTAGGCGTCTCACAGTACGGACATTGCAATTTATTTCCCTGGCCACATCTGCAGTCCTCATGCCTCCTTGCAGCATGCCTAAGGCACGTTCACGCAGATCAGCAGGGACCCTGGGCATCTTTATTTTGGTGTTTTTCAGAGTCAGTAGAAAGGCCTCTTTCTTGTTCTAAGTTTTCATAACTGTGACCTTAATTGCCTACCTTAATTGCCTACCTGTTAGTGTCTTAACGATGGTTCCACAGGTGCATGTTCATTAATTGTTTATGGTTCATTGAACAAACATGGGAAACAGTGTTTAAAACTTCTTGTCAATAGGGGGGCGCTGTTTTCACTTTGGAAAAAATCGTGCCCAAATTAAACTGCCTCGTACTCTATTCTAGATCGTACAATATGCATATTATTATTACTATTGGATYGAAAACACTCTCAAGTMTCTAAAACTGTTTGAATTARATCTGTGAGTAAAACAGYACTCATTTTGCAGCAAACTTCCATACAGGAAGTGAAAAATCTGAAAACGAMGCTCTGTTRCAGGGCCTGCCTATTCAATTGCCTAATATTTATCGATATGCATGCACTTCATACGCCTTCCACTAGATGTCAACAGGCAGTGGAAGGTGGAATGGGGTGTCTAGCTTGATCTGAGGTCGAACAAGAGCTCTTGGAATGACGTGTCCAGAATTTCCTTTGTTTACCAAGGCGCGGGAAGTACCTCCATATTGTCTTATGATAAGCGTTCGGTATACACGGCTAATATCTCCGATTCTGTTTTTATCTGATACATATTAGAAAAACATCATAAAGTAGGTTTTTTCAACCGAGTTTCATCAGTTTATTCAACGTTTATTGGGACTTTTGGAGTTTTTAACCCTAACCCTAACCCGGATCCGGGATGGGTGTTAAGTAAAGGTTAAACCCTTTACAATGAAGATCTGTGAAGTTATTTCSATTTTTACGAATTATCTTTGAACGACTGTCACGCTCGTCGTAACGTTGAAGAGAGGAGGACCAAGGTGCAGCGTGAAATGAATACATTCTTGATTTATTTAACGAAGACGAAAATGAAGAACACTTGACAAACTAATACAAAACAATAAACGACGAACGTGAAGCTAATGAAAACTAGTGCTGACACAAACACTACACATAGACAATAACCCACAACCCACAATACAAYACAGGCTACCTAAATATGGTTCCCAATCAGAGACAACGCAAAACACCTGTCTCTGATTGAGAACGATATCAGGCCAAACACATAGAAAAAGACAAACCYGACATACAACATAGAATGCCCACACAGATCACACCCTGACCAACCAAAACATAAAACATACAAAGCAAACTATGGTCAGGGCGTGACAACGACAGGGTGCTGAAAAAGGGACGTTTCTTTTTTTTGCTGAGTTTATTATAATTCTAGCAACCAGGAAATGGTAGAGCTATTTCTGCATAGTGCATCATCTTTAAGAGACACCTGTCAAATGTTTTAATATTGTTCACTGTGACAGCTGGTTAGTGGACAGAAAATGTAGTGGGGCTAAAAGCAGTCAGGGCTTATTCACTACAGGTCATTCTGGCAGGAAGTACAACTACAGATCAACTCTAGCCAACTCTCGTCGTGATAGAGAAAGATAGTGAGAAAGAAAGAGAAAAAGAGAAGAAGAAAGACAGAGACACCGAATGAGACAAAGAGAGACAGACACACGTGTCTACAGGCAGGCTGGGGTGATAGACTGTGTTTGTGTGTTTAATAATGTAAGAGCTCTTCCCTTTTTAGTTTTAGAGATTCAGGAGATCCATGTGAGGCAAAGTCACGAATACACACGTTCGCACATACACACAATATTTTCATGTCATCAAGAATCTTTTTTTAAACTTATTTTAGGGAGTGTTTCCAGTTCCGGTGGCATCCATTGAAAAGCGTTGCCTTTTCATGTCTTTCTTTTGCAAATGACTATGAATTAACAGACTTAATTCCTAAAACTTGTCAATGCTAAACATCATATTCCGGTGCAGAACATTCATGAGAAAATAAATAACTAGCAGGTCTATTACGCCCTAGCAGCTAGAATTTGTACTTCCACAATTCGACTGCGGGAACATGGCACCTCTCAACACCAGACAAACACCAGACAACCTCTCAACACCAGACAACAGATACGACAGATACTACTATACGACAGATTGTTTGTGATGAGATTACCTCTGCCCTCGATTTACAATTAAAACCAGTAAACGTATCATTATCAGTGCTCACTGCTAAAGTGGATACCTATTCAACTAAACTGGAAAGTCGAGAAGACAGCCAATGCGACTCCATGACCTGGAAACAGTGCAAGCTAAGTTGGATGTGATAATCAAACTTCTAACAGAGAAAACTAAAACACTTGAAAATCATTCCCGTAAATTCAATTAGTGGGTCATAGGAATTAAAACTGGTGTGGAAGTGGGCAACCCAACTTCCTTTTTTCTATGAACTGTTCGGGCAGGAGAAGCTTTGTCCCATGGCGCTGATTAATTTTGCGCACCGCACGTGTCAATTCCGCAACGGCTCTCGATGTATGATTGTATGGATCCAAAGCTTTGAAGTCAAGCGGTGAATTGTACGCCTTGCAGCGGAACCCGGGGATCTGACCTATGCAGGGAAGAGGATCAGCTTCTACCCAGACCTGAGTGTCGAACTTCTAAAACAGAGGGAGGCCTACAATATGGTGAGATGCGAACTGCACAAGCTAAACCTGAGATGCGGCTTCATCCAACCGGCAAAACTCATCTTGACCTTCCAGAACACAATACACACATTTTCCACGGCCAAGAAAGCTCAAGACTTCTTTGAGAAGCACATCAAACCCAACACACAAGGGGACAAGCTGACAAATGGAACCCCATGACTGGCTCATGATTCAGGCATGCAATGCATGAACAATCACACAGCCTAGCCTATGGCTATGATGCTGCCCTCAGCATAAGACACGGATTAGGACACCCCTTATGTTTGGGTACAAGGAACAATATTACTATTATTGCTGAGCATTGAACTTGTGATAATTATATTGCCTATGGTCCAAGACATTTACAGAGTGATGACACCACGCCAATTAATGATCAATGGACAATATATGGAGGTGTCATATGTACTGAGACTGTTTTCTTGTGTTGTTACTGCTCATTGAATCCATTTGGGCTAAATATGGCAATATACTGTACGTTGGTAACTATACCCCTACTAATTTTAGTTAAAATGTTATTTATTTATGTTACTGGCAAGGAGAGATGACCAGTCCCAWATGTGCTACTACTACACAATAGCTTTTTAGCTTTTGCTAATTTTCCTTCCTGTTGATTCCTTCCCCCTCTGTTTAGGCTACTGAATTTACCTCCCAGGGAGGACTTGCCCTACAAGACAATATTAATTGTTATACTTGACTTTTTGCACATGCGTAGTTTTTTACATAGCATAGAGCACGTAAAGGAGGACAAATGCATGTTTAAGGTCATTTAAAGCATATTGCTAATAATTAAATTAAGATAATGGATTAAGTGCTATGGGTTCTACAGCTATTTTATTTCTTATTTCCTCATTACCCACCCTTACTCAACAAGTCTGCTGACTTAATTGTAAAGGTCTGAATTTTACTTTATTATTACTTTATTATTATTATTATTAATATTATTGTAATTACATTGTTTTCCAATACATTAAGACCTAAAATATGCTGCTTAAGAGAAGGATATGATTTTAGGAGCCATAAGTGACAAGTCATGCCCCTGAGAGAGGCCAGACAGCGTGTCAGCCTGACGGAACCGCCCTTTTGAACAAACTGTATAAAATTATAGGTTAAAGAATTAACATATCAGACCAGAGAGACTTAGAGCTGTAGCTCAAGTTTAAAGTGGTTCGAACTCTGAATCTCAACCCGAGGTAGAGACGATAAAGCCACCTCCCGGACAATCACTGGTATGGCTGAATAGCTGTCCTAAGTAAAGTATCTAGAAAGCGAATTGAAGTGGGACCATTCTACTACTCTCCTCATCAAACCACCGTAGTACGCTACTCTCATCACCCTACTGGGAACCAACGACACGGCTGGCTAGCCTAGCTTCAAAGAAGCATCTTCCAGAGCGAATGGAAGGAGAATAAACTTGTAGTTCTGTTCAGGACTACACGACAAGTCACCGGATACCGAACGACAGCAGAGGAGAACAGCAGAGAAAACCCTTTTGGACAATCAGAGCCTTACAAGCGTGTCACGAAAAGGCCCAAACCCCCCTTTCCAAGTCGGCCTAGCTCCAAAGAAGAGACATGGTGAACTGAGGAATTTCACAGAGGAATTTCACGTAAATAAATTAATGATTTCTTACTCCAAGCGGGCGGCGGTTCGTGTGCAAAGTATAGGTGTACTAATAAGTCAGAGTAGTTTCTAAATGTACCGACGTTAAGTGTCTCTGTCCCTCTTTCTCTCGCCCTCTCCATGTAGTTTGTAACAAGCAGCCATATTGTTGTCAGTCTGCTAGGGACCTGTTTTTAATGTATCAAATGTGTATGTTTTTCCTGTGTTATCATTTAGTTAGCTAATAAATAATTAAACCAATTTGTGTATTACTGAATCATAAGTAAGGCTAGTGGTTTTGCAGATGCAAGGAGGTTACGACTGTTCAGAATGATGATATGATACGAGGTTATGATTAATAAGTTGACTGTTTATATATGTGATAGGTAAAGACCTTTAGAGTTTAATTCGGGTGATGGTAACTCTTTAAAGAACCGCTCTTGTGGTGCCCCAGATTTTAATGAATTAATTGTTACATGATTCATTTAATTTGGTAACAATTAAACATATTTAGGTAATTAGATAAATAACAGATTAATGTTAAAGTCAAGTCACAGCAAATCGTTAAAATTAATTGAATTCCAACTGGTTTTCGGGACAGTCATGAATGCCATTTTGGACATTTGGGACAAATCTAATAAGACCAACTACAATCCACAGACAACAAAGGCTCTCCAACATATACTCTCTGATTACCATCTTATTGATGCCTGGCGAGCTCATAACCCTAAATCAAAATATTCACTTTCTATTCAAATAGGCATAAAAGCATTCTCCKGAATCGATTTTGTACTATTATCTACTCCTTAATTTTCTTTAATCAAGAAAACAGAAATTCGACATATGAGCCTATTTGACCATTATGCTTATTACTGCCAGATATACATTTCAGTATCACCTAAAAGAGCCATCATAGGTTTGATTAAAAACAATGCAACTGCATTTGCATCTGGGCTGAATAAATCACAATTAAAGAAGATATCAGAATTGGAAAAGACGTTTATGACATTAGGGCATTCTCAACAAACACTTTTTTTCAGACCAGGCAGCAACTACTCTCTCCAAAGTCAAGACATAACTTTATCTGTTGATAAGACAGAGAGCAGAATTTGCCATCCATCAATATAGACTCAACCATTACTTCCATGGTAATCGACCCAGTCATCTACTGGTTAACAAGCTTTGCAGTAATGATCAATTAGCGGATATTGCAACTATTGAATCTGAATCAGGTGAATTACCTAAATGAATCAACMAAAGATTCTCCCGTTTTTATAAAGAATTGTACACGTCTGATTGTAAATGTACACAAAGCCAGATTGAGTCCTTTTTAAAAGATATAAGAACTTATCTTCTCTCAGCTGAGGAAGCCGGCTTGCTGGGAGCCCAAATCTCTCTCCATGAACTCAAGGGCATTGGATAACATGAATGAAGGCAAGTCACCCGGTTGGGGCGGTATCCTCGTGAGGTCTATTTAAAATTCTGGAACCAATTAGGTCCACTGTTACTTGAAATGATTGACACAGCTGTTGCCAAAAGTTCATTTGGAAGGGATGTAAATAATAATATGTATTGTGCGTGTTGTTACTAAGTGTGTCTGTGTGTGTTTGTGTTTACTGTTGTCCTCTAGAATACTTTGGATGTGTTTTCTAAAGACCTCTACGGTGCGTTCAGACAAATAAACACTTTCTCTTCTGCCTGACAAATCATGTCAACTCCCTCTCTCCCTCCAGGGTGTGTAGTGTACAGTCAGTGCATGTGACAGCACCCAGCCCACTCCATTCAACCAAACCACAGGGAATAAATAGACCCACAATGACTCATTTCTCAGGAAAAGATGAGAAGAGAGAGAGAGAGAGAAGAGAGAGAGGAGAGAGAGTGGAGAGAGAGGAGAGAGAGAGAGAAGAGAGAGAGAGAGAGAGAGAGAGAGAGAGAGAGAGGAGAGAGAGAGAGAAGAGAGAGAGAGAGAGAGAGAAGAGAGAGAGAGAGAGAGAGAGAGAGAGAGAGAGAGAGAGAGAGAGAGAAGAGAGAGAGAGAGAGAGAGCATATTTAAGGCGTATAAGCTAAATACATTATGGTAACTAGCTGCCTGGGTACTTAATTACCATGTATAAACAGGGCTTGTATTTACAATAATATGTGCATTTCATTATCGCAGGGAAAACTAGTATCATCACTTCCCTTCCAGTTCCTTATGTTTTCACTCTTCTTGGAGAGTGCAGTCAGTCTTATGTAACTATATAAGTCCATTTTCTTTAACAATAGTCACATTCACTGACGTGATTTCTCACAATTACTGGATAGACACACTGGCCTATACTCTACAGCAKTATTGGGGCAGCATGAGTCACTGTTAATAAAACACATTGTCTGACCATTGAACCCAGAGTCTTAATGGTTATTCCTCAGGGGCCAACCTGGAGCCTTGTAGTACCAGAGCATGCCTTGTGTCTGTTAACAGTTAATCCACAATGTGAGTTATAGCAGCATCCCACACTAGGTGAGTGACACAGAAATTAAAACAACAACCACACAAACCAAAATGGGATACATTGTAAATGCAAGTCCAATAAGGTAAACTTAACTAGCTAGCTAGCATTCATTGGTTTTTGAAGATACATATTTTTTACAGCATCTGACGACTTAAGGTGGTGAGTGATGAACATGAATTTCTCTGATCRGTCTGTTACAATGTTGCAGTAATGACGCTAGTGCTGTCAAATACTCCCACATGTTTCTCGTTTGACCAGCTGTTTTCAGCAACTGGTATTAGAATTGGGTTGTCATATTGGCAGATTTGCAAGCAACAAACTATTTACCTAGCTTCTTGCCTAGGATTTGATTTGTAATGTGATCTCCTCTACCAAATGAGGCCTTCAGAAAGTATTCACACCCATTGACCTTTTCCACGTTTTGTTGTGTTACAACCTGAATTTAAATAAAAATTTTGAATAGATTTTTTGTCATTGGCCAAAACACAATACCCCATAATGTCCAAGTGTAATTCAGTTTTTTTTTTTTGACAAATGAATAAATAAATGAAAAGCTGAAATGTCTTGAGTCAATAATTATTCAACCTCTTTGTTATGGCATCAGTTAAATAAGTTCAGGAGTAAAAATGTGTTTAGTAAGTCAAATAATAAGTTGCATGGATTCACTCTGTGGGCAATAATAGTGTTTCTGCGGACAATAATAGTGTTCAGCATGATTTTTGAACAACTACAGTACCTCATCTCTGTATCCCACACATACAATTATCTGTAAGGTCCCTAAGTCGAGCAGTGAATTCCAAACACAGATCCAACCACAAAGACCAGGAAGGGTTTTCCAATGCCTAGCAAAGAAGGGCACCTATTGGTGGATGGGTAAAAAAAAGCAGACATTGAAAATCCCTTTGAGTTTGGTGAAGTTATTAATTATTAATTACACTTTGTGTCACTACAAAGTTACAGGAGTCCTTCCTAACTCAGTTGCTGGAGAGGAAGGATTTCACCATGAGGCCAATAGTAACTTTAAAACAGTTACAGAGCTTAAGGCCGTGATGGGAGAAAACTGAGGATGGATCAACAACATTGTAGTTACTCCACAATACTAACTTAATTGACAGAGTGAAAAGAAGGAAGCCTTTAAAGAATACAAATATTCCAAAACAAGCACCCTGTTTGTAACAAGGAACTGAAGTAATACCCTCCAGTCATCCAGCTAGGGGATTGTGGGGGATTAGCCTTCTCAGTAGAGCATAGGGTTATAGAACCACAATACATTATACTGTACATCCTCCTTTTCCTCCACTCTCTCTCTATCTCCATCTCTCACTCTCTCTCTCTTTCTGTCTCTCACAACTAATATCCTGTTTTTATCAGCTGTAAATTTGACACCAAATTGTGTTTGTGTACTCTGGCTGTCCTGTCTCTGTCTTAACCCTCTTCTCATTCCCCTCCTTCTCACTCCCCCTTTCTCTATATGTTAACAGGTTGGTGTTGAGAACCATAAGCCAAGACAAACTGTAGTTGTTTAATAAATCAGTGACATTAGGCTTTATAGATATCAGATACTTCTCTGTGACAACAAAAGCACACTAAATGAGAAAATAGTGAACTATACTAATTAAACATCAAAGTTTATACAAGCGTATTGCTTTTGTTCTCTATCAATGTCACCCAACACCTGGTTTTGGTAATTACAGTCCATCGGTTCAGAGAGTGATATAAGCTTTGGGTGGGGAGAAATAATTGGCCAGCCTAATCTACAGACAGATCAATATAGGTTAATTTATCAAACTGATAAATGAGCCCTGGTGTGTGTGTGTTTGCTTGCTTATTTCTGTGAGTGTGTGCGCCCAATAGTACAGACTCTAAATCACAGTCTGTGCGGTCACAGGAATCAATAACTATCATTCCTCCCATGTAAGACTTTCATTTGGAGAAAGATCAAACTCATCGATATAACATCCAGATGAAGATGTTGATGAAGATTAAGTACAGGATAAACACAAATGCTCTATGCGCGTCGTCCTTTGATAAGTAAATTCATACTATTTCGGCCTTCCACCAGAGGACAGAAATATGGTCGTTAGTTCTATTCGTTAGGTTGATAGAGAAGCGTTCTGATTGTTTATTCTATTCCTTAGGCAAGCTGGTGAACAGTGCTTCAGAAAGCACTCAATTGCTTTGCCACATTTTTTGCAGTGGGAGAGGAGAGGACAGGAGAGATGAGACTTTAGATCTACTGGAAATGCCTGTGTCTGCCCGTCGGTCTATTTGCCCTTGGGTGTTAGATGGTAGTTTTGTGCCCTTCAGACATCAAGATTAAACCAACTTCCTCTGCTCTGTCACCTTGGCCCACAGGCTGTTTTCAGCAGTTCTATTTTTAACATGTCGTCCGCTTTTAGAGGGTCAGAGTTTGTGTGAACCGGCATCAGACAGAACACTGCAATGTCATTCTTTGATCCTCACTTCCTACTCTCCTCTGAACCCTGTCACGATTGGATGATTTCCATGGCCTACGTGAGTAAAACATTTAAACGTGTTAACCCTCGTAAGGCTGCCAGCCCAGACGGCATATTCAATCTCTCCCTATCCCAGTCTGCTGTCCCCACATGTTTCAAGATGGCCACCATTGTTCCTGTACCCAGGAAGGCAAAGGTAACTGAACTTAATCAGAACAACAGTTTTCAGCTGTGCTAACATGATTGCAAAAGGGTTTTCTAATGATCAATTAGCCTTTTAAAATGATAAACTTGGATTAGCTAACACAACGTGCCATTGGAACACAGGAGTGATGGTTGCTGATAATGGACGTCTGTACGCCTATGTAGATTTTCCATAAGAAATCTGTCGTTTCCAGCTACAATAGTAATTTACAACATTACCATGTCTACACTGTATTTCTGATCGATTTGATGATATTTTAATCGACAAAAAAAGTGCTTTTCTTTCAAAAACAAGGACATTTCTAAGTGACCCCAAACTTTTGAACAGTAGTGTACATACATACCGTATAGTAGAAGCGACAACACAATATACAGAAAATAAGGAACTTGCTATCAAAGTAACGCACAAATGCCCATAGTTACTATTTGTAAGGAAAACAACAAGGAAGGCAAAGTGAGAGCCAGCAAGAATTTTTTCCAATTCTTGCAAGACTGAGCAAATATATGCATACTTGATCTGCGCAAACATGAGTGAAGTGTGGTGGACTCCCCTTGAAGAGAGAAGTTTATCCGACTCAGTAAAGCCTCAAACATAAATTGGCCGCAACGCTGAAATCGGCTACTTCTATGTGAATTAAGCATCCCAGAGTTGCCTCTTCACTGTTGACTTTGAGACTGGTGTTTTGCGGATACTATTTAATGATGCTGCCAGTTGAGGACTTGTGAGGCGTCCGGAGGAGGTGAGGGCTCTGGGAGTGTGATGCCAGGAAAATAACCTCTCACTCAATGTCAACAAAACAAAGGAGATGATCGTGGACTTCAGGAAACAGCAGAGGGTGCAGCCCCCTATCTACATCGACGGGACCGCAGTGGAGAAGTTGCAGGGCGTACACATCACTGACAAACTGAAATGGACCACCCGCAAAGACAGTGTGGTGAAGAAGGCGCAACAGAGCCTCTTCAACCTCAGGAGGCTGAAGAAATGTGGCTTGTCACCTAAAACCCTCAAACGTTTACAGATGCACAATTGAAAGCATCCTGTCTGGTAGTATCATCACCTGATACGGCAACTGCACCGCCCTCAACCGCAAGGCTCTCCAGAGGGTGGTGGCCTCCAGGACACCTACAGCACCTGATGTCACAGGAATGCCAAAAAGATCATCAAGGACAATAACCACCCAAGCCACTGCCTGTTCACCCCGCTATCATACAGAAGGCAGTCAGTTACAGGTGTTTCAAAGCTGGGACCGAGAGACTGAAAAATAACTTCTATCTCAAGGCCATCAGACTGTTAAACAGCCATCACTAGCACATTAGAGGCTGCTGCCTATAGGCATAGACTATAAATCAATGGCCACCTTAAGGAATAGAACACTAGTCACTTTAATAAGGTTTACATATCTGACATTACTCGTCTCATATGTATATACTGTATTCTATACTATTCTACTGTATCTTAGTCCGTTCTGCTCTGACATCGCTCATCCATATGTATATAGTCTTAATTCATTCCTACTTAGATTTGTGTGTATTGGTTTCGTGTAGTATTTCGCTACACTCGCAATAACATCTGCTAATCACGTGTATGTGACCAATAAAATGTGATTTGATTTGATTTTTGATTAACATCTACTTATCCACCAATGGGATGTCAGGCCTGCCCCTACCCAGAGTCATGGTCTAACAGACTCAAACACGTTAATTTCAGCAAGCATTTTAATGACTAATCAGTTAGCACTTAATTGGTCAATTAAACAGCCCTCATTGTTCGTTAGGCATGCTAATAATGATGAATAAGTTGATGTGGTCTGTGTTAATGTCTTAATTAACATTGGAGATAATGCCACTGCAAATCAGGGTCAAGAGAAAGAGGTGGGAGGGGGTAGGTGATGGAGAGATAGATGATGAATACGGGTTGTGATAAGGGAGAGCGGGAGAGAAGAATGTAGTGAGGGAGAGAGGTTAAGATGGTTTAGGGTCGTGAGAACCCACTGGGCACAAACTGGTTAAATCAACATTGTTTCAACAAAATGTTCAATGTATTGTGACGTGGAATCTATGTGGAAAATAGATTGGATTTTATAAAAGTCATTGTTGTAAACAATTTTCAACATAAACAAACCTTGTATAAAATATGTTGAATTTATACTTTTGAAACAACGTCAGAGCTTCAACGTTATATCCACTATCACAAAAAAATAGGCTGGGCAGCACCTCCTACTGGAAAGTTGATCTATCTACAACTATTAATTTTGTCTCCCATTCAGGGTTTTAACAAAATKCAGCCCTGCTTAGCTTTGGAATTTGTCACTGACTACTCCCAAAGTGCTATCATGAGAATGATTTTTAACTAACTATATTAGCTGTTGCTATCAAAGTTATTCCGAAGGGTAAGTTTAACAGAGCAAATTAAATATAACCTTAAGTCATATATCATCAATGATACTATTTAGGCCAATATAGCATTTGCAAAGTCACAACTTTTTTTCCATTCAACCCATGGTACAAAATAGAGAATACATACAGTAAAGGCCTAGGGTTTCAAGCTAAGGTTGATGTCCAATAACATTTTCGAGTTAATCGAGAAACGTGGATTCACGTTTCTCATCTCTTTTGAGGTTAGCCTACAGTAACTATAAATGTCTTTGTATGTAATCATAGGAAGCGTGCATGGTCAAGATAGCATGCAACGGTCGCAGGTATTTGGAGATCTTCGCAATTGCTATAATAATCTGTGCAGAATCTCGAACACCGTTGTACTTGTAATGTAATCTCAACTGCAGTCCAGGTCATTTGGTCATGCTATTAGATGAAGCACAGTTATAACACAATATAAAAAATGTACCATTCGAACTTTGTTGTGATTTTAAATGGTTGAAACGCAGTGATAACACATTTAAGATGACAAGAAAACCAAAAATCAGACATTGTTTTTCCATTGGAAATTGGTTGCTGGAAATCTGGTTGTCTTTGAGTGCGGTGAATACATGAGAGAGAGAGAGAGAGAGAGAGAGAGAAGGAGAAGAGAGAGAGAGAGAGAGAGAGAGAGAGAGAGAGAGAGAGAGAGAGAGAAGAGGAGAAGAGAGAGAGAGAGGAGAGAGAGAGAGAGAGAGAGAGAAGAGAGAGAGAGAGAGAGAGAGAGAGAGAGAGAGAGAGAGAGAGAGAGAGAGAGAGAGAGAGAAGAGAGAGAGAGAGAGAGAGAGAGAGAGACCATCATACTATACTATAATATATATATATTATAATATATATATTATATATATATATATATAAGAGATAACCATCGCACTACTGACCATATATACACCTTACACACACTAATTAATAAACACGTCCACCAAAAAAAAGAGGGCAAAATTTTGCTTGCTTTATTGACTTTAAAAAAGCATTTGATTCTATTTGGCACGAAGGGCTATTCTTACAAAATTCTACAAAGTGGCGTTGGTGGTAAGGTGTATGACTTAATAAAATGTATGTACACAGAAAACAAGTGTGCAATAAAATCAAAAACCAAAGAACAGAATTCTTTTCACAATGTCGAGGTGTGAGACAAGGCTGTAGTTTGAGTCCAAATCTTTTCAACATTTATATCAATGAAATAGCAGACATGTTTGACCATTCTCCAGCCCAGGACTCACACTATTTGACACAGAGGTGAAATACCTGCTATATGCTGATGACTTGGTACTTCTATCACTACCCAAAGAAGGTCTTCAACAGAACATTAATATTCTAGAGCAATATTGCCATAATTGGGCCGTGGCAGTAAATTTCCCAAAAACTAAAATCAGATTTTCCAAAAACAAAACAGATGTCAGAAACACAAATATAAATTCACCCTGAACAACACCATAATTGAACACACAAAAAATTACACCTACCTTGGTCTGTACCATATCTGCATCGGGAAACTTTAATATGGCAGTGAATGCACTCAAAAAAAAGCTCGCAGCGATTGTATGCAATAAAAATGAAATTATTCAAAATCAACATCCCAATTAGAATTTGGACCAAAATATTTGACAGTGTAATCCTACCAATAGCTCTTTACGGAAGTGAGGTTTGGGGGCCACTCAATAAACTGGACTTTAAAATGTGGGACAAACATCCAATTGAAACCCTACATGCAGAATTCTGTCGGAAAATCCTACAAGTCCAGAGAAATACACCAACTAATGCATGTAGGGCAGAATTGGGCCGCTTTCCAGTAATAATGAAAATACAAAAAGATCATAAAAATTTTGGCTACATCTAAATTCAAGTCCAAATTCGAGTCTGCAATTTAAAGCACTTCAAACCCAAGAACTGAGCCAGAAACGAGCCTCTCAGTCAGCTGGTGTTGGACCTAACCAACCAAGCTGACACCGGCACTGCTTCAAAAGAAAGAATTCCAATAAACAAAATCATGAACCAATCAAAGGACTCATATTTACAACATTGGAAAAACGAAACAAAATCCCAAAGCCGACTAAATTGCTATCTGACCCTAAACAGAGAATATGAATTGGCTGAATATCTCTACTCTGTCAGAGATTCGAAGCAGAGACAGATCCTTACCAAGTACAGGCTGAGTGACCACCGATTGGCAATAGAAACCGGCAGACATAAAAAGACATGGCTACCCAAAGAGGAGCGTGTATGTGGTCACTGCACGACAGGGGAGTAGAAACAGAGATGCACTTTCTCCTTTTCTGTGATAAATATTCCTCACCAAGAGATTCATTATTCACAGAAATGACTACATTTATTCCAAATTTTAACTTATAAACCCAGAGGAAAAAACTAAAATACTCATGGGCGAAGGAGCAATGGCTCCTCTTGCAGCCAAATATGTATTTGCCTGCCATAGCCTGAGGGACACTGAATAATAACATCTGCCATAGTAAGCAGTAACTATCTTATTAGGACTGTTATTGTTATTACTGTTATTGTTATTGATATTATTTATTGTTTATCATTCCAAATAGTAATGGATGGGTGGTAATGGTAATGATAGCAGTTTAATGATAGTGGTGGTGGTAGTGGTGCATTACACCATACATTACATTCGACTATTGACTGTTACCATTTTATTGTTACTATTTTTTATATTTAATTTTGTATTATTATTTACTGCCATTCTATATTATTATTTGTCATTGTTTTAATTGTATTACAATGTATATTGTATACATTGTTGCTTTGGCAATATTGACACAATGTTTTTCATGCCAATAAAGCAGCTTGAATTTGAATTTGAGAGAGAGAGAGAGAGAGAGAGAGAGAGAGAGAGAGAGGAGAGAGAGAGAGAGAGAGAGAGAGAGAGAGAGAGAGAGAGAGAGAGAGAGAGAGAGAGAGAGAGAGAGAGAGAGAGAGAGACACTTTCTGCCTGAAGGGAGGAGAATACACACGTCAGTGTGACCGAAATATCATAGGCACAGTCAGGACTTGTCAACTTTGCACATGTTGATTTATGCACGACTCAGCCTCTTTAAAGTGCACCTGGGTTAGTATGCACACACAAACGCATACAACTGGGTAGTGTATTTAGTCTGCTTCACTATAGTTTACTAAGTCTCCTGTGACCTCGATCGGCAGCGACCACTGACTGACCGCTTCATCCAGACCCCATGGCCTTGTTAGCAGTTGATGTTAATCTTCAGTAACACAGACCCCAAAGCAAATCAGGGGGAGGAAAATAGGTTTATTCAAATAGTACAAATCATGCTTGGAGGTAGATGATCATTCTCCCCTGTCCCCCTAAAACTGGGCCAATGGCCAAATAACAAGTATCCTATTTCAGGTTGGACCAATGAGAACGTGCCACACGTAGCTATAAGTTCAGGGCTGACATTCCTAACAGATGTTCAACTGAAAACCAACTATTTCCATTGATAAGTACTTTTGACATGTTGTCCTCTGCGCTGTGTATTTATCTTTGAAATATTCTTACAGCCCGTTGCTATTGGCAACAGAATGGCTGGCCAGTGTGTGTATGTGTTGGAGGTGTGTGACTCTGATTGTTGAAGTGCCAAAGGCTGAGCCTCTGTAAAAAGTGGCATCTGCTCATCTCAAGGTCCATTTGCTAATTATCATTTCAACTTGGACTCAAATTATGTGTAAAAAGAAACAGTACCAATCTGTGTATTGTGTGTATCTTTGCAGTACACTCACTAGATGAGTATATAGAGTACAGGAATGGGTGTAGTTGATGCTAAACTATCTCCTCCATTAAATCTTACATCAGGGAATAAAACACACACTCTTGTTTTAGGAAATTATCGTATTAGTAAAACAGCCTATTAAGTCCTGGACGTCATAGCAGATTTAAAAGCCTCATCAATTTCCTGGGCTGTGTCAATGGCTGCTTGCAACCACAGTTAAAGTGCCTTGCAAAAGTATTCATGCCCCTTGGCCTTTTCCTATTTTGTTGCATTACAACCTGTAATTGAAATAGATTTTTACTTGCATTTCATGTAATGGACATACAGAAAATAGTCAAAATTGGTGAAGTGAAATGAAAAAAAACGGAAAAGTGGTGTGTGTATATGTATTCACCCCATTTGCTATGAAGCCCTTAAAAAAGATCCGGTGCAACCAATTACCTTCAGAAGTCACATAATTAGTTAAATAAAGTCCACTTGTGTGCAATCTAATTGTCACATGATCTCAGTATATATACACCTGTTCTGACTGGGACTGGGGACCCGGACTGGGGACCGTCGCTGGAGGCTCCGGACTGGAGACTCCGGACTGGAGACCGTCGCTGGAGGCTCCGGACTGGAGACCGTCGCTTGAGGCTCCGTACTGGAGACCGTCTCRGGATTCTCCGGACTGGGGACCGTCTCTGGAGGCTCCGGACTGGAGACTGTCGCTGGAGGCTCTGTGCCATGGATCAACACTGGAGGCTTCGTGCCATGGATCATCACTGGAGGCTTTGTGCCATGGATCATCACTGGAACTTCGTGCCATGGATCATCACTGGAGGCTTCGTGCCATGGATCATCACTGGAGACTTCGTGCCATGGATCATCACTGGAGGCTTCGTGCCATGGATCATCACTGGAGGTTTCGTGCCATGGATCATCACAGGAGGCTTTGTGCCATGGATTATCACTGGAGGCTTCCTCCGTGGAGCCCGAACAGGTCTCAACGGACTGAGGAGACGTACTGGCAGCCTGGTGCGTGGAGCTGCCACTGGGCTTACCAGGCTGGGGAGACATACAGGAGGCCTGGTTCTGGGGGCAGGCACAGGATACACTGGGCCGTGGAGGCGCACTGGAGGTCTCGAGCGTAGAGCCTGCACAACCCGTCCTGGCTGGATGGTTATTTTCGCCCTGCAGATGCGGGGCGCTGGGACAGGACGCACTGGGCTGTGTAGACACACCGGAGACACAGTGTGCAGAGCCGGCGCAGGATATCCTGGGCCGTAGAGACGCACTGGAGGCCAGATGCGCTGAGCCGGCACCATCCGTCCAGGCTGGATGCTCACTCTAGCCCGTCCAATGCGGGGAGCTGGAATGTAGCGCACCGGGCTATGAACGCGCACTGGAGACACCGTGCGCTCCACCGCATAATACGTTGTCTGACCAGTACGACCCTCCTTCCGTTAATCACGGGGAGTTGGCTCAGGTCTCCAACCTGACTCAGCCAATCTCCTCGTGTGCCCCTCCTCGTGTGCCCCCCCCCTCGTCCCTGCTCCGTTGCCGTGACTCCTGGTAGCGACGTCGTTCCTCCCTACTTCAGCCTGTTTCCATGGCAGGGTCTTGTCCCCTGCCATAACCTCCTCCCATGTCCAAGGTGTCCTCCATTCTCTCTTCTCCCGGGCCCAGGATCCCTGCCCCTCCTGGCCACGCTGCTTGGTCCTTTGGAGGTGGGTAGTTCTGTCACGGGTGTCGTCGGAAGGAAGAGACCAAAGCGCAGCATGGTGAGCGTACATACTTTTATTATAATGATGTCGCCAACAAAACAATAAACATAGAAACGACCGTGAAGCTTAACTGGGCTATACAGGCCACTAACAAAGTCAACTACCCACACTGAAAGGAGGGACAAAAAGGCTACCTAAGTATGATTCCCAGCTGTCCCTGATAGAGAACCATACCCGGCTAAAACATAGAAATAAAGAAACATAGAAAACAAAACATAGAATGCCCACCCCAAATCACACCCTGACCAAACCAAATAGAGACATAAAATGTCATGCGTGACACCCAGAGTCTGCAACACCACTAAGCAAGGGGCACCACAAAGCAATCGGCACCATAAAGACCCAAGGAGCTCTCCAAACAGGTCAGGGACAAAGTTGTGGAGAAGTACAGATCAGGGTGTCACAGTTCCAAAAGTGGTTTTTGAAGGAGTCAGGCGCAGAGAGCAGGGTAGTTCAGAAGGAAGGGGATTTAATATTCCAAAAATAACAGCGAGACGGCTACGCCACACACACACAAGGGCGCGTCAAGTCACAGTCCAAAACAAACAGGACTAAATCTAGTCCTGACACCACAAGAAATAACGAAACACCACAAACAGAAAAACAAGCCCGCACAAAAGTCGGCGGGCCAACTGGGTTTAAATAGCCCACAATAAACCTAAACACAAAACATGTAGCTTTTTGGCCATCAAGGAAAATGCTATGTCTGGCGCAAACCCAACACCTCTCATCACCTCTAGAACATCGGCAGGGACTGGAAAACTGGTCAAAATTGAAGGAATGATGGATGGCGCTAAATACAGGGAAATTCTTGAGGGAAACCTGTTTCAGTCTTCCACAGATTTGAGACTAGGACGGAGGTTCACCTTCCAGCAGGACAATGACCCTAAGCATACTGCTAAAGCAACACTTGAGTGGTTTAAGGTGAAACATTTAAATGTCTTGGAATAGCCTAGTCAAAGCCCAGACCTCAATCCAATTGAGAATATGTGGTATGACTTAAAGATTGCTGTACACCAGCAGAACCCATCCAACTTGAAGGACCTGGAGCAGTTTTGCCTTGAAGAATGGGCAAAAATCCCAGTGGCTAGATGTGCCAAGCTTATAGAGACATACCCCAAGAGACGTGCAGCTGTAATTGCTGCAAAGGGTGGCTCTGCAAAGTATTGCCTCAAGTTTTATTTTTTTTGCATCTTCAAAGTGATAGGTATGTTGTGTAAATCAAATGATGCAAACCCCAAAATATACATTTTAATTCCAGGTTGTAAGGCAACAAAATAGGAAAAAGGCCAAAGGGAGGAGAATACTTTCGCAAGCCACTGTAGATTTAGAGAGCTCATCAATCGCTGGGACTTGTTTATGGCCCCTGTAATGGTAATGACTCACGCACGCGCGCACTCACGTACACACACACACACACGCACACGCACAGGCATGCATGCACACATACACACAGATGCAGGCAACCACAGACTCATGCACGCACGCAAACATGCACACACACGGGTAATGGCCTGCTCCATCATGAGGGCGTGACAAATCTAATGGACGAAACTCATAAAGAGGAGAGATCGTTTTCTGATTAGGCATCACTGCTACTGAGTGGAGGAGGAAAGGAAGGAGGGATGGATGGATGAAGGGTGGGAGGGAGGGAGAGAAAATCAGGCAGGTCACCTCTGATACAAGCCATTATACAACATCCATCCATGTCTGAAGACGTTGGGAGATGACATGGAAAGCAGACATTAGGGGCAACAGTGAGCGCTGTTACCTTCAAGAAGGCTTTTGTTTTGCTAGGGCGTTGTGGAAGAGGATGGCGAACAGGCGTAAGCGTCTGCCTCTGGTTCCAAAGGTTGCATGTGCAAATCCAGCGATTGTCACGTTCTGACCTTTATTTTCCTTTGTTTTGTCTTTATTTTGTATGGTCAGGGCGTGAGTTGGGGTGGGCAGTCTATGTTTTGTGTTTCTATGTTTAGGTTTCTGTTTCGGCCTAGTATGATTCTCAATCAGAGGCAGGTGTCATTAGTTGTCTCTGATTGAGAATCATACTTAGGTAGCCTGGGTTTCACTGTTGGTTTGTGGGTGTTTGTTTCCGTGTTAGTGTTTTTTCACCACACGGTACTGTTTCGGTTTTCTGCACATCGTTTATTGTTTTTGTATTTCAGTGTTCAGTTCGGTTTTAATAAATCATCATGAGCACTTACCACGCTGCGTATTGGTCCGATCCTTGTTACACCTCTTCAGAGGAAGAAGAGGACGACAGCCGTTACAGCGATAGAATGTTGTTTTTGTTTTAAGCCTATTCCAAACCTTAACCATTCAGACTTAATGCCGAAATTTAACCTTGGAACAATACAGTAACCAAACACTTGCAAAAAATTTAACATTAAGAAACATGGATGAACATTTAATGAAATAAAATCATATTTTATTGGTCACATATACATGGTTAGCAGATGTTATTGTGAGTGTAGCGAAATGCTTGTAAAAAAACAAATATTGCAAAATTTCCGAAGGACTAGAAGCGAGGCAGCCCTCTCTGTCGGCGCCATTTTTTAGACGCTGGCGTAAGATAATTCTGACGTAATTCTGATATGAGACTGTGAGAGCTTGTTGGAGAAAATAGCACATATTTATAGGACCCTCGTTTTGAGGCTCACACAGGTGCCTCAGAAGAGGTGTTTTCTCTGCGAGTGTAGTGCTGAGGAGCGGCACTACACTTTCTCTCTTTCTCTGCGGGTGTAGTGCTGAGGAGCGGCACTTCCTCACCTGTTTAAATTTGAGAATACATAAAGCTGGTAAAACTATTTCTAGAAAATGAATTCTGATAAATTTGAAATAAATTCTATTTAATTACCACAAGTTCCATGAAAACGATAGAATGACAATCCAAATAAATATGTATAGCAGCCTAGAGGTAAGTAAATGCTYGTTTCTTCCCTGTCTTCTCTCTGGCAGTGGCGAGAACAATGAAAAACTGTACAGGCTGTTTGTGTGCACTGCGGCGGCCCTTTGAAGGCTTGACCACTTTGGCCAATCAGAATTTTTAAAATCCAAATTCACAGTATGTCTGTCTGCCTTGATGTTCATAAAACTCCACGGACCCATCATCCGCAGTGGAACTCCTGACCACTTGGTCAGGAGTAGGATTGTGGCGGTCATGTCAGCCGTGGTTTGTCAAGCAAATAACTGCCGGTGTCACGGTAATTGACCGTTAATTAACATGAACATATTTAGCATCTCCTGGCTTCTATGCATAGCCTGCAAGCCACTGATGCAGACCTTTGGAACATCTACATTTTTAAAAGTCTAATAAATCCATGTAATATAGCCTACACCATCACAATAAATCTATTATTTATTTTAGACAGGTCTAAAGAAACATGATATGAAGAAAATTTGCCTGACGCAACAGATCAAATCAAATTTTATTGTTCCATACARGTATTATTGCGGGTGTAGCGAAATGCTGTGTTTCTAGCTCCAAGGTTTTGCTTTTCTTTTCTTAGTCGACCTTGTGTTCTTTTTCTTTGTTCTTGAATGTAGCCCTGTTTCTTTGTGTTCTGGAACATAGCCCTATATTTCATTTTTGTTCATTGATTTCACCTGTGTTTGTTTCTCACCTGGTCTCATCAGCCAGCTCCCTATCTATTTGGACAAGCAATGTCAGAGCAGCATAGACTAGGATACAGTAAAATATGATAGAAAACAGTATATACATATGAGATGTGTAATGCAAAATATGTAAACATTATTAAAGTGACTAGTGTTCTGRTATTAAAGTGGCCAGTGCTTTCAAGTCTATGTATATAGGGCAGCAGCATCTAAGGTGCTAGTGATGGCTATTTAACAGTCCGATGGCCTTGAGATTGAAAAAAAGCTTCCGTCTCTCGATCCCAGCTTTGATGCCCCTGTACTGACCTCGCCTTCTGGATGATAGCAGGGTGAACAGGCAGTGGCTCAGGTGATTGTTTTCCTCGATCTTTTTGGGCTTCCTGTGACATCGGGTGCTGTAGTTGTCCTGGAGGGCAGATAGTTTGCCCCTGGTGATGCGTTGGGCAGACTGCACCACCCTCTGGAGAGCCCTGCGGTTGTGGGCGGTGCAGTTGCCATACCAGGCGGTGATACAGCCCGACTTGATGCTCTCAATTGTGCATCTGTAAAAGGTTATGGGTTTTAGGCAACAAGCCAAATTTCTTCAGCCTCCTGAGGTTGAAGAGGCGCTGTTGCACCATCTTCAGCACACTGTCTGTGTGGGTGGACCATTTCAGTTTGCCAGTGATGTGTATGATTGCTTCATCTGTGGATCTATTGGGGCGGTAAGCAAATTGAATTGGTTCTAGGCTGTCAGGTAAGGTAGAGGTGAAAGGATCCTTGACTAGTCTCTCAAAGCACTTTATGATGACAGAAGTGAGTGCTAAGGGGCGATAGTCATTTAGTTCAGTTACCTTTGCTTTCTTGGGTACAGGAACAATGGTGGACATCTTGA
The DNA here is from genome assembly GCF_002910315.2 of Salvelinus sp. IW2-2015. Taxonomy (NCBI): domain Eukaryota; kingdom Metazoa; phylum Chordata; class Actinopteri; order Salmoniformes; family Salmonidae; genus Salvelinus; species Salvelinus sp. IW2-2015. Next base: position 26,003,536 of record NC_036858.1, read on the forward strand.
AGAATGCGGGGACAACAGACTGGGATAGGGACAGATTGAATATGTCAGTAAACACTCCAGCCAGCTGGTCTGCCAATGCTCTGAGGACGCAGCTAGGGATGCCGTCTGGGCCTGCAGCCTTGCGAGGGTTAACACACTTAAATGTCCTACTCACGTCGGCCACAGAGAAGGAGAGCCCAGTGTCCTTGATAGCGGCCACATTGGTGGCACTGTATTATCCACAAAGCGGGCGAAGAAGGTGTTTAGCTTGTCCGGAAGCAAGATGCCGGTGTCTGCGACGTGGCTAGTTTTCCCTTTGTAGTCCGTGATTGTCTGTAGACCCTGCCACATACGTCTCGTCTGTGCCTTTGAATTGCGACTCCACTTTGTATCAGACCTCAGGATAAGACCCAGATTCAGCCAGTTTGAAATAACAAATGTTTATTTTTGAAACAGGGGGCAGGCAAATGACAGGTCAAGGGCAGGCAGAGGTCAGTAATCCAGGGCAGTGTCAAGAGGTACAGAACAGCAGGCAGGCTCAGGGTCATGGCTGGCAGAATGGTCAAAAACCGTGAGAACTAGAAAACAGGAACTAACAAGAAACAGGAGTCTGGGAAAAACACTGGTAGGCTTGACGAGACAAGACGAACTGGCAACAGAAAAACAGAGAACACCCGTATAAATGCACCGGGGATAATGGGGAAGATGGACGACACCTGGAGGGGGGTGGAGACAAGCACAAAGACAGGTGAAACAGATCCATACTGACYTTTGCCTGTTTGATTGCCTTACGGAGTGAATAACTACACTGTTTGTATTCTGCCATATCTATCTACGGTTTCTCATTTGGGTAGGTTTTAATAGTCACAGTGGGTACAACATCCCCTATACACGTTCTGATACATCCAGTGACTGTATCAGTGTATTTGTCTATGTTATTCTCGGAGGCTACCCAGAACATATCCCAGTCCACGTGATCAAAACAATTGAAGAGTCCTTACCACAGGTACTTCCTGTTTGAGTTTCTGCCTATAGGAAGGGAGGAGCAAAATGGAGTCATGATCAGGTTTGCCAAAGGGAGGGTGGGGGAGGGCCTTGTAGGCAGTAGCAGTGGAGTAGCAGTGTTCGAGTGTTTTAGCAGCGCGAGTACTACAGTCTGTGTTAATAGAACTTCAATAATGTTTTTCTCAAATTTGCTTTGTTAAAATCGCCATCTACAATAAATGCTGCCTCAGGATATATGGTTTCCAGTTTGCATAAAGTCCAGTGAAGTTCTTTGAGGGCCYTCGTGGTATTGGCTTGAGGGGGAATATACACGGCTGTGACAATAACCGAAGAGAATTCTCTTGGGAGGTAATACGGTCGGCATTTGATTGTGATGTATCCTAGGTCGGGTGAACAAAAGGACTTGAGTTCCTGTATGCTATCACAATCACACCATGAGTAGTTAATCATGAAACACACACCCCCGCCCTTCTTCTTCCCGGAGAGATATTTATTCCTGTCTGCGCAATGAACTGAGAACACAACTGGCTGTACGGACTCAGATAGTATATCCCGAGAGAGCCAGGGGTTCTTAACATTTTTCAGCCTGGGACCCAAATGAGAAATTCTYTGTTTTCCTGGGACTCAAGCTTATGAAAACATGCAACTARACGTAAATATGGGTACATTTCATTGCCKTTATGCCTAAAACAAAGGCWATATAAGACAAAAAGAAATAATGAAATACCCATATAAATAGCAATTCATGTTTATTTTTCCCATTAATAACACTCTTTCATATCTGTCTAGGTTGGAACTGTAGCTGTTAAAATACAATACATGAATTAATTCTGAACTGGAATAAACTGACWGATCACATCACACAGATGTAAAAGAGAACCACAGGCGGCTGCTGATGGGAGGAAGGTTCAAAATAATGGCTGGAACGGCGCAAATGGAATGGCATAAAACACTTGGAAACCATGTGTTTGATGAATTTGATACCATTCCGCTAATTCCACTCCAGCCATTATCATGAGCCTGTCCTCCCCAATGAAGGTGCCACCAACTTCCTGTGAACAGAACACACACACACAGGCTCAGTATTTGATAGTGCAACCCTAAGTAACACTACAGATAAKAAATAATCAGGCCTACTGTACATCTTACTGTAGAAATTATTGTTGAAAAAAAAGTATAGGTTGGAACTGTTGCTGATAAAATACAATAAATAATTTGTATTCTGAACTGGAATAAACTGATTGCTCACATAACAGATGTAGACCAGCACACACACAGTCCTAATGAGAGGTGTGTGGCTGGTTGAAGTTTTCAACAAGCAGGTCTATTCTGGCCTCAGTTTTTGACAATGCAACCCTGAGGTCATGTTCAGCATTGAGTCTGTTTCTGTACTTGTTTTTTAAGTATAACATAGTTGAGAACCTTGACTCGCATAGGTATGTGGTGCCACCCTGGACCAGATCATCTACTGCTTTCTCAGCCAGGCAGGAGACCYCTTCCTGCTCTAGATGAACACTTCTCTGCAGCACTTCACCAATCCCTACAGTGAAGCATGGTGGTGGCAGCATCATGCTGTGGGGATGTTTTTCAGRGGCAGGGACTGGGAGACTAGTCAGGATCAAGGGAAAGATGAACCTTCCAACAGGACAACGACCCTAAGCACACAGCCAAGACAACACAGGAGTGGCTTCGGGACAAGTCTCTGAATGTCCTTGAGTGGCCCAGCCAGAGCCCGGACTTGAACTCGATCAAACATCTCTGGAGAGACCTGAAAATAGCTGTGCAGCGACGCTCCCCATCCAAACTGACAAAGCTTGAGAGGGTCTGCAGAGAAGAATGGGAGTAACTCCCCAAATACAGATGTGCCAAGCTTGTAGCGTCCGTATTCATTGCCAAACGTGTTTCAACAAGGGGTCTGAATACTTATGTAAATGTGATATTTCCGTTATTTATTTGTAATACATTTGCAAAAATGTCTAAAAACGTGTTGCTTCGTCATGATTGGGTATTGTGTGTAGATTGATYAGGGGGAAAAAATATTGAATCCATTTTAGAGTAAGTTTGATTCATAACAAAATGTGGAAAAAGTRAAGAGGTCTGAATACTTCCCGAATGCACTGTACGTACAGTACAATACTGTAAAATACTATAGAATTACTATACAGGTGGAAGATGTATGATTGCCATCCCCATGAGCGTACCATCCTCCTTCAGGTCATGGATGAGGCCTGCAATGATTTCAATACAGACCTTTGTCAGTCTTGGATTCGCCATGCCAATGAAGATATTTACTGCGATTTCGATGGGAATCTATGGCCAAATGCTCAAGACAGGCTTGATGCAGACTAGTGCCTGTTAAACATTCTTTCTTTCATTTATTTTATTCTATTACATCGATCACACCTTTGATCACACATGGGATTGAAATTATGGAAATGTGATGTTCAGAGAATTTTAATGGGTAATACAAGTGTATTGCCTAATGTGAAAACAGTGTAATGGGAATTTTGAAACACGCACCTTAAATGTTTTGCTGTTGGATTAACTGGTTGTTAAAATAATTAAATTCAGAAGATTTCATTATGTTGTCCTTTGGTGATTAAACCCATGTACTCATATTTCATAGTAAATTTATATTTTGGATCAATGGTTGTGTGGTGAAAGATGTCTACAAACAAAATGAATGCGCAATGAAAGGTTTTCAATGTAAGACTGGCAGCGTCAAGTGTTACCAGTTTTGAATTTTGTACTAAGAGTTTAGAATATTCACCACATACTTTCACCTCGTACTTAGTACCAAAATAATACCAAAGCGATTTTTTTTTTTAAACAACAGTACCATTAGTGGATAACTTTGAAGAACTTCTGTGTGTGTGCTCACGCGACTGCGTCTGTGTGTGTTTGTTGTTTGACTTCACAAACAAATGTATGAASTAGTCAAAGCCCAGACCTCAATCCAYTTGAGAATATGTGGTATGACTTAAAGATTGCTGTACACCAGCGGAACCCATCCAACTTGAAGGAGCTGGAGCATTTTTGCCTTGAAGAATGGGCAAAAATCCCAGTGGCTAGATGTGCCAAGCTTATAGAGACATACCCCAAGATACTTGCAGCTGTAATTGCTGCAAAGGGTGGCTCTGCAAAGTATTGCCTCAAGATTTCAGTTTTTTTGTCTTATTTCTAGGTTTGATCAACAATAAGAAATCATTTAGCTCAGATACTTCAAGAAGTGTTAGGGCATGTGGTATAAATCAAAAATAGACTACAATGCGCAACCCGCAAAACATCACTATTTTATATTCCATTGTAAGACACAAACAAGAATAGGAAAATGACTAAGGGGGTGATTTACTTCGAGCGAAGCCGGGAGCGCTAGTCATCTTATCAGGCCTCACTGTCACACACATTGTGGATATAACGGAAAGCTTTGGGAAAAGAGGGAGATGTTCACGATTTGGGAGCAAGAACACACAAATGCAGCGCACAGCAAGCAACACCGTCGTAACTAAGTGAGCCGATGATCACACACATCACACACATCCACACACCCACATCCACGATCAACAGGCCACACACTACACACACCCCACACACACACGACACATCACACAACCATCACACACACACACCACACACCACACACACCACACACACACACACACACACTACTACATGGTCAGAATCACACACACACTTGCACGCACAGTTCACACAAATCCAGGATGTAAAATCCCACTCCATGGGTGTATTCACGACACAGTTACATTCTTTGATCTCATCTCACCAGAGGTGTGCACTGGCAGGCTGTACGCTACCCATGCCATGTTTATGGCTTCCACTACTAGCTATAGCGATAGCATGTGGCAGCATAGAGCACACTAAGTAATAAAGACTGTAACTGTTAATGATCCAGTAAGTGGAGTGTTATGGGCTGTTGATTGGTGGAGATTATCTCTGTCAATAGCCTCATATGCTATTATTTTTTATTTATGCATTCATAATTTATCCATATCCAATTGAGATTATCTCTGTCAATAGCCTCATATCTATTATTTTTTTATTTATGCATTCATATTTATCCATATCAATTGGGCCAATGTAACTTTTATGGCGAACTGACCAAATTCACATAGAACTACTGTATGCGTTATTGATCTGTCATTCAAATGAAAGCAAGTCTAAGAAGCGTAGATCTATGGTGTGCATTTTAATGCTAAAAGACGCAAAAAGTTCCCTTGGCACTTTCGGTTTTGTAAACCAGCTTCAAACAGCTGAAAGTACAATATTTTTTGGTTATGTAAAATATATATCACAGTGTTTAGATGGTACATGATTCTCTACACTATACTTGCTTGAAATTAGGCGAAACTAAACTCAGCAAAAAAAGAAAACGTCTCTCACTGTCAACCTGCGTTTATTTCAAGCAAACTTAACATGTGTAAATATTGTATGAACATAACAAGATTCAACAACTGAGAACATAACAAAATGTGTCTCTACACAGTATGACTTTGGGTGGGGGGGAGGTGGGGGGGGGGTGAAAGTTATCACGCCAAGATTTAGTTTGTTTGTCATGTTACTTGTTTGTTTCACAATAAAAATATTAGCATCTTCAAATTGGTAAGGTATGTTGTGTTATATCAAATGAATACAAACTAGAGGTCGATCGATACGATTTTTCAACCGCCGATACCGATACCGATTATTGGAGGACCAAAAAAAGCCGATACTCGGATTAATCGACGATTTTTTACATTTATTTGTAATATATGACATTTACAACAATACTGAATAACACTTATTTTAACTTAAATATAATACATTCAATAAAATCAATTTAGCTCAAATAAATAATGAAACATGTTCATTTGGTTTTAAATAATGCAAAAAACAAAGTGTTGGTGAGAAGAAAGTAAAAGTGCAATATGTGCCATGTAAGAAAGCTAACGTTTAAGTTCCATTGCTCAGAACATGAGAGAACATATGAAAGCTGGTTGGTGGCCTTTAAACATGAGTCTTCAAATATCCCCAGGTAAGAAGTTTTAGGTTTATGTTAATATAGGAAATTATAGGATTTTCTCTCTATAACGCATTTGTATCTTCATATACCCTTTTACTATTGAAGTTCTTATAGGCACTTTAGTATTGCCCAGTGTATACAGTAATACAGTGGGGAGAACAAGTATTTGACAACAGACCGCAGATTTTGCAGGTTTTCCTACTTACAAAGCATGTGAGGTCGTCATTTTTAATCATATAGCTACCTTCTAACAGTGAGACGACGAGATCTAAACAAATGAAATCCAGAAAATACATGTATGAATTTTTAAGTAATATTAATTTAGCATTTTAGTTGGCTATGACACTAAGTATTTGATACATAGAAAAGCAGAACTTTAATATTTGGTACAGAACCCTTGTGTTTTGCAAATATAACAGAAGAATCATAAGTTTCCGGTAGTGTCTTGACCAGGTTTGCACACCACTCGTAGCGAGGGTTTTTGGAACCCACTACCTCCATGATCAGTACCTTCTCCGGATCCTTCACGGTTTCGGGGGCTGTCGCTGGGCAATACGCGACTTTCAGCTCCCTCCAAATAGATTTTGCTATTGGTTCAGGTCTGGAGACTCTGGCTAGGCCACTCAGGGACCTTGAGATGTCTTCTTACGGAGCCACTCCTTAGTTGCCCTGGCCTGTGGTGTTTCGGGTAGTTGTCATGCTGGAAGACCCAGCCACGACCTCGTTCAATGCTCTTACTGAGGGAAGGGAAGTTGTTGGCCAAGATCTCCTGATAGCATGGCCCCATCCATGGGCCCCCCTTCAATACAGTGCAGTCGTCCTGTCCCTTTGTAAGAAAAGCATCCCCAAAGAATGATGTTTCCACATCCATGCTTCACGGTTGGGGATGGTGTCTTGGGTTGTACTCATCCTTCTTCTTCTCCAGAACACAGCTGAGTCTGGAGTTCTAGACCAAAAGCCTGTCTATTTTGTGCTCATCTAGACCACATGAACTCATACTCTCCATTCCTCCTCTGATCATCCAGTCATGGTCTAAGCTATTGGCAAACTTTCAGGACAGGCCTGTGACGAGCGCGCGGCTTAGAGCAGAGGGACCTTGTATGCGTGCAGTGCAGGATTTTAATCCATGACTGCGTAGTGTGTTAGCTAATGGTTTTCTTTGATGACTTATTGGTCCGAGCTCTACTTAGGTCAAATTGCACTCGAGGTATCCCTGACACATGTATTGATGCTGATCCTCACCTTTCGGCTCATGAATCATTGAATTGGCCCCACAAGTGAGATCTTTGCATGGAGCCCCAGACCGAGGGTGATTGGACGCGTATCTTGCACTTCCATTTTCTAATAATTTGCGGCCCAACAGTTGTTGCCTCTCACCAAGCTGCTTGCCTATTTTCCTGTAGGCCCATCCTAGCCTTGTGGCAGGGTCTACAATTTTATCCCTGATGTCCTTACACCAGCGTCTCTGGTCTTGACCATGTTGGAGAGGTTGAGTCTGTTGATTTGAGGTGTGTGGACCAGGTGTCTTTTATACAGTGTAACGAGTTCAAACAGGTGCAGTTAATACAGGTAATGAGTGGAGAACAGGAGGGCTTCTTAAAGAAAAACTAACAGGTCTGTGAGAGCCGGAATTCTTACTGGTTGGTAGGTGATCAAATTCTTATGTCATGCAATACAATGCAAATTAATTACTTAAAAATCATACAATGTGATTTTCTGGATTTTTGTTTTAGATTCCGTCTTTCACATTTMAAGTGTACCTATGATAAAAATAGAGTGAGAAAAATAGAGAAGTAGAATTTGAGCAAGTTTAGGAGGCTGACGAATTGAGGCAGTGGAAATTGTAAAATAATCCCAGCCCATGGGGTTTTCAGAGCTGGGGTGGAAAGAGAGCGCGGAGAGGAGGATAGAGATGTGGAGTGAAAAGACTGAGACAAAAATAAAGTTATAAAATAAATTGTGGCAGAAAGTGTGTGATAGATAGAGAGATAGATAGAGAGGTCCCGTGTGGCTCAGTTGGTAGAGCATGGCGCTTGCAACGCCAGGGTTGTGGGTTCATTCCCCACGGGGGGACCAGGATGAATATGTATGAACTTTCCAATTTGTAAGTCGCTCTGGATAAGAGCGTCTGCTAAATGACTTAAATGTAAATGTAAAAGAAGAGTGAGAGAGAGTAAAAGTTAAACTCATAACTCGACATTATCATATCAGTGCCGCTCGCTGAGTCGCTCATTTCCACGGTAACTTTAGCAAGTCACACAGGTGTCACCTCTCCCACCCTCTTCCTCTTTCTTTTTCTCTCTCTCTCTTGCTTTTCTCTTCTTTCTCTGTGCTGAGTTGACAGCTAAGGTACCGTAACCCCCGTCACACCCCCTTGATAAGACCCAACTGTGCAGCACCCTGCAGTCCCAGCGTATTGTGTTGTAGTCCAATTGAAAGGAAAATTCTGGAGCGTATAACAAGTGTGTGAACTACTTATTCTTTTACATCTTCTCGTACTCTCTCTTCTCAAGTTACCAACATTCCCCCACCTCTTTCTACTTTATTCTGTCATTAAATTTAGTCTGCTTTGCTCCATTTCTCGCTCCTGATCTTTCTCTTTCCCGCTCTCTCTCAGTCCTGTATRCTTCCCTTTTCTGTCTGTAGGGTTAACCATGTTTGAGACACTTTATAACCAAACAGATGGTGTCTGTCTCCTGTCCCCCCAGACATGTATTGTAGTCCTGCCTCTCCACCTTTTTTCTCCGTCATAACTTCTTCCTTACCCTTCCCCTCGTTCCTTCATGTGTCACTCACTCTCTCCCCCATTTCCCCAGTTCCTCTCCCTCTCTGCTACTAAGACTATTCCACTTCCTTTCCCCTCTCTCCCTACCCTCCTCTCTTTATTTTATCCTGTTCTCCCAGTCTGTTGTTTTAATGAGCTGTGCGACAGAATGTTCTCTCCTCTCCAGATCCCTTGCTCCCAGTGTGTCTCTGTGTTCCCTGTCTGGTGAAAACAGCACCTGTGACGCATGGTTCCTCGTCTCTCTCTCTCTCTCTTCTCTCTCTCTCTCTCCTTCTCTCTCTCTCTCTCTCTCTCTCCTTTCTCTCTCTCTCTCTCTCTCTTCTCCTCTCTCTCTCTTCTCTCTCTCGTCTCTTCTCTCGTCTCTCTCTCCTCTCTCTCTCTCTCTTCTCTCTGTCTCTCTCTCTCTCTCTCTCTCTCTCTCTCTCTCCTCTCTCTCTCTCTCTCTCTCTCTCTCTCTCTCTCCCTCTCCACATCTCTCTCTCTTCTCTTCTCTCTCTCTCTTCTCTCTCTCTCTCTTCTCTCTCTCTCTCTTTCTCTCTCTCTCTCTCTCTCTCTCTCTCTCTCTCTCTCTCTCTCTCCTCTCTCCTCTTCACACACACACACACACAAACTGATTGAAAAACCTGTTCTTTAGTACTTCCATAAATGTTCAATTACTTTATTCATCCTAGCCTCATGAGACAGGTATTGTAGACATACACACATAGCCCTAGTCACCCTGAGGTGCAACTGCCCTCTCCCTGTTTAAAGAATTGTTGCCAGAAACAATATAATACAGGAGAGGTAGAGGAAGCAGCAGACAACATGGCCTAATTCAAGTTCTGTCATATTTGTTTGAAAGCATTTCTATTTTCCTTTGCAAGACTTCATATAAATATTTAAATATGCACAGTAACAGGCGCACTGTTGTGTGTGTGTCACTGTTTGTGTCTGTCTGTCTGTCTGTCTGTGTGGTCGTGTGTTTGTTTCTCCTGTATGTGTGTGAGTCACAGGAACAGACGCTCAAAGTTCTGACAGCTGAAAAGCAGACATTCGCTCATTCCATAAAAGGTGCCGAGAAATAGTATCAGAAGACACACACCTTTAAAAATATCTCTGGTGGATGCTTCCATGCCTCCTATTCAAAGACTCACCGCTCAACCGACATCCACTGCACTCTGTGTGTGGTGTGTGTATGTGTTGTGTGTGTGTCTTCCCCAGTAAACAGCAATCAAAATATTGAACAGGTGCTTGTCCATTCTTCAACCCATTGATAGAAACATTCCTAATCTTTCTCATTCCAGATATTTGTATCTGGCCCACATATAATTGTCACACCCTGATCTGTTTCACCTGTCTTTGTGGTTGCCTCCACCCCCCTCCAGGTGTCGCCCATCTTCCCCATTATCCCCTTTGTATTTATACCTGTGTTCTCTGTTTGTCTGTTGCCAGTTCGTCTTGTTTGTCAAGKCAACCAGTGTTTTTGTGTCAGCTCCTGCTTTTCCCCAGTCTCTCTTTTCTCGTACTCCTGATTTTTGACCCATGCCTGTCCTGACTCTGTAACCACCCGCCTGACCACCCCCTGACCCTGAGCCTGCCTGCCGCCTTGTACCTTTGCCCATGTTGCTGTAATAAACATTGTTACTTCGACACAGTCTGCATCTGGGTCTTACCTTGATACCTGATAATAATTATACATAAATCATGCAGACAGTGGGAGGAGAGGAAGACAGGGTGAGGAGAGGAATACTGGGGGAGGAGTGCATCAGTCTCTAGGACCTTGAGGGTCTAAAGCTGCTCAAACACACACTTCATTCCAATGCATTGTAATACCCATGAATCAGTCCAATAGCTATGATATTATCTATGATTGCAGTTCCATTATATGTATGGAAGATGCATGTAGAGGTAATTACATTGTATTGTATGCTGTAATATTATTTTTGGGCTCCTCAATGATGCCGTTCAACTGTAAATTGCCCCGTAGGGGATACATAAAGTAATATTGTACATCTTCTACTCTACCCCCATGGAGCATGTACCTGTATGTTCAGTAATTGTAACCTTGATGGCTTATACTGTAAATTGCCCCATAGGGATTACAGTTTTTTTCCATTTTTATTTTACCTTTATTTAACTAGGCAAGTCAGAACCTTTTCTCAATATAGGGGGTGCTGTTTCAACGTTAGCATTTATCYTCTCCAAATTAAACTGCCTCATACTCAATTKTTGCTCGTACAATATGCATATTATTATTACTATTGGATAGAAAACAATCTCTAGTTTCTAAAACCGTTTGAATTATGTCTGTGGGTGAACCAGAACTCTTTCTACAGCGAAACTCATGACAGGACATGCGACAGGACATGCGAAGCTCTGAAAAATAGTCTCTGATCTCGGATCAGTTGAAAACTCTGTGTGTGCCCTATGGCTTGACATGAACTGCACCCGCCTTCCCCTGGATGTCAGTAACCAATGAGAAGTGGAATGGTGTCTCTACGTGTTTGTCAGAGTTTATAAAAGGGAYTGGAGTGAGATGACCCTTCCTTTTGACGCTCGCCAGGACGCAAGGGAGGACATCAGAATCGCATGCTCAAAAGCTCTCGTTATTGACCAAAGATCTATCCGTCTGTGATTTAGTTCGATATAGGTGTTAGAAACATCATAACGAAGTTATTTGAAACCGATTTATATCAGTTCATGCGAGTATATTGCTATTTTTCTGAATTTCCTTAGTATTGCGTTTGACGATTTGGGCATGTGTGTGCCGTGAAGCTATCGTTAGCTGCTAGTTCTGAAGTTGAGGAGGTCGTTTTACAACAAAGCAACGATACTTTTGGACAAAGGACACATTGCCCAAGATACTGATGGAAGCTCGTCCAAAAGTAAGAGTTATTTATGATTTTATTCCGTATTTATGTGGAAAAATTTAAACGCAGTGTCGCCATTTTTTTGATTGGCAACTAGTCTGGCTGTATACAATGTAGATTGTCTTGTAAGTTAATTTAAAACTTATCTGTAAATAGCGGTTGCATTAATACCAATGCATCTTTCATTTTGCTGTCCAACCTGTATTTTTTTATGTCATTCTAATCGATAAATAATCGTAATCATAGGTGCTTTCCAAGATGGCGCGGCCCGAATGCATGCCATGTTTTTGACAGATTAATTGCATAACCAAGATTTTTGATGCTAAATAATGCACATTTTCGAACAAACTCTATATGCATTGTGTAATATGATGTTACAGGACTGTCATCTGAAGAATTCTGAGAAGGTTAGTGAAAAAATTAATATATTTGGTGGCGATAACGTTATCGATCTTTTGGCTTGATTCAAATGCTGGGTGATGTTAGCTCATGTGGTATGCTAATTAACGATATTTGTGTTTTCGCTGTAAAACACTTAGAAAATCTGAAACATTGTCTGGATTCACAAATTGTGGTCTTGACTTTGCTGTATGCTGTGTATTTTTCAGAAATGTTTTAGGATGAGTATTTTGGTAATTGACGTCGGTCCTCTGTAATTATTCCGGCTGCTTCAACGCTATTTCAGATTGCAGCTGCCAATGCTAGAAATGTGATTATACCTGAAATATGCCACATTTTTTCAAAAAAACACTATCTATACCATGAATAGTTATAGCTGTCATCTTATGAAGTTGTTTTCTTGGTTAGTGGCTATATATATCTTTATTTAGTCGAATAGTGATAGATATGATCGCGGGAAAAAATGTGGAGAAAAAAGTGGGTCTTTTGCTACGTGGTTTAGCTAATAGATTTACTATCTGTAGGTTTCTGTAAAACACTTAGAGAATCGAAACATTGTCTGATTACCAAGATCTGTGTCTTTCGATTGCTGTATGCTGTGTTATTTTCAGCAAATGTTTTAGGATGGAGTATTTTGGTAATTGACGTTCGGTCTCTGTAATTATTCGGCTGCTTCTCACGCTATTTTCCAGATTGCAGCTGCACATGTAGAATGTGATTTATACATGAAAATGCACATTTTTGAACAAAAACTTTATCCTATACAAAATATGTTACTAGCTGTCCACCTATAGTTGGTTTCTTGGTTAGTGGTTTATAATATCTTATTGGTCGAAAATTGTGAGTGCTTGCCCATGCAGGAAAAAAATAGGTGGGTGGAGAAAAAAAGATTGGATGGTTTTTGCTCTATGTGGATAGCTATAGTGTTTCATATTTGTGTTCTCCTTCCATAAAAATTTTAAAATCAGAAATGGAGGTAGTGGAATTCAAGATCTGTATCTTTCATCGGTGTCTTGAATTGTGATTTAATGATTATTTGACTGCTTGTATTTACTTGTGACGCTATGCTAGGCTATGCTAGTCAGCTTTTTTACTGTGGGGGGTGCTCCCGGATCCGGGATGAGTACCAACTAAAAGTTAAGAACAAATTATTATTTTCAATGACGGCCTAGGAACACTGGGTTAACTGCCTTGTTCAGGGGCAGAACAACAGATTTTAACCTTGTCAGCTCAGGGATTCGATTTTGCAACCTTTTGGTTACAAGTCCAACGCTCTAACCACTAGACTACCTGCCGCCCCAGTAAGAAATTGCTAACATGCATTGGTCAAAACTGAAGTCACATTGTCAAAACTCTTCACACAGTCAGCGAAAAAGAAGTGTATGTGGACCAAACTGTGAATCATTTTTCATTGCTTTTACAGAAAATGCATTCAATGACCACATTTTCCAAAATCCATGAACTCTTTTCTCATTCATACTCCCCCACCTGCAAAACTATATATTTGCAGCACATGTTTTCAAATGCTAACCCACTGTTTCCAAAACTGCAAAAAACACATTCAAAACAGAATGATGGCAAATGTTGTGCATTTCTGCAGTAACCAGATTGAAACATATAGAAGATCTCTGCAGAATATTTAATCATTACAAACACAGCTGATTGTAATTTCAGCTGGAAGCCTACCTAAGTGTCCTGTTTTTAGTCTCGTTACCAAACAGACAAAGGAGGACGGCTTCGGAATTATTTCGTTTGGAAACATGGATCATGGAGGACAGGTTGGTGGGGAAAGAAGAGTGGCAGGGAGAGGGAGAATGCGTGGTGGACAAAGGAAAGGAAGACCAAGAGCGGTGGTCTCTGGTGAGATAAGGGCCACAATTATTGACCATGTTGTAAACCATGGTCTCAACCATGGTCTCTCTTTGAGAGAGGCCGGTTTAAGGGTGCAACCAAATCTGCAGCGTTCAACAGTACGAATTTCCCGGCAAAACAACAGGTGAGATGTGCATCCTTCAATGATAATTGAACTACATATTACAGTACAATACAGTATGTTCACATTTTTACATGTACTGACATTAAAAAATATATTGATTGTTTTGTGTGTTTCAGTAGGATCCAAAGATTGCCTCCCACAGGAGGGATAGGCAGAATATTATCAGATGCGCAGGAAATTGCCATTGTTGACATAGTAATTGGCAACAATGCAATAAAACTGTGGGAAATTCYGGACAGAGTGCTGGCAGACAATATCACTTTTGGGAATGTGAATACGATCAGCATAACGACAATCGTTGTACACTGTACCCTTTGAGAGAACCGGTGAACGTGTGAAAGAACTCCAGTATCAATATGTTCAGGTAAGATGTCTGTTCAATAACTTAACAGGGTACATACACAGCTAGGCATAATGTAAAGTACTGTACAACTGTGGATTTACTGTATTCTAGAGGGTAATGGAGATGGAAGCCAGGCAAACTGCACATACATGCATCTTTGTGGATGAAGCTGGATTCAACCTGGCAAAAACACACAGCAGGGGAAGAAATGTGATTGGAGAGAGAGTAACCGTGGATGTCCCATGCCAGAGAGGAGCTAACATCACAATGTGTGCAGCACTGTCCAATGACGGTTTTGTAACGATGTGCGCTGAGAGTTGGAGAGTCCAGGTGAGCGTAATGATGGTGACAGGTGTGCGCCATAACGAGCAGCCTGGCGGCCTAGAGGCCGGAGAGGGAGCACACGTGACAGGTTTGCTGTTACACAAACCACTCATTGGACRCTACAATACAGAGAGGGTCATTTCTTTTCTGGATGACCTGCATAATCGACTGGTCCCAGCGGAGAAGAGAGGGGCAAGAAACTCCCCTACCTTCGTTGTTGTGTGGGATAATGTGGCATTCCACCACTCTGCTGCAATCACAGACTGGTTTGCTGCACATCCCAGGATATCAGTACTATTCCTTCCTCCATTGAGTATTGAGTAGCTTGGATGAATAAGGTGCCCAGAGTAAACCGCCTGCTACTTCGGCCCAGAAGCCAGAATATGCATATAATTAGTATATTTGGATAGAACACACTCTAAAGTTTGCAAAACTGTTAAAATAATGTCTGTGAGTATAACAGAACTCATATGGCAGGCAAAAACCAGAGAAAAATCCAACCAGGAAGTGGGAAATCTGAGGTTTGTAGTTTTTTTWAAGTGATTTCCTATCCCACTGTGTCTATGGGGTCATATTGCACTTCCTAAGGCTTCCACTAGATGTCAACAGTCTTTAGAACATTTCAGGCTTCTACTGTGAAAGGGGAGCGAATAAGAGCTGTTTGAACCAGGGGTCTGGCTGAAAGCCATGAGTTGTTGATTGGGCGCGGCCATGAGCATGAGCTCCGTTCCCTTTCATTTCTAAAGACAAAGGAATTGTCCGGTTGAAACATTATTGAAGATTTATGATAAAAACATCCTGAAGATTGATTATATACATCGTTTGACATGTTTCTACGAACTATAATGGAACTTTTTTGACTTTTCGTCTGGACTTAGACAAAAAGGAGGTATTTGGAGGTATTTGGACATAAAGATTAACTTTATCGAACAAAACAAATATTTATTGTCTAACATGGAGACCTGGGAGTGCCATCAGATGAAGATGAAGTAAATTGCTATATGCAAAGATATAGAATAAATAAAGGCTATTGAAGCAAATTGCTGCATTTCTAATTCATTGTTACATATACTTCAGTACAGTTAATAAAGGGAAAAGGTGTTATTCTTATTCTATAATGAAATACTGATTTATGTGAAAAGTTAATAATTTATGTAATGCTCCCTGTTGTTAGTGTTTTTTTTAGGTCAGTGTGTTTTGAGTGACAATGTACGCTTTCTGAGTTTGAATTGTTGCCAGTGTCATGGTCGAACAAGCTTATTTTGAGACATGTATGAAGTGTTTTGTTGGTTTGAGTTTGAGTTTTAGTTTTGGAGGTGAGATGAACTGTTTGGCCAAGATCCATGTTGTAAATGTAGACTGTGTGAAGAGTTTTGAAAAAGTGGCTTCAGTATTGASCGATGCTTGTTAGCAATTGAAAAAAACTTTATTGATACCCAATGTGTGTGCATTTTGTTGTATTATATGCTGTGGACCACTTCTAATGTAACCTAGTGGCATCACATTATAATCTGGGCACGGAGTCAGGCAAGCAAGCAGGCAGACAAGTGGGAAGATCTGTGATTTATAATGAACAGATACAGTATATCATGTATGATGTGATTATATGGGGCCATCTCAAGCAATGCACTTATATAACCATCTTCACTCAGTTACTCACTCTTGAACACGTTTGTGCAAACAAAAGTGTCACTGCAAGTGCACTCAAATGCCTCTTTTTGCAGGCACATTTACATTTACATTTACATTTAAGTCATTTAGCAGACGCTCTTATCCAGAGCGACTTACAAATTGGCACACACACACATACCCACACCCACAGATTTAATAAGACATACCCACACCCACAGATTTAATAAGTCATTTAATAAGTTAATGACTCAGTTATCTAATGATATGCAACACATAATGGGTGTGTGGAACCATACATGTACTGTAAAGGTAAGTGTACAAATGTGGCTATTTGCAGATGCTACAAACCCTAAGGACGGATGCAGAATAATTCAATAGCAGGTAAAATGTGAATACTGTTTTATAGAAAAACAATTAAATAAATAAATAKATATTTCTGTTGAGACTTTATTGATAGTCCCAAAATGAAGAAAGTCGACTCACTAACCTGCGGGAACCCCAAGCTGTCCCCTTATAACATGCAAATGTTTCAGAACCATGAACAGGGAACACAACTAGCACCTTTGATAGCTCCGCATAGTGGTCTTAATGAGCAAAGAATGCAAGCACCTTGGGCTGTGTGGATGCAGGCAGGTCTGTTTATGGACTATGCCATATTTACTCATTGTTCCCACTCCCRTTTGCCTTAACTTTAGGATTGCAAAACTATAGGGAATTAATTGAAGATCATTGGAAATACTGCTCTCTGACTGATTCATACTACGCCCTCGGCCATACTGTGCGTGGATGGATAGTGTGTGTTGTGTGTGTATGCGCGTGCATGCGTATGACATTTCCAAGCTATCCACTGCAGATCCCCTGAGATTCAACAATGAAATAAGTTCATTTAATTATTTGGCATTTAACCATCTCCTATCTTATTTAATTCATGGCCTTATACTGTAGTACTGTCATAGATGTACAGTGGTGCTAAGTGTGTATGAGGATAGAACATGACAGATAGTCATTAATTAAAACTCCAACAAAGGCAAAGTGGAATTGTTACGAGTCTAACTAATAGGCCTTATATTTGAAATTAGGATTTGAGTTGTATAGTACTTGAATGTGTTTTCCTCTGAACCCAAATGTATCCTGGCAGATTCTTTCTTTGTATACTTTTAGATTAACACCCAAAGTAAAAAAATATATATAACAGGATGAGAAAGATACAGATGTCGGATCTTAATTTGACCCATTTCATCACAGGAGGAAAATAATCCTGCAGCAGAAGGGTTTGGATGATTATTGAATATTTAGAATCCCTGCCAGGGGGCAGCTGGAAGCAGTGTTTGTAGGCTATACAATGCAGTACCGTATCTACATAGTACCTTAAGCTGTGTATACTGTAAATACAACAGATTCAGTTCCAACAGCCCCGCACCCAACTCATTTGGAATGCCCCCACCCCATGCCCCAACTAGAAATGCATGCAATTTATACCAGTCCAATGCTGGTCCCGACATTGCGCAAAAAAAAGTGTTGGGGGGGCATGACTCTTAAATATAGGACGGTATCCGTGATTCAGCTATGCATACTGTAGGCCTATTATATGGCCTGGAATTACGCACCTCTTTCAAACCACACGCTGATGATGGTTAATTGATTTGTGCAGTACAATGATTTAATAGTCTAATAAGTGTACTAGGCCTACTTAAACAGATGAATGGTGCTGTCAACTGAGCCAGACAATCACATTAAAATATTTTAGATCTCCCCTCTTTCAGAATTTTTTTACAGACATGTATTTCCATCTCTGTCCTATGAAACTACTGGCATGTGGGGTGCACATTAAACCGGTGTTTTCCCGCTACTTTCTTTTTGGAACATTAATGAGTATAACAATATTATTGTCACGCCCTGGTTATAGAGAGGTTTTTTATTCTCTATTTTGGTTAGGCGAGGGTGTGACTAGGGTGGGCAGTCTATGTTCTTTTTTCTATGTTGTTGGTTTTCTATGTGTTTGGCCTGGTGTGGTTCCCAATCAGAGTCAGCTGTCTATCGTTGTCTCTGATTGGGAGCCATACTTAGGTATCCTGTTTTCCATTTTGTGTTGTGGGTGATTAATTTCTGTTTAGTGTGTGTTGCACCTGACGGAGCTGTTTCGGTTGTCACTGTTGTTTTTGCTTTTTAGTGTTCAGTTTTCTATTAAACATGAAGAACACTTACCACGCTGCGTTTTGGTCTTCACCTTCTTCCGACGACAGCCGTTACAATTATGCGTATTGCTGCACTTATAATGTGAAYAAATACTAGTTTAGTTAAGTTAAACGTTCTGATCTGTTCCATCAGTCTTGTGTTAATAGGCTATGCTGAGAAAATGTACATGTCACAGGAAAAAAATATACCAGCTGATGAGATGATACGTGCATTGTACACATTACAATAGCACACTGAGATGTGCTATTTTTCCCCAGGTGGGACCAATGATATGCTTTGGCAACACCCCAGAGCTCTGTGGTGATTGGCTCATGATTTGCTAGTGTCATAGGAGATCGAACAGACAAGACCATCAGATTCTTAGACTGTAGGACCACTGGGCGTTAGTTTAAGTAGCCTGTGTAGGCTTTGTGCAGGCTACAGTGCATCTCGTGTAAATTCTTACGTGGATTATGATAGAGTATWTGTTGGGAGTAGATGTATTTTTCATTAGGGATTATTACATTTTTGATAAATTGTTTTATTACATGTTCAAGGCAAGCAATAGGCCGAATCAATTATCGGTGGCCTCAGCGCCTGTGTGGTCCAGTGGTTACAGCCACTGTCCCCAGCACCATAGAGCAGGGATGATCAACTAGATTTAGCCACGGGCTAATTTTTTCTTGAGTGGATGGTCAGGGCCGGAAGATAATAAAACWAATATTTTTAGATTGCAAATTGACTTCAAGAAGCCTAAACAGATATGTTTGACTAAAACAATAATTTCAAACCTTGATTACATTTGGGGACATTGCCCTACGTAGGGTGCCGTCTTTCGGACGGGATGTTAAAATGGGTGTCCTGACTCTCGGTGGTCATTCAAAATCGTATAGCACGTATTGTAAGAGTAGGGGTGTCATGGCTAAATTCCCAACCTGGCCACATTCCATCATGGCCACCTACTCATACCCCTCATTCCTAATTAGCAAGAACTGTATCTGTTTTGACCATGACAGTTTAGAATCAAAGGTAACACCAAGTAATTTAGTCTCCTCAACTTGTTCAACAGCCACACCATCCATTACCAGATTCAGCTGAGGTCTAGAGCTTAAGGAATGATTTGTACCAAATACAATGAGATGTTCAGGACCAGTTTTTTACTGGCCACCCATTCTATCTCCTTGTTAAGGGTTTCAGTGACTTCATTAGCTGTGTTTGCTGTCATGCTGACATGGTACACCACATCCTACAAGTTTCACAGAGAGGCTTCCATTAAAGAAAACCCTATTAGATAGAAAGTTCTGAATCCACAATATGGCAGAGGTTGAAAAGTCATAAAACATACTTTTCCCTCAACAATCAAAGTCTGCACTGAAATCTAATAGTACATCTCCCACAATCATATTATTATCAATTTCTTTCAACCAATCATCAGTCATTTCTGTCAGTGCAGTACATGTTGCGTGACCTTCTCTATAAGCATGCTGAAAATCGGTTGTCAATTTGTTTAGCATTGTATTTGGTCAAAAACATTTTTCCAATGGTTTGCAACAAACAAATAGGTCTGCTGCTCAGAACCAGTAATGGCCGCRTTACCACTCTTGGCTAGTGGCTTCCTTCCAGGCCTAAGGACAAACACCTTCCTCTAGACAGATTAAAGATATGACTGGTAGGAGTGGCCATAGAGTCAGCTACCATCCTCAGTAGCTTTCCATCTAAGTTGTCAATGCCAGGAGGTTTGTCATTATTGATCGATAACAATAATTTCCCCACCTCTCCCACACTAACGTTGACAAAATTCAAACTTACAATGCCTTTCTTTCATTATTTGTTTAATGCATGAATATAATGGCTCACTGTTTGTTGTTGGCATTTCCTGCCTAAGTTTGCCCACTTTTCCAATGAAGTAATCATWAAAATAATTGGCAACATCAAATGGTTTTGTGACAAATAAGCCATCGGATTCGATGAAAGATGCAGTTGAATTTGTCTTTCTGCCCATAATTTCATTTAAAGTACTCAAAAGTTTTTTTTTTCACATCATTCTTTATATCATTGATCTTGGCTTCATAATACAGGTTCTTATTTTTGTTGAGTTTAGTCACAATTTCTTAATTTCCAGTAAGTCAGCCAGTCAGACGTGTAGCCAGAGTTATTAGCCACTCCTTTTGCCCCATCTCTTTCAACTATACAGTTTTTCAATTCCTCATRCATCCATGGAGCCTTAACAGTTCTAACAGTCAGTTTCTTAACAGATGCATGTTTATCAATAAATCGTAAGAAGCAATTACATAAATTCATCAAGTGCATCATCTGGATACTTATCATCCAGATAAGTAACAGCAAAATCTTTTGTATAACCTCTTACATGCTATTTTAGGGTCAGCTTTTAGAACTTTGGCTTTCCTAGATATAGCCACTATACTGTGATCACTGCATCCAATGTGTACAGATAGAGCTTTAGAACAAAGTTCTACAGTATTAGTATAAATGTGATCAATACATGTGGATGATCTTGTTCCTGTAGTGTTTGTAAATATTTTCAGCCCTTTCCTGGGTAGCTTCTCAGAGATAGACAACTGCATCTGCCAGTTGTCTTGAAAGCACTGAAGTCCGAGTTCCCAGTTGTTTTGATCACAGCATTAGTCTCAGCAGAGGGACAGAGCAGCAGAGGGTCCCCCTTTCACAGRCCATGTTCTCTCCTACCTTTCCTCTGGTGAGACTGACCAGAGAGAGGGGACACCTCTTCCACCTGATGGTGAAACTCCAGTCGCTCTGCAACTGCCTCATGCACAAATTAATGTTCTTCCTATGACCACAGAAAGTGAGATATTCCTCAATATTAAAATAGACATGACTAACTACTAATAATAACAAAAACGCAGGACCATCGATACATTTGGCTACTCATTCATTGCATCTGCAGCGCGAGTAGAGGTAGGGAGAAGCGCGTTTTATGTTTTGTAAAAGTYTTGAATAAAAACAGTGTTCACAGTGCTGAATAAAACTTAAACATTAACTTGCTCAAAAAAGAGCAGCTCTTTGCATTATTCTTTGACAGTGTCTGGTTATGGTTTTAAAAGTTATGAAATCGCATGTAGGCTAGTATCAAACTTTGTAGTGGCCGGGGTCGTTGTAGCTTTAGGCATGGTGATTTGAGCTATCCAATTGGCCAGCGCAGTAGGCACACTCGATTTACCCACAGCTCTCCCTTGTGGGCTGGGCTTCTGAATCAAGTGCAGCTACCGCCAACAGCTCCACACAAATATAAAAAAAAGGAACGCAAGCCTTTATCGTTGGCTTTTCTATAGAATGGAGAACCAAACTCGAATAGAAAACTAAGAGACTCTTCGACTGACTTGGATGATCTATTTTCACCACCCTGTACAGTGAGGGTGGAAACCAAACTGCTAAAATCTATAAAGGATAAATTAGGCGCGCTTGAGTTAGACCGTAAAGATTTACAAGAGATGAAGACGAGCCTTGAAATGAGTGGTGAGAACGCCGCGAAGGGTTCTGTCAATGTTATCGAAGCTGATGAACTTAAAAAAGGGAACAAGTTGTGAAGAGAATCCCTACTTGATATACAGACTAGATCAATGTGCAAAAATCTGGCGCTTACCGGAATTAAAGAGGATGAAGGTGAAGATCCAGAGAGTGTAGTGAAAGAATTCATGGTTAAAGCGCAGAATGACGCAAAGTACTGTACTCAGTCTTCAAAAAGAATAGACTAAAAGGGACACGTGGAGCTCTCGTAGTCGATAAGCTATACATTGATAATCAACTGTTCCAAGACACCAAGAACACTCCATGGCTATTCTCAATAAAATGGAACATCCAACACTATCAATGGTAGGGATTGTAATAAAAAAAACTGAAATAATAAAATACAACAATTAATAAAGAACTATAAATACATTATACTATTGAAGTTAGAGAATGTTCTAAACTAATTTGTATTCTATTTTTTATGTATAGTATTTATAAATAAAAGATAGGACAATTCATGAAAAATAAATCCAAATATTAGAACACAAAAGTACCCAAAGCCTGAAATTAGGAAGGCATCAACAAGGTAGAAATAAAAACACTACAGAGGACATGAAAGGCACAGTATGTTGATATGTATGGGTGTATATGTGGGGGGGAGTGCGTGTGTGTTGAAGATGGGGTGCCTGTGTGTTTGGAAAACTGTGATGATTTAAGTGAGTAAGAAAAGTTGTTGCAAATGCCAGAGCCCATGTGTGTCTGCGAGCAGGAGTTGTGATAGAGCGAGAGTCTTTACTTTTGCGGAGATATGGGATATACATTTACAAATATATAGTTTATTTATTTTTTGTCCTATCATAACGGAACGGTGCCAACTCTATTTCCTGGCAGGTTAGGTAAAAAAACGATAGCCCCCGGATGGCTGAGCATAATATACAAAGATTTTCTCAAATCTGCTAATGAGAACCTTGATGACCTTGTACCTATCCAGTGAGGATTCAGGACCCCCACCCAGGTAGTGGCAGTGCTGGCTGCAGTAATCCATGGAGAGGGAATCACACTCAGACAATCAGAGAGGGGGCATATTATGGTGGCCATGGAGGCACAGAATAATCAAAATAGCCTGACTGCACAGAGCTGCTTGGGAAGATGGGTCACAACGGGGGACAAGCGTGTGTGGGTGTTGGGGGAAAAGGGGGTATCRGTGCGCCATCAGCTAGGACTAGATATTGGTTAATCAAATCTTCCCATTCCTGATCAATTTGGTATGCCTTCTTAAACAGCAAAACTATCATGGCTCAGGAGAAGACCCAGATGCAGACAGTTCGAAGTAACTAAAGTTTATAACAAAAACAGGGGGCGGGCAAACAATAGGTCAAGGTCAGGCAGAGATCAGTAATCCAGAGGAGAGTCCGAAAGGTACAGAACGGCAGGCAGGGTCAGGTCAGGCACATAGGCGGAAATCCCAGGGGGGACGGGGGGGACACGACCCCCCCATCCTGGGAAAAATATGATTTGTCCCCCCCAATCTATCACTGTAAAACATAACTATGTAATTTCAATATATTAATAATACGCAATGAAAGCAGTTGTGCTGATTATAGACACTTAATAGCGCCTTTTTAAGTTTCAAAAGATTGCGACCACCCCGCCCCTTGCCTCACAATGGTTTGATCCACTGCCAGTTCTTTAGCTGGCAAGGTAATAGAGGGTTTATCTACTGTCCGAAAGGCACTCAATGTACGTAACTGACGTGAGGTTAATCCAGTCAATCGCGCCATAGTAATGTTTACATTTTTATGTTGGCAGGGTTCACACACTAGCTGAATTTGCAGAGCTAGCGCGCAAACTAAAGCAAACATTAACTATCAAGCTAGCTAGTACCTATTCCATTTATGTGGCGTCGTCAAAGATGGAATCTTTGCTATCGTCATTTTATTCCAAGATCATCATTCAGCTGTAGTGCTTCAAAGTCCCTGTGATAAGGTTAGCGATAAACTGAAGTCCAAACTGAACAGAACTACACTCTCTTATACCATTGTCTTAAAAGATACCTTAAAGAGCATCAGGTACTGCTACCAATGTCATTTTCATATTTTTGTGAGACATTACACTGGTCACTCAAAACATTTCTAAAGTATTTCTAAAGTATAATTGACCTCACTTTAGATGAGGCCCTGCAAAAATACTTTAGTAATGATTAGTAAATGTTATATGGCTAAAGAGGTAGAGAATTCAGAATTAAAAGCCAGGGGCTACAGGTTGAGTTTGTCTCTTCTTTAGCCAGGAAGCAACACCCTTTGAACAGACCCCATGACTCTATAACATGGACAGAGGAGAAGAGAGGGGGAGCGAAGAAAAAAAAGGAGAAATTGAGAGACAGAAAGTCTGTTCAAGGAGTTGCTGTAGGGGGTGTCCCTCTCTTCTTGATAAACAACCTGTAGGAGAGGGATGATTCCCATTCCAGAAATGATGAAAGCAGGAGAAGAGGACAGATTGAGAGGAGAGCAGTAGAAAGCTATTACACTGATGGAGAGAATGAGGGCACGGATGAAGAGTTGGCTTCATAAAGAGTCACACATGCACACACACACTCCCTTTCCACCGAAACCAGCTAGCCAGAGAGAAAGGAAGAAAGAGAGGTCACACAGAACTATTTGGGCTTTTTTTTGTTTCCCCCTTAAAACC
The DNA here is from genome assembly GCF_002910315.2 of Salvelinus sp. IW2-2015. NCBI lineage: Eukaryota > Metazoa > Chordata > Actinopteri > Salmoniformes > Salmonidae > Salvelinus > Salvelinus sp. IW2-2015. The sequence goes on from NC_036858.1 coordinate 26,028,220, forward strand.
TGTAAGAAGAAATAGCATTCCAGGGTCAGAGAAATGAGCAGGGGGACCATTTCCTTGTGGCATTTAATCCCTGAACTAAACGTGCTCAGTGGCCTTTGGACTGTGGCTGGTGACTGGCAAGCTCTAACCTTTCACAAAGAGGAACCAATTAATCAAAGCATGCTTTTGTACTGTGAGGACTGGGAAAACAGTTACACGCTGCCATTAAGGATCTAAGAATGGATAGGTCATTCACATTACCTTCACAGGTCTCTGAAAACAGAGAATTCAAACAGATTGGTGGTCTCTCTTTCTCCCTGGTCTGTTCACTGCCTCCTCTCCCCTCTCCTTCTCTCTACCCCTCTCCTTCTCTCTACCCCTCTCTCTCTCGCTCCCACTGTCTTTCTTTTCCCTCTATGCCAGGGGTTCCCATACTTTTTTGGCCCACAAACCCATCTGAAAATTCTCCTGACCCCAACCATGTGAAAAAAAATTGTAATTAACAGCCAATGTTTACTTTTTTATTTGGGGATATGTCAATCAATTCAAAATATTCAATATTTCTGATTGTCTTGTCAACTCACTATCACATACTTTTAATATGAGGCTATGACAGTCAATTGAAAATGAGTCTGACATAAGATACATTATCTTACCACCAGTAATGAGACACCGACATCACTGCTGTCACATCCCACCTGGATCGATAATTGGTTTTAATGCAAACGAGTACACTGAATTCAGCTTCACACAAATATGAGCTGGTTGAAGGGTACCATGAGTTTGATGGTGCTTTCAAGACAACTGAGAACTCAGAAAAATACAAGGTCAAATCATGACGTCAGTGATCTTAAGGTTGGAAAGTCGGAGCTCTAGAAAGAGGCCCGAGTTCCCAAGTTGGAATTCCGAGTTGGATGATCGGTCAAGAAGATTTTTTCCGAGCTCCCAGTAGTCTTGAACTCACTGAAGTCGGAAGTTGTTGATTTCTGAGTTTCCACTTCAGAGTTCTCAGTTGTTTTGAATGCGGCATTAATACTCAGAGACGGAATGGTATTTCCTTTGAGTCAGGAACCAAAACTCCTCCGTAGTGACCCGTGAATGCAGTAGGTCACATGACAGCTTGATCACTTACAAGCATGTCAACTGAGTCAGAATCACAGTCAAACATTCGGGAAGTAGGCCCAAGCGTTGGAGGTGGGGAGTCATCACTCGTGTGGGACACCCATTGATGCTGTTTTCTATTAGAAACATGCACAGCCGAGGGAAGGGGATATGGTTAGCTTTTGAAAGAATTCTCTCCAATAATAATTATCTCCTCTGAATCCACTGATTTGGTCACTCATCTAGAAAGTTTTTGTATTTCCCCTGCATTTTTGTGTTCAGTTTGTTCCCAAATATGTCTGTTACATAGGCAGGAGACACATTTTCTTTTCATTACACAGAAAGTCAACCAAGTTTTTACATCCATTGTGAATGACAACAGATCCTCTCTCAATGCAAAAAATCTTTCCAACACTCCCCCTCGATAACCACCAAGCCTTGGTGAGAAATAGAACATTGTCATGCTCTGATCCCATATCCTCTCTGGGATATGTGGGACAACATCCAGTGAAAATGCAGAGCGCCAAATTCAAATAAATTACTATAAAAATTAAACTTTCATGAAATCACACATGCAAAACACCAAATTAAAACTACACTTGTTGTGAATCCAGCCAACGTGTCAGATTTCAAAAAGGCTTTAAGGCGAACGCAAACGATGCTATTGTCTGAGGACAGCACCCCAGCAAACAAACACAGAATCATATTTCAACCCTCCAGGCGCGACACAAAACGCAGAAAGATATAGATTATAAAAAAAGAAAGATTATAAAGATATAATTCATGCCTTACCTTTGACGAGCTTCTTCTGTTGGCARTCCAATATGTCCCATAAACATCACAAATGGTCCTTTTGTTCGATTAATTKTGTTGATATATATCCAAAATGTCCATTTATTTGGCGCGTTTGATCCAGAAAAACACCGGTTCCAACTCGRGCAACATGACTACAAAATACTACCTGTAATCTTTGTCCAAACATTTCAAACTACTTTCCTAATACAACTTTAGGTATTTTTTTACGTAAATAATCAATCAAATTTAAGACGGGATATACTGTGTTCAACACCGGAGCAAAACAAWGTGTAGCGAGCTTTCAGGTCACGCGCCTCTKACAAAGAGTACACTTCCCTCTACCCTCATTCTGAACAGTGCTACTTCTTCATTTCTCAAAGGAAAACCCTCAACCAATTTCTAAAGACTTGACATCCAGTGGAAGCGATAGGAACTGCAAGAAAGTCCCTTAGAAATCTGGATTCCCAATGAAAACTCATTGAAAAGACAGTGACCTCAAAAAAAAAAAAATGGCTTGTCCTCGGGGTTTCACCTGCCAAATAAGTTCTGTTATACTCACAGACATGATTCAAACAGTTTTAGAAACTTCAGAGTGTTTTCTATCCAAATCTACTAATAATATGCATATCTTAGCTTCTGGGCCTGAGTAGCAGGCAGTTTACTTTAGACACACTTTTCATCCGGACTTCAAAATACCGCCCCCTATCCCAAAGAAGTCAATGCAAAAAAATCTTTCCAACACTCCCTCTCGATAACCACCAAGCCTTGGTGAGAAATATAACAGTGTCATGCTCTGATCCCATATCTTCACATAGTTTTGCGAAGAGATGTGCGCGCAGTGGATGTGGTTTGATGTAGTTTCATCTCAGAGTTCTGTGCTCAGCTCTTTTGCCGCCAGTCGCTCTCGGTGTATCATGCAATGCGTCCATATGGTAGAGGGAGACACATTCATAACTAGAGTGCAGAGGCCTGCCCARCGTCTCACCATATGGAGCCCCATCTGTGCAAAAGCCCACCGTTCGATCCCATGGAATAKGTTTTTGGTCAATATAACCACGCAGCACATTGAACATCCCCTGTGTCGTTTCATGCTTGGGAATCATGAGACAGAACAATATGTCCTTGTGAATAGCATCCCCCGACATGTGTAGTTAACAAAGAAAATGGATGGGCATCTTTGGCCCTCACCACTAACGTTCATTAGCTGAGAAGTTGAGACATTCAGTCAGAGTTTATCTTGATTGCTAGCAATAGCATAAGTTTTTTTTTAACAGTGTTATCTAACAAAGCTATTGATGTGAGTTTCTGTACCTCTGCCTCCCCATACATTGATATTACTGTCCGCAATTGATATAGTGAAAACAAAGTCTCTGCAATAGTGTGTGGTTTCATAGCATAGCGGACCTAGCCTTTCACCAAGTGCCTTTTCCCATATCTAAGGGTGCTCTCTGGTTGAATTTGATATTTTAGATGAGAAAATTTCTATTTTAGATTAAGGTTAATCACATTACGATTGAGATTCAAAGATTATATAAATTTTTTTGTATATATTTCTTCAAGATTTTGGAAATTATCCTGCGACCCTATTTTCATTTCAGGCGACCCCTAGTTTGGGAACACTGCTCTATGCCCTGCCAGTCCCTGAGCAGGTGTACAGTATGTGGGGGATGTACAATGGTCTATTGATTGTTCCAGTCAGAGCGTCTCTTTCTCTCTCAGGGATGACGTAGGATCAACGCTCTATACAGCCCTCTGAACTGGCAAAAATAGTTAGAGCCGGGTCCGGGGGGGTTGCGGTGTGATTGGACAGAGGTAAAGAGAAAGATGTGAAAGCTATTCTTGTTTCCATTTTGTTCAGTGTCTCTCAATAAATAAAGAAACACACACACACACACACAGCTAAATGGCCCTGTGGCGATACTCGTTTTGGAAACAAAAGCTTTTATACAGTGGCTTGCGAAAGTATTCACCCCCCTTGGCATTTTTCCTATTTTGTTGCCTTACAACCTTGAATTAAAATATATATATATWTTTTTTTMGGGGGGGGGTTGTATAATTTGATTTAAACAACATGCCTACCACATTGAACATGCTAAATATATTTTTTGTGAAACAAACAAGTAATAACTATTCACCCCCCAAAGTCAATACTTTATAGAGCCACCTTTTGCAGCAATTACAGCTGCATGTCTCTTGGGGTATGTCTCTATAAGCTTGGCACATCTAGCCACTGGGATCTTTGCCCATTCCTCACGGCAAACCTGCTCCAGCTCCTTCAAGTTGGATGGGTTCAGCTGGTGTACAGCAATCTTTAAGTCATGCCACATATTCTCAATTGGATTGAGGTCTAGGCTTTGACTAGGCCATTCCAAGACATTTAAAATGTTTCCCCGTTCTTTTAGCAGTATAGTTAGGATCATTGCCCTGCTGGAAGGTGAATCTCCGTCCCAGTCTCAAATCTCTGGAAGACTGAAACAGGTTTCCCTCAAGAATTTCCCTGTATTTAGCACCATCCATCATTCCTTCAATTCTGACCAGTTTTCCAGTCCCTGCAGATGAAAAACATCCCCACAGCATGATGCTGCCACCACCATGCTTCACTGTGGGGATGATGCTCTCGGGGTGATGAGAGGTGTTGGGTTACACCAGCCATAGCATTTTACTTGATGGCCAGAAAGCTACATTTTAGTCTCATCTGACCAGAGTACCTTCTTCCATATGCCTTTTGGTGAACACCAAAGATGTTTGCTTATTTTTTCTTTAAGCAATCGCTTTTTTTCTGGCCAGTCTTCCATAAAGCCCAACTCTATGGAGTGTACGGCTTAAAGTGGTCCTATGGACAGATACTCAAATCTACGCTGTGGAGCTTTGCAGCTCCTTCACGGTTATATTTGGTCTCTTTGTTGCCGCTCTGATTAACGCCCTCCTTGCCTGGTCTGAGTTTTGGTGGGCGGCCCTCTTGGCAGGTTTGTTGTGGTGCCATATTCTTTCCATTTTTTAATGATGCATTTAATTGTGCTCCGTGGGATGTTCAAAGTTTCTGATATTTTTTATAACCCAACCATTATCTGTACTTCTCCACAACTTTGTCCCTGACCTGTTTGGAGAGCTCCTTGGTCTTCATGGGGCCATTTACTTGGTGGTGCCCCTTAATTAGTGGTGTTGCAGACTCTGGGGCCTTTCAGAACAGGTGTATATATACACTGAGATCATGTGACAGATCATGTGACACTTAAATAAAGTTCACCTGTGTGCAATCTAACTAATTCTGTGACRTCTGAAGGTAATTGATTGCACCAGCTCTTATTTAGGGGCTTCGTAGCAAAGGGGGTGAATACATATGCACGCACCACTTTTCAGTAAATTATTTTATTTTATTATTTTCACCAATTTTGATTATTTTGTGTATGTCCGTTGAAATCCAAATAAAAATAAATTTAAATTACAGGTTGTAATGCAAAAAATTGGAAAAAGGCCAAGGGGGATGAATACTTTGGCAAGGCACTGTAATCTAACAGTACAGTCTGTAAACCGCAGGCTTCCTAAGTGAGCAGACTCTCCATTATACACCTACTATAGAACATAATTCATTGCGCAACCGGACGCCTGTTTCTCTGCCTGTCAGTAATTGTCATATAGATGACACAGTCATACATGTGCCATATGTACTCACATATGTAGAGCAATGTGTAGCAGCCCTCCAAAATCCACTGACTGAGGGTATGACCACTCACATAAACCAATATGGGCTCTAAATGAAGACCTAAACCTCTCACAATCCATTTCAATCTCCTCTCATTCTCTCTCAAACTAAACTCAGCAAAAAAAGAGACGTCCTCTCACTGTCAACTGAGTTTATTTTCAGCAAACTTAACATGTGTAAATATTTGTATGAACACAACAAGATTCAACAGACATAAACTGAACAAGTTCCACAGACATGTGACAAAGAGAAATTGAATAATGTGTCCCTGAACAAAGGGGGGGGGGTGGGTGTCAAAAGTAAGTCAATCTTGGTGTGGCCACCAGCTGCATTAAGTACTGCAGTGCATCTCCTCCTCATGGACTGCACCAGATTTGCCAGTTCTGCTGTGAGATGTTACCAACTCTTCCACCAAGGCACCTGCAAGTTCCCGGACATTTCTTGGGGAATGCCCTAGCCTTCACCCTCCGATCCAACAGTTCCCAGACGTGCTCAATGAGATCCGGGGATCTCGCTGGCCACGGCAGAACACTGACATTCCTGTCTTGCAGAAATCACGCACAGAACGAGCAGTATGGCTGTGGCGGGTCATGCAGGATGAGCCTGCAGGAAGGGCACCACATGAGGGAGGAGGATGTCTTCCCTGTAACGCACAGCGTTGAGATTGCTGCAATGACAACAAGCTCAGTCCGATGATGCTTGTGACACACCTCCCCATACCATGACAGACCCTCACCTCCAAATCGATCCTGCTCCAGAGTACAGGCCTCCGTGTTAATGCTCATTCCTTCGACGAATACCGCGAATCCGACCATCACCCTGGATCATACAAAACGCGACTCGTCAGGAAGAGCACTTTTTGCCAGTCCTGTCTGGTCTAGCGACGGTGGGTTAGTCAATAGGCAGGTTGTTGCCGGTGATGTCTGGTAGAGCCTGCCTTACAACAGGCCTACAAGCCCGCAATCCATTACTCTCTCAGCCTATTGAGAACAGTCTGTGCACTGATGGAGGGATTGTGCGTTCCTGGTGTAACTCGGGCAGTTGTTGCCATCCTGTACCTATCCACAGTGTTGATGTTCGGATGTACCAATCCTGTGCAGTGTTGTTACATGTGTCTGCCACTGCGAGGACGATCAGCTGTTACGTCCGGTCTCGCTGTAGCCGCTTGTTCTTAGCGCTCACAGTATGCGACATAGCAATTTATTGCCCTGGCCACATCTGCAGTCCACATGCCTCCTTGCAGCATGCCTAAGAAACGTTCATGGCAGATGAGCTGGACCCATGGCATCTTTCTTTTGGTGTTTTTCAGAGTCAGTAGAAAGGCCTCTTTAGTTTCCTAAGTTTTCATAACTGTGACCTTAATTGCCTACCGTCTGTAAGCTGTTAGTGTCTTAACGACAAGCATGGGATACAGTGTTTAAACCCTTTACAATGAAAATCTGTAAAATGATTTGGATTTTTACGAATTATCTTTTAAAGACAGGGTCCTGAAAAGGGGACATTCTTTTTTTGCTCAGTTTATGAATACTCTCTTATCATTAGTCTATTGATTTCGAGAGCCTTTCTCTTTTGTGTTCGTGGAAAGTGTTTCAGAGCTAGGAGCTATGGGGGTGGTGAGTGTGCAGTGCTCTTTGAAGGCTAAGAGGGAGAGAGAGAATTGAGGAACGAAGAGAAGGGACAGAGGACTGGATTTACAGATCGCCTGTTTCACACTTGTCTGGTTAACCTCTTGGAAATAGGGGGCGCCATTTCCACTTTGGGAAAAAATAGTGCCCAAATTAAACGGCCTCGTACTCTGTTCTAGATCATATGATACGCATATTATTATTACTATTGGATAGAAAACACTCTGAAGTTTCTAAAACTGTTTGAATTATATCTATGCTTCCAATACTCTACTCAGCAAACTGGATGCAGTTTATCACAGTGCCATCCGTTTTGTTACTAAAGCACCTTATACGACCCACCACTGCGACCTGTATGCCRTAGTCGGCTGGCCCTCGCTACATGTTCGTCGTCAGACCCACTGGCTCCAGGTCATCTACAAGGCTATGCTAGGTAAAGTGCCGCCTTATCTCAGTTCACTGGTCACGATGGCTACACCCACCCGTAGCACGCGCTCCATCAGGTGTATCTCACTGATCATCCCTAAAGCCAAAACCTCATTTGGACGCCTTTCCTTCCAGTTCTCTGCTGCCTGCGACTGGAACGAATTGCAAAAATCTCTGAAGTTGGAGACTTTTATCTCCCTCAACAACTTTAAACATCTGCTATCCGAGCAGCTAACCGATCGCTGCAGCTGTACATAGTCCATCGGTATATAGCCCACCCAATTTACCTACCTCACCCCCCATACTGCTTTTATTTATTTACTCTTCTGCTCTTTTGCACACCAGTATCTCTACTTGCACATGATCATCTGATGATTTATCACTCCAGTGTTAATCTGCTAAATTGTAATTATTCGATTTATTGCCTACCTCCTCATGCCTTTTGCACACATTGTATATAGATTCTCTTTTTTCTACCATTTTATTGACTTGTTTATTGTTTACTCCATGTGTAACTCTGTGTTGTTGTCTGTTCACACTGCTATGCTTTATCTTGGCCAGGTCGCAGTTGCAAATGAGAACTTGTTCTCAACTAGCCTACCTGGTTAAATAAAGGTGAAAAAAAAAGTTCCAAACAGGAAGTGAAAATTCTGAAATGGGTCTCTGTGACAGGCCTTGCTGTTGCCTTGTTGCCTCAATTGCCTTGTATTTATGGATATGTATGCACTTCATACGCCTTCCACTAGATGTCAACAGGCAGTAGAATGTTGAATGAGGTGTCTAGCCTGATGTGGGACCGAATGAGAGCTTTTGGAGTGACAGGTCAGCCATATTGGCATTATTTTGCTGCGCACCTGGGAGCACCATATCATTTTCTGCAATGCGTTAGGTAGACACGAAGAAATGCTCCGTCTGGGACGTTATTGGATACATATGAGAAAATCATCATAAAGATGGATTTTCAACTGAGTTTGACCAGTTTATTCGACTTTTATTATTATGACTTTTGGAATTTTTCGTTCCATGCGCCAAACGTTCATGGACACATGAGCACCATTATGCTAGCCAAAGTTGCTAATTCGACAGAAGAAATGTACATTCTAAAACAAAACAACGATTTATTGTGGAACTAGGACTCCTGGCACTGCATTCTGATGAAAGTTCATCAAAGGTAAGAGAATATTTATGATGTTATTTCGTATTTTTGTTGAATATGTGGACTCCAACATGGCGGAGAATGGCTGAGCGCTGTCTCAGATTATTGTATGCTTTTTTACCAAAGTTCTTTTTTAAAATTTAACACAGAGGTTGCATTAAGAACCAGTGTATCTTTAATTATTTGTCCAACATTATTTTTCAGCAAAGTTTATGATGAGTTTTTCTGTTAGATTACGTGACTCTCCAAAATTTCTCCGGACAATTTGGAGCATTTTTGCGCCATGTTCACAATGTAAAACCAGGATTTGTAGCTATAAATATGCACATTTTTGAACAAAACATAAATGTATTGTATAACATGATGTTATAAGACTGTCATCTGATGAAGTTGTTCAAAGGTTAGTGATTAGTTTTATCTCTATTTGTAGGTTTTGTGAAAGCTATCTTTATGGTGAAAAAATGGCGTTGTGTTTTGGGCTATTGTGGTGACCTAACATAAATATATGTTGTGTTTTCGCTGTAAAACATTTTAAAAATCGGACATGTTGGCTGGATTCACAAGATGTTTATCTTTAATTTGCTGTATTGGACTTGTGATGAAATTATATTATATGATATCCCTGTGGCGCTAGGCTATGCTAGTCAGCTTTTCTGATGAGGATGATCCCGGATCCGGGAGGGGGGGTCCGTAGAGGTTTTAAGGATGCCATGGTTTCTGGTGAAAACTGACTGCAAATGCCAGACAGAGAGAGAAGAGTGGATAGAAGGAAAGTGAGAGAGGAGAGCGAGAGAGTTGCATAGGGTTAGGGAAGAGTGAAATGGGGAATAGAGGGAGTTACTGAATGGGATACAGAGAAATAGAGAGGGAGAACGCAATGAGAGGTAGAGGATAGGGACAAGAGGAGAAGGGAAACAGAGAAAGAAGAAAGTGTTTTGAAACAAACGTCCTTCAGCATCACTGGAATATGCCAGAAGAAAAAGACAAGAGTCCACAGCGCCAGATGCTCATTCAGCCAACTGTCTTAAGGGGAAAAGAGACTGCCCTTGAATAACTTTAATAAGCCTTTATACCCTTATTGTTCTGAAAGGAGCGTTACAYTTTCAATTGACAATAAAGTTATATTCTAGTCTCTAAAAATAACAAATGGTAATCTCCATAGTCCAGACAGTGAATGACATACAGACTGTAATAATCTCTAATTATTGTTGCCAAAACTCAGCTCCCTCCCATCACACAAGAATCAAATCCCTGCGATCACACATGGTTTAACTACACTTATCTCTGACATGCCTAATGTGATCTGTGTGAGTGAAAAAGTGAGGTCATCTTTGTAGGTGTCTGAAACAAAAAACAATCTGGATAAGTAAACCTATCCAGGCAGACTAGGAGGAATATTGAAGTTGTGTTTTAGGTTTCTCTGTCTGAATGGATTATATAATGGTGTAGCCACATAAGAATTCCGGGCGCCCAGTGTGGCAGCCCCCCGGAACTCTCCAAAAACCTCCATGTCACGTTCCTGACCTGTTTTCTGTTAGTTTTTATGTGTTAGCTGGTCAGGACGTGAGTTTGGGTGGGCAGTCTATGTTTTCTGTTTCTATGTTGGTTAATGGGTACCTAATATGGTTCTCAATTAGAGGCAGGTGGTTTTCATCTCCTCTGATTGAGAATCATATTAAGGTAGGTGTTTTCACTTTGTTGGTCGTGGGTGGTTATCTCCTGTGTTAGTCTATGTTGCACCATACGGGACTGTTTCGGTTTGTTTGTTCATTTTGTTCGTTCGGTTTTTATGTAGTCATTTCCCTGTTCGTGCGTTCTTCGTGTTACATGTAAGTTCTTACGTCCAGGTCTGTCTACATTCATTTTGTTAGTTAATTCAAGTATAGTTTGTTTTTTGTCTTCGTTGTTTTGTCGTGTCTAAATAAATATCATGTCTAAGTATCACGCTGCGTCTTGGTTCAATCCATGCTCCTCCTCTTCGGAGGAAGAGGAGAACCGTTACACTCCATGTGTATGTATGTGTCTTTCGGAGGGGTTGGGTTAAAAGCTGAAGTCAGATTTCGGGTTGGACCTTGTGTGCAATTGACCAATAAAACTGACGAAAAAAAGAATTCATCAAAATTGTGACTGACCGTTTTGATTCGGTCTTATGTAGTGGTCTTTAACGGATGATTGGTGAGTTATGTCCTAACAGCAGCAGTCAAGCACCCAAGCTAACTGGCTAACATTGGCTAGCTTGCTAGATACTTCCAGACACAAATGAGAGAACAGCTCACTGACCATTTTACTCAACCTAGCAGAGCTGGTTAGGCTGTTATGTTATCCAGAGCATTGGTGACCGCAACTGAGCTGTTGGCAACAATTACATTTTTTTTGCCAACATTTACTGACACCGGCCATATTCAACGGGTGTTGAGGGTTCGTAAATTTGTCAGTTATTCTGCACTCTCCCACACTCAGACGAGAGTGCTCTGAAATCAGAGTAGATAGTCAGAGTGAATTTACCAGCTGCCTCTATCAACAGTTGTTACAGTGACATTCTATTGAAATCTTTTGATAAGACATATAGCTAGTTAGCTAAACAATGAACCATAATCCCAACTCATGAAGTTACTACCCTGCATTAATTTTCAGGTAGCTAACCAACCAGGTTCAATGTTAGCTAGCTAACATTAGGCTATAATTAGCAAAGCAAATGGCTCTGAGATACAAATAATAAGATCATAGACATAATGTTAACTAGCGAGCCAGCCAGCTAACGTTAGATAGCTAGCTAACAGTACACTTTAACTTGAAATAAAAATGACTGTGTCAAAATTAGAAACGTGTAATATCTGAAAATGTAGCTAGCTAGATTATCTTACCCTATAACTTCATTGGTGGACGCTTCTACCTGCCATGGTTGCCCTTAGTTTTAAGATGATCTCCTTAGCTATCATACTAATGTCACTGATTTCAAAACTCGGTCCTCCAGAAAGTGGAGAGCAACACTTATGCAGTTCTACTACGCGATACATTTTTTTTAAAGCCACGTTAGACAGGATTACCTACACATAATGACCAGCTCATATAAACAGAAGCGTCCTCTATGGCAGACCAATCCGAACTCATCTCTTGGCATGTCCAGCCCACTCATTATCTCAGCCAATCATGGCTAGCGGGAAGGATGCTGACTTTGTGGCTAAACCAACTAGGCTCTTAATTTAACAATTGTATTCATATTTACAAATGGCATACAAGTTTGTTATTAAGGCACATGAAAGTTCACATGTTCCAGAAGGCATGTCTTTCCAAAAACGCATTTTGATAAAAAATACGTTCAAATGGCTCGCCTGTTGTTGATGTGTGGTTGAAATTTTAGTTAAAATACATATGGTTACATGCACACAATAATGAGATTATTGTGGATAGTCAGATTCATATAATAGTTTGATTTAAATGTTTACAAGCTTTGCAAGAAGAACGATTTCCCTAATAATTCTGTTTACATGGACACATCTGAAATCAGGCTACCTGATGGAACTTTGATAAATGCAGAAAATCAMCAATCAAAATAAACATTCTACCACAGCGATCATGTTCTTTTTTAGGAAGCCAAATTGATTCTGAGTTTGGAAATATAAAGTTCATATGTGAAAACAATTTCTAAGATGCATACTTACAGTTTTTGTGGGAAGCTCGCGCTGCTGGTGCTAGGACATTCGCAGATCAAATACACCGCTGTAACTCTGACTAATATGTCCTAACATTTTGAAAGATTACTCAGAAAACCAGGTGTTTTAATCACCATATCCTTACTTTGATTATGACCTCTCGCCGATTAAGATAAGCAGAGTACATGACTAATGCCGTACTTGCACTACTGCCATAGTCAGTTTAATATAGAATTATTAGTGTGCATGCAAATGTATCAATGACACAAAAGCTTACATTGATGGAAGACTGAAATAACAAGGGAACTATGTTGCTTCAACCAGTTTTTGCCTTGAGGGATATTGCACCTAAAATCTGTATAACTTACATAGCATGGTGTATAACACTGTTCTATAAGGTTTAGGGTTCCCGAGTGGCACAGTGGTCTAATGCACTGCATCTCAGTGCTAGAGGCGTCACTACAGACCGTGGTTCAATCCCGGGCTGTATCACAACCAGCTGTGATCAGGATCACAATTGGCCCAGCGTCGTCTGGTTTGGCTGGGGTAGGCCGTCATTGTAAAATAAGAATTTGTTCTTACTGTAACTGACTTACCTACTTAAATAAAATAAATAATTATTATATAAGGATTGGTGGAAATTAATACCTAATGCACTTAAGAAACATCAATGTTGAATATCTTGAAAGAAGAAGCWAAATATTTTAAGCATACAGTGCCTTCAGAAAGTATTCACACCCTTTTACTTTGTCCAAATAATTTTGCATTACAACAGGAATTCTACATTTAGATTTTGTCATTGATTGTCACGTCCTGACCATAGTGCTTATGTGTTTTGCTTGTTTTAGTGTTGGTCAGGACGTGAGCTGGGTGGGCATTCTATGTTGTGTGTCTAGTTTGTCTGTTTCTGTGTTCGGCCTAATATGGTTCTCAATCAGAGGCAGTTGTCAATCGTTGTCCCTGATTGAGAATCATATATAGGTGGCTTGTTTTGTGTTGGGATTTTGTGGGTGGTTGTTTCCTGTCTTTGTGTTTTCTCTGCACCAGCTAGGACTGTATCGGTTTGCCACATTTGTTATTTTGTATTTGTTTAGCGTTCACAGTATTTTTGTAATTAAATATGTTGAGCACAAACTACGCCGCGTCTTGGTCCGATCCCTGTTACACCCTCTCTTCTCATGAAGAGAGGGAAGGCTGCCGTTACACTGATCTTTTCTAAATTATTAAAAAATTAAAAGCTGAAATGTCTTGAGTCAATAAGTATTCAACCCCTTTGTTATGTCAAGCCTAAATAAATTCAGGAGGAAAAATTAGCTTAACAAATCACATAAGTTGCATGGACTTATTCTGTGTTCAATAATAGTGGTTAACGTGTTTTTTGAATGACAACCTCATCTCTGTTCCCAACACATAATATTATCTAGAAGGTCCCTGAATCGAGTACTGGATTTCAAGCTCATATTCAACCAAAACATGCATTCTTATTGCAACAAGGCACTTTATTTCTTTGCCACATTTTGCAGTATTACTTAATGCTTTGTATTCAGGGCAAAATGTTATGTTTGGGGCAAATCAAACAACAWATCACTGAGTACCATTCTTCATATTTTCAAGCATGGTGGTGGCTGCATCATGCTATGGGTATGCTTGTCACCAGCAAGGACAAGGGAGTTTTTTTTAGGATTAAAAGAAACAATACAGCTAAGCACAGGCAAAATCCTAGAGTAAAACATGGCTCAGTCTTCTTTCCAACAGACAATGGAAGAAAAATTCACCTTTCAGCAGGACAATAACATAAAACACAAGGCCAAATATACACTGGAGTTGCTTACCTCGTTACAGTTTTGACTAAAATTGGCTTGAAATTCTATGGCAAGACTTGAAAATGGCTGTCTAGCTATGATCAACAACCAAATTGACAGAGCTTGAACAATCTTATTTAAAAAAAAAGAATGGGCAAATATTGTACAATCCAGCTGTGCACAGCTCTTAGAGAAATCACTACAAGAGGTGATGTATTGAATCAGGGGTGTGAATACTTATATATAAATGAGATATTTTTATATTTAATTTTCAATAAAATTGCAAATATTTCTAAAAACCTGTTTTCCATTTGTCATTATGGGGTTTTATGTGTAGATGTATGAGGGAAAAAAATATTTAATTCATTCTGAATTCAGGTTGTAACAACAAAATGTGGAATAAGTCAAGGGGCATGAATGCTTTCTAAAGGCACCGTATGTTCTCTTTTCATCTTCACTGAGTGATATTAACTGTAAGGACTTTTTTCCTAATAATAGTGTAAAATTAACAACTGCACAGAAAGATTTGTGTGAAGGCCTAATTACAGAGGAGGAGCTTATTGATGCTATTAAATCCCTGCAGTCCAGAAAAACTCCAGGGTTTGATGGCATACCAGTAGAGTTTTTGATGTACTAAAAATTGCAGACTATCAGATACTCAGCAAGGTCTGATTTTACTATAATATTAATAATTCATGGGAATTATATAGCACTTTAAGGATCCAAAGTCACTTTACAATTGTAGAAATGAAACAAAACAAATGAAACAAAACATCAGKATAAACAAAAACATGAACTAAGAGAAGGGTGGGCGCAAGGAAGGAAAACAGTGTGATTAGTCACTGTATGGGGAGGGTAAGATTGGGGTTAGGATACGAATCCTGGTAAGGGGTAGGGTAAGGGTTTCGGTTAGCTGGTGATCAGTATAGTGGAGAGAGGAGTGTCTTTGTAATGTATTGCTTTGCTTGTGTGGGGGGGCTTGTCAAAGAGGTGGGGCTTTAGGAGGAAAATGAAAGATGGGGATGGACTCAGAGTTCCAGATAGCTGGAGGGAGGGAGTTCCAGAGCAACTCTGGAGAAGCCCTGTCGTCGAAGCTCTGGAACTTGGACCTGGGGATGACACGGTGGCCTGCTGTGGTGGAACGGAGTGCGCATATGGGTTGGTAGGGGAGAAAGTCTGAGAAGTAAGGGGGGCAAGGTGGTGAAGGGCTTTGTAGGTCAGAAGGAGGATCTTGTAATGAATGCGTTGGGAGACAGAGAGCCAGTGGAGTTCATGGATGACAGGGTTGATGTTGTGCCAGGACTTGGTGTGGGCAAGGAGTCGGGCTGCAGAGTTTGGAACCATTTGGAGCWTATAGAGGGAGCTTGAGTTGATGCTGGAGAATAGGGCGTTGCAGTAGTCAAGACGGGAGGAGATTAATGCATGTATGAGGTTTTCAGCGGCAGGATGGGAGAGGGAGGACCTGACTTGTTGTAGAGGTAGCAGAATAAGGATTTGACAGTCTGTCTTATGTGGTGATCAAAGGAGAGGGTGGAGTCCAGCATAAAGTCAATTGTGTGGGGGGAGAGAGAGACAGTGGTGTCATCAATGGTGAGGTTTCCAGCTTTGGTGAGGGTGGATTTGATGCCTATGAGTAGGAGTTGTTTTATCACTGTTGAGCTTGAGAACATTTTGTTGCATCCATGTTTTTATTGTAGAGCGGCAGCAATCAATGTGAATGCTTTTTTTTTTTTACCTAGGCAAGACAGTTAAGAACAAATTATTATTTACAATGACGGCCTACCCCAGCCAAACCCGGATGATGCTGGGACAATTGTGTGCCGCCCTATGGGACTCCCAATCACGGCCGGATGTGATACAGCCTGGATTAGAATCAGGGACTGTATTGACACCTCTTGCACTGAGATGCAGTGCCTTAGACCGCTGCGCCACTCGGAATGAAAGGTGGGTTGAGGAGGGATTTGGTGCTGAGGTAGATCTGGGTGTAATCGACAGAGCAGTGGAAGTCAAGGTTGAATTAAAGGAAGATCTGACCATGGGGGAGGATGTAGATGATGAAGAGAAAGGGATCCTGCACTGAGCCCTGGGGGACACCCTGTGTAACTAAAGTTAAAGTTGAGGTATTGAGGTACATGTAGTGGTTTCTGTTTGTGAGGTGTAATTGTAGCCAGGACAGTGCGGTACCCTCAACACCCAGACCATCAAGCCTGGTCATTAGTATCTAATGGCTCACTCTATCAAAAGTGGCACTCAGGTCAAGGAGAGTCAGGCTGTTGAGGGCTCCAGCATCAGCACAAGTGAGGAGGAAACCAGACTGGACAGTGACGATTTTAGCATGTAAATCTTTGTGGGGGACAACTCCCCCAAATGGTGCCCACAAACTGTTAGGGCCTACATAAAGCTGTCCAAACAGCAGGCCCAACACCTTACCACTGTTAAATAAACATAGCTGACATAGCTGACATGGCTGACTGGCTTAAACAAATGTGGTTCCTACTGACAATTGAGATGTACAAACTATGGCATAAGGGGACGATGAGCGGATAAGAGGCAATCCGTAATTTCAATTAAGACATTAATGAGCGATCTAGGACGGACGCAGTCAACATAACTATTTGTCCAGCACTTTTGAAATGTCCAGCGACAGAATTCAGAACATGGGCCGTTCTTACAGTATTTCCCCTGTACACCAAGTCAGAACCGCAGGATAAATAAAGGGGCATATAAGCAGACAATGAAAGCTCTTACAATTTTCGATTATGACATTTCTGTAAAACAGCCTATAGGCTACATGTGCACCACCAAGTCAGAACAGTAGGCTAAATTATGAGGGGAAAAGGGACCAAATTATTAGGGTGAGGCACATGGGCTACTAACAGCTTACTACACATCATACACTTAGTATTACTTTCTTAGCTACAGTATACATATCTCCCTGGCATATTACATTGTGATGGAACATTTTATCATGTGAAGAGAGCCTTGAAAATGTTAATCTTGTCTTTCGTGTCATAAATAATCCTTGGTTCCTGCTTGTGCTTGGTAAAAATATGAGGGGGGGTGACATGACCTCCGTCTTAGGACCATCTGGCAGAATGCCCAGAATATGTTCTATAAGTTAGGATAGGAGACGATGCCAGACACATGCCGTAACCAACCCTTATGTAACTTGTCTGTGTAAGCAGTATAGAAGAGATCTAACGGGACTGCTCCGGCAGAGCTCACTTCAGACCGGTACTTTATGCATCTATGTTTGACTGTGACACTTCCAGCAWGCTGTTAATAAACAATGATTCTTTCAATATTGACTTTGTGTGTCCCTGTGTAGAATTTCCATGACAACATAAGTTATCCTTTTGTCAATAGGGGGTGCTATTTGCACTTTGTAAAAAATTCATTCCCAAATTAAACTGCCTCGTACTCAATTCTTACTCGTACAATATGCATATTATTATTACTATTGGATAGAAAACACTCTCTAGTTTCTAAAACCGTTTGAATTATTTCTCTGAGTGAAACAGAACTCATTCTGCAGCACACTTCCTGTCAAGAAGTGAGATTTCTGAAATCGAGGTCTCTGTTCCAGGGTCGGTTTATAKATTRTCTTGTAAGCTATGGGGCTACATGCACTGCATACGCCTTCCCCTAGATGTCAGTAAGCGGTGAGACTTTGAATGGAGTGGATAGCACCATCTGGGGGAGTATAAAGCCTCTTGGAACGGAAGGACCGACCTTTTCGACGCGGGGCCTGACGCAGGAGGGACACCAGCATGGCGTCCTGAAAAGCTTTCGGTTTAGCAGTTCTATATCTCCGGCTCTGATTTCATTTGTTTTTTGTCTTAACTTCATAAGGTAGTTAATTTAAACCGACTTATAGCAGTTTGTATCAGTTTATTGCGATTTTCTGGAGTTTCTTTYTCAGGCGTTATCGCGAGTTGGGCACCTCTCCGGTACATCGCTGGCGTTAGCAGCTAATTCTACAGGAGTAGAGGACATCTTTCAACCAAAAGACGATTGTTCTGGACAAAGGACCACTTGCCCAAGATTCTGATGGAAGCTCATCAAAAAGTAAGAGCTATTTATGATGTTAATTCGTATTTCTGTGGAAAAATGTAAAATTATTAGTCCGCCATTAATTTCGGCATGGTCTCGCTGTAACGCACGCTGTATGTCGAGTAACGTTAATTTTAAAAATCTAACACAGCGGTTGCATTAAGAACTAATGTATCTTTCATTTGCTGTCCAATCTGTATTTTTTAGTCAAGTTTACGATTAGTTATCGATTAGATTAGGTGCCTCTCCAAGATGGCGGGGACAGATTGCTTCAAGTTTGGCTACAATTCACATTGTATAACCACGATTTGTGCCGCTAAATATGCACATTTTCGAACAAATCCTATATGCATTGTGTAATATGATGTTACAGGACTGTCATCTGATGAAGTATATGAAGGTTAGTCAAAACTTATATATCTTTTGCTTGTTTGTTAGGATCGCTAACCTTTGCTGCTGGTAAACGGCTTGTGTTTCTGGCTATTGTGGTAAGCTAATATAATGCTATATTGTGTTTTCGCTGTAAAACACTTAAAAAATCTGAAATATTGGCTGGATTCACAAGATGTTGGTCTTTCATTTGCTGTACGCTGTGTATTTTTCAGAAATGTTTTATGATGAGTATTTAGGTATTTGACGTTGGTCTCTGTAATTATTCTGGCTGCTTCGGCACTATTTCAGATTGCAGCTGCAATGTAGAACTATGATTTATACCTGAAATATGCACATTTTTCTAACAAAACATATGCTATACAATAAATATGTTATCAGACTGTCATTTGATGAAGTTGTTTCTTGGTTAGTGGCTATTTATATCTTTATTTGGTCGAAATTGTGATAGCTACCTATGCAGGAAAAAAATGGTGGGAAAAAAAAGTTGTGTCTTTTGCTATCGTGGTTAGCTAATAGATTTACATATTGTGTCTTCCCTGTAAAACATTTTAAAAATCAGAAATGATGGCTGGATTCACAAGATGGGTATCTTTCATCTGGTGTCTTGGACTTGTGATTTAATGATATTTAGATGCTAGTATTTACTTGTGACGCTATGCTAGGCTATGCTAGTCAGCTTTTTTACTGATGGGGGTGCTCCCGGATCCGGGATTGTGTGCAACTAGAAGTTATGCAGCAGCATACAATACATTTTGGGACTCACCTTGTTGTGCTGTGCTCACTTGAACAGGTAGGTGGCGTGGTGGTCCTTCGCGGGCCAATTTTGTCATCAAACTTTGTCAACAAAGTCTGGCATTCTCTGGATTTATGGTGCTTTCTAGACAACTGGGAACTCTGGAAAAAAACAAGGTAGAATCATGACGCTAGTGATTTTCAGGTCGGAGCTCTAGAAAGTTGGAATTCCAAGTTGGATGACCGTTCAAAACTTATTTTCCCAGTCGGAGTTCCCAGTTGTCTTGAACTCACTGAAGTCTCACTGAGATTTCCCAGTTTCAAGTTCCAATTGTTTTGAAAGCAGCAGAAGTCATGCTGGATTGACAGCCTGGCTGATGTTGAATGTTTATCCTTTTAAGTTTGGAAAAGAGACCCTTAAACCAAGACTTGGACCACACATCCACTTCACTGAATAGCAGGCTAGTGATTGCTTTGCAATGCTGCCACTTGTAGCCACTGACTCCTTTCAAACCACTCATTGTTGAATTTGCGATTTCCAACTTGTTGTGTAATGTTTATGTCCGAGCACTGATACGTTTCATCTGTAATTTTTCTTCATAATCTCTCTTCATACGAGAAGGACTGAAAAGGATTTGCCAGTAGATTGTCGACTTGATTCATGATGACTTGCTAGCAAAAAAATTGAAAGTAGGATGTTGACATGATCAGTCCAATCAAGGCTACTGTAGATATGTGATTTGACGTAATTTTATCTGTGGCCAATCACCTTGAGTCTTCTTTGAGGAACACTTGTAATGCAACTCAATGGCAGCACCCAAGGGGCTTGAATTTTCGAGCTCTCCCRATAGAGAGGTGACGTAGGGTCCACATGAGTGACAGAACACTGGGACAATTAAGGCGCAACCAGAAAACATTACCAACCCCTACGCTCCAAATTTTCTGCTGGCTGCCCACCACCACAGAAAGCACGGAGCTAGGCTGAAACACCTGCATTTTGGTGCAGTCTTACTCAAGAAAAAAAATAAAAWAATAACATGTTTGTATGCAGCTTTATTAACTCAATTATATATTTTTTACATTGTTTGCAAACTGATATGTGACACGTATTAATGCCAAAATAACATGCAAAACAAAAAAATTACGGGTTGCAACTGAGACTGGAGGTGCTTGAAAAGGTTTTTGATTAGCAGGTGGGTTTGTATTTGGGAGGAAACAGTCTGTTTCCATAGTCTTGACAAGGTAAGGGAGGATGGAAATGGGGTGGAAGTTGAGGATGGTGGTGTCTAGTCCTGGCTTTTTAAGATGGGGGTGACTGCAGTTGTTTTGTAGTTGGAGGGGACAGTTCCGTGGGCGAGGGAGAGGTTGACAATGTGTGTGATATATGGAAAGAGAGCAGGCAAGCAGGCTTTGATGAGAACAATGGGGAGAGGATCCAGAGAGCAAGTTGTTTTGAGAAGTAGGTGGACGGCCTCAATGTGGACAGTGAGCCCAGAATTCCTGCTGAGGCGCTCCTGGCAGCGGCCAGCTTGATTCAGGGTGCGGCGCTCGGGGYTAAACCAGGAGGAGGCGGAGGAGGAGACAGGTTTCATATGGTGAGGGGGGCCAGAGAGTTGAGGGAGACAGAGCAGTGTGTAATTGGGAAGCTAGTTTGTCAGGTGAGTTTGGGGCATGGTCAAGGAGCAGAGCAGAGCAGATGGCATCAGAGAGTTGGAAGGGGTCAACAGCTTTGATATTGTGGAAGGAGATGAGGCGTTTGTCAATGTTGTGGGGTGAGTATGAGGGAAGAGAGAAATGAAGGATCTTGTGGTCAGACAGTGGGAACAGGGAGTGGGGAATATGAGTTAGGTTGAAGCCAACAGAGCAGATGAGATCAAGTACAGTGCCTTGCAAAAGTATACATCCCCCTTGACGTTTTTTCCTATTTTGTTGCATTAAAACCTGTAGTTTAAATTGAATAGTTTAAACAAAATAGTCCAAATTGGTGAAGTGAAATTAAAAAAATTACTTGTTTAAAAAAATCATAAAAAATAAAAAAWAAACGGAAAAGTGGTGGATACAGTATATTCATCCAATTTGCTAAGAAGCCCCTAAATAAGATCTGGTGCAACCAATTACCTTCAGAAGTCAGAATTTGTTAAATGAAGTCCACCTGTGTGAATCACATGATCTCAGTATATATACAGCTGTTCTTTAAGGCCTCAGAGTCTGCAACACCACTAAGCAAGGGGCATCACCAAGCAAGTGGCACCATGAAGACCAAGGAGCTCTCCAAACAGGTCAGGGACAAAGTTGTGGAGAAGTACAGATCAGTTATCCGAAACTTAGAACATCTCACGGAGCACCATTAAATGCATTTTTTWWWAATTTAAAGAATATGGCACCACAACAAACCTGCCGAGAAGGGCCACCCACCAAAACCCGCAGACCAGGCAAGGAGGGCATTAATCAGAGGCAACAAAGAGACCAAAGATAACCCTGAAGGAGCTGCAAAGCTCCACAGCGGAGATTGAAGTATCTGTCCATAGGACCACTTTAAGCCACACACTCCACAGAGCTGGGCTTTATGGAAGACATCTCACCCCGAGATGCTGATGTTTTTCCTCGGCAGGGACTGGGAAACTGGTCAGAATTGAAGGAATGATGGATGGCGCTAAATACAGGGAAATTATTGAGCGAAACCTGTTTCAGTCTCCCAGAGATTTGGGACTGGGACGGAGGTTCACCTTCCAGCAGGACAATGACCCTAAGCATACTGCTAAAGCAACACTTGAGTGGTTTAAGGGGACTGTTAGTGGAATTAAATTATTCCTCTAATGTACTCATTAATTAAATTCAATCTGTCTATTTATAAGAATTTGTAAGATACTTATTAACATAAATTAGACAGGATACAGTCTTATTGAAATTAGATAATATATTTTATTCTCGGAGCACGCTACCATTTGATCATAACCAACAGTTTATATACAAGATATGACGTCATAGTTTACAGAATAAATCTCCTCGTCCTGGCCTATATAAAATAGGTTCAAAAGTTCATTCRAACTTCTCAGCGCACACACATGACACACAATATAATCTATCCTCCTGAAGGCTCACTATAATTTATTACCACTTTAGCTGACAACTCAAGATAATGGAAGACCTAAAAAGTTACCCACAGCCTTATCTAAACATCTCAGGGCTAAGTTGGGTCAGTTCAACCATAGTTTAACGACCCTTTCTGCTTATTTTATAACCCACAACACAYATCTCTTTTCACCAGGCGTGCAGAGTTTAATTAGTTATAGTTTTATCTAAAGCTAGAATTTGTTTTAATTATTTATTAACAAAATTCCTAACAGGACACATTTAAATGTCTTGGAATGTTCTAGTCAAAGCCCAGACCTCAATCCAATTGAGAATCTGTGGTATGACTTAAAGATTGCTGTACASCAGCGGAACACATCCAACTTGGAGCTGGAGCTGGAGCAGTTTTGCCTTGAAGAATGGGCAAAGATCCCAGTGGCTAGATGTGCCAAGCTTATAGAGACATACCCCAAGAGACTTGCAGCTGTAATTGCTGCAAAAGGTGGCTCTGCAAAGTATTGTCTTTGAGGGGGTGGATATTCTGTAGCGGTATTTATTAGAGAGGGGTAAAGATAAATATTTTGTTTGGGAGCCAGGCAGGTAATAACCATGCTGAAAGGAAAATAATAGAATAGAGAGAGTACCACTACCAGACCCACACACATCAGCGGAAGAGACTGCCTAGAGTGTAGCCTGTTTATCAGATAGCCAGTGGAGAGAAAAAAAGAATACACACCATATAAAACCCACGTCACAGCAAAGGGGTAACCCCACCAATAATAACTCATACAATAATACTAATGACAGAGCAATTGAACATCTTTGGAACACATCTTCAAAAGTGTAGGCATTTTGAGTAAATCAAATGATACAAACCCCCAAAACATCTATTTTAATTCCAGGTTGTAAGGCAACAAAATAGGAAAAATGCCAAGGGGGGTGAATAGTTTCGCAAGGCACTGTATCTGTCCCTATTTCTGAAACAGAACCCAGGTGGTAGGTATAAAAATCCAGTCCAATTAAAAAAATGGATTCCCCTTACATTTCACTGTTGTGATGCAAAAGTCCTGGCAAAATGCATAGCACATTGAATTCTAAAGGTTTTACCAGATATTATTAATTATAATCAGACAGYTTTTTTTACTTGAAACAATATAACACTATGAAACATGGAAGAAACGAGGCCTCGTATTCATAGCAGAATTTGAAAAGGCAGTTGAAAAAGTATGACTAGAATTGATATATATATCATATATAATATAGGTCGACCGATTAATCGGAATGGCTGATTTATTGGGGCCGATTTCAAGTTTTCATAACACTCAGAAATTGGTATTTTTATACACCAATTTTGCCTTTTTATTTTTTATATTTTTTTACACCTTTATTTAACTAGGCAAGTCAGTTAAGACTTCTTGTCGCACGGATCCCTTTTACGGGATCATTTTCGTAAATAACCGCTGAATTGCAGCGTGCCAAATTCAAAAATAATACTAAAAATATTTATAATCATGGAATCACAAGTGAAATATACCAAAACACAGCTTAGCTTGTTATTAATCCACCTATCGTGTCAGATTTTGAAAATATGCTTTACAGCGAAAGCAATCCAAGCGTTTGTGAGTGTATCAATCACTAGACAAAAAAGTAAGAACAGCTAGCCTTCAATTAGCTTGGTCACGAAAGTCAGAAAAGCAATACAATTAATCGCTTACCTTTGATAATCTTCGGATGTTTGCACTCATGAGACTCCCAGTGTAAGGACTGGGTGTCGGAGTGCGAAGTCAGGCGCAGGAAAAACAGAGGATTCAATAACAATGTTCCTTTTAATGAAACACGGCACTTCGGCCACCCCACTCATACACTGGGTGCTCTACGTAAACTGCCCCAGACACGGGGAACGAAAAACAGTCCAGTAAACAAACTCGAACATACATAAACACGTAGGCCGAACAAACACCAAGCTTACACACTAACAATCCCAATCCGCCATTTGGTTTGCGCGTTATGTTCAGAAAACCACAGGCTCGTTCCGGTCCTGAAGGGCAGACAAATTCCAAAAAGTATCCGTAATGTTCGTAGAAACATGTCAATGGTTTTTTATAATCAATCCTCAGGTTGTTTTTAACATACATAATCGATCATATTTCAACCGGACGGTAAACTGTTCAATACTACAGAGAAAGAAAATGTCGAGCCACATCTCTTCTGCACAGGAACTAATCAACGCGTTTTGATAAATCTCGCTCATTTTTCAAAATAAAAGCTTGAAACTATGTCTAAAGCCTGGTCACAGCCTGAGGAAGCCATTGGAAAAGGAATATGGTTGATACCCCTTTAAATGGAGGAGGGGCAAGCAATGGAATAGGGATTTTTCCAAATAAAAAGCACTTCCGGGTTGGAGTTCCTGATTTTTTTCTGTTATACTCACAGACAATATTATGACAGTTTTGTAAAACTTTTGAGTGTTTCTATCCTAATCTGTAAATTATATGCATATTCTAATATCTGGGCCTGAGAAATAGTCAGTTTACCTTGGGAACGTTATTTTTCCAAACATAAAAATTCTGCCCACTAGCTGAAAGAGGTTAAGAACACATTCTTTTTTTCAACGACGGCCTAAGAACGGTGGGTTAACTGCCTTGTTCAGGGGCAGAATGACAGATTTTTACCTTGTCAGCTCAGGGATTCAATCTTGCAACCTTACAGTTAACTAGTCAAATGCTCTAACCACCTGATTACATTGCACTCCACGAGGAGCCTGCCTGTTACGCGAATGCAGTAAGAAGCCAAGGTAAGTTGCTGGCTAGCATTAAACTTATCTCATAAAAAACAATCAATCAATCATAATCACTAGTTAACTACACATGGTTTATGATATTACTAGTTTATCTAGCGTGTCCTGCGTTGCATATAATCGATGCGGTGGCATTCGCGAAAAAGGACTGTCGTTGCTCCAACGTGTACCTAACCATAAACATCAATGCCTTTCTTAAAATCAATACACAAGTACATATTTTTAAACCTGCATATTTAGTTAATATTTCCTGCTAACATGAATTTATTTTAACTAGGATAATGGTGTCACTTCTCTTGCAACAGAGTCAGGGTATATGCAGCAGTTTGGGCCGCCTAGCTCATTGCAAACTGTGAAGACTATTTCTTCCTAACAATGACAGCCAACTTCGCCAAACGGGGGATGATTTAACAAAAGCACATTTGCAAAAAAAGCACAATCGTTGCACGACTGTTCCTAACCATAAACATCAATGCCTTTCTTAAAATCAATACGCAGAAGTATATCTTTTTAAACCTGCATATTTAGCTAAAAGTAATCCAGGTTAGCAGGCAATATTAACCAGGTGAAATTGTGTCACTTCTCTTGCGTTCATTGCACGCAGAGTCAGGGTATATGCAACAGTTTGGGCAGCCTGGCTCGTTGCGAACTAATTTGCCAGAAGTTTACGTAATTATGACATAACATTGAAGGTTGTGCAATGTAACAGGAATATTTAGACTTATGGATGCCACCCGTTAGATAAAATACTGAACGGTTCCGTATTTCACTGAAAGAATAAACGTTTTGTTTTCGAGATGATAGTTTCCGGATTCGACCATATTAATGACCTAAGGCTCACATTTCTGTGTGTTATTATGTTATAATTAAGTCTATGATTTGATAGAGCAGTCTGACTGAGCGATGGTAGGCACCAGCAGGCTCGTAAGCATTCATTCAAACAGCACTTTTGTGCGTTTTGCCAGCAGCTCGTCGCTGTGCTTCAAGCATTGCGCTGTTTATGACTTCAAGCCTATCAACTCCCGAGATTAGGCTGGTGTAACCGATGTGAAATGGCTAGCTAGTTAGCGGGGTGCGCTCTAATAGCGTTTCAAACGTCACTCGCTCTGAGACTTGGAGTAGTTGTTCCCCTTGCTCTGCATGGGTAACGTTGCTTCGAGGGTGGCTGTTGTCGTTGTGTTCCTGGTTCGAGCCCAGGTAGGAGCGAGGAGAGGGACGGAAGCTATACTGTTACACTGGCTAAAGTGCCTATAAGAACATCCAATAGTCAAAGGTATATGAAATACAAATTGTATAGAGAGAAATAGTCCTATAATTCCTATAATAACTTCAAACTAAAACTCCTTACATGGGAATATTGAAGACTCATGTTTAAAAGGAACCACCAGCTTTCATATGTTCTCATGTTCTGAGCAAGGATCTTAAACGTTAGCTTTCTTACATGGCACATATTGCACTTTTACTTTCTTCTCCAACACTTTTAGTTTTTGCATTATTTAAACGAATGTTTCATTATTTATTTGAGGCTAAATTGATTTTATTGATGTATTATATTAAGTTAAAATAAGTGTTCATTCAGTATTGTTGTAATTGTCATTATTACAAGTAAAAAAATAAAAAATCGGCCGATTTTATCGGTATCGGCTTTTTTTGGTCTTCCAATAATCGCTATCGGTATCGGCGTTGAAAAGAAAATCATATAATATTATATATAATGTAATAATTTTGGTGAATCCCTTATACAACAATAGAACCCCAAATATAAAATGGATTAAAGTTATTTATAGCAACCCCAAATGTAAAATAGTAAATAATGGTTACTTCTTAGAAAGTAGTGACCTGTCAAGAATAGTTATGGTTGTCCACTGGCTCCATATCTATTTGTTATGTTCATTGAAATGTTAGCTATTAAAATGAGATCCAACAATATTATCAAGGGGTTAGAAATCCAGGGCTTAAAAACAAAAGTGTCAATATATGGCAATGACTCTAGTTTTCTATTAAATCTGGTCCATGCATTTTCTTATTGGCGATCTACACTGAAATCTAAACACAACATTTTTTATGAGCGGAAATAAAAGATTGCAGGAATCACAAAAAACGTATTTCTCTCAAATTTTGTGCACAAATTTGTTTACATCCCTGTTAGTGAGAATTTCTCCTTTACCAAAATAAGATAATCCATCCACCTGACAGGTGTGGCATATCAAGAAGCTGATTAAACAGCATGATCATTACACAGGTGCGCCTTGTACTGGGGACAATAAAAGGCCACACTAAAATGTGCAGTTTTATCACACAACTCAATGCCACAGATGTCTCAAGTTTTGAGGGAGAGTGCAATTGGCATGCTGACTGCAGGAATGTCCACCAGAGCTGTTGCCAGATAATTGAATGTTAATTTCTCTTAATTCTCTCTCATTTCTTTTCATAAGCCGCCACACACCCACACACCACGTGCAACCATGCCAGCCCAGGACCTCCACGTTGTGTGGGTGAGCGGTTTGCTGATGTAAACTTTGAACAGAGTGCCCCATGGTGGCAGTGGGGTTATGGTATGGGCAGGCATAAACTACGGACAACGAATGCAATTGTATTTTATCGATGGCAATTTGAATGCACAGAGATACCGTGAAATATCCTGAAGCCCATTGTCATGCCATTCATTCTCCGCCATCACCTCATGATTCAGCATGTTAGTATGCTCCATGTCTTAAGGATCTGTACACAATTCCTGGAAGCTGAAAATGTCCCAGTTATTTGATGGCCTGCATACTCACCAGTCATGTCACCCATTGAGTATGTTTGGGATGCTCTGGATTGACGTGTATGACAGTGTTTTCCAGTTCTCGTCAATATCCAGCAACTTTGCACAGTCATTGAATAGGAGTGGGACAATATTCCACAGGCCACAATCAACAGCCTGATCGGCTCTATGCGAAGGAGCAGCCCAGCCTCACATTCAATTTGCGCATATACAGTGGGGAGAACAAGTATTTGATACACTGACGATTTTGCAGGTTTTCCTACTTACAAAGCATGTAGAGGTCTGTACTTTTTATCATAGGTACACTTCAACTGTGAGAGAAGGAATCTAAAACAAAAATCCAGAAAGAAATTTTTTTTAAAAGTAATTAATTGGCATTTTATTGCATGACATAAGTATTTGATACATCAGAAAAGCAGAACTTAATATTTGGTACAGAAACCTTAGTTTGCAATTACAGAGATCATACGTTTCCTGTAGTTCTTGACCAGGTTTGCACACACTGCAGCAGGGATTTTGGCCCACTCCTCCATACAGACCTTCTCCAGATCCTTCAGGTTTCGGGGCTGTCGCTGGGCAATACGGACTTTCGGCTCCCTCCAAAGATTTTCTATTGGGTTCAGGTCTGGAGACTGGCTAGGCCACTCCAGGACCTTGAGATGCTCTTACGGAGCCACTCCTTAGTTGCCCTGGCTGTGGTGTTTCGGGTCGTTGTCATGCTGGAAGACCCAGCCACGACCCATCTTCAATGCTCTTACTGAGGGAAGGAGGTTGTTGGTCAAGATCTCGCGATACATGGCCCCATCCATCCTCTCCTCAATACGGTGCAGTCGTCCTGTCCCCTTTGCAGAAAAGCATCCCCAAAGAATGATGTTTCCACCTCCATGCTTCACGGTTGGGATAGTGTTCTTGGGGTTGTACTCATCCTTCTTCTTCCTCCAAACACGGCGAGTGGAGTTTAGACCAAAAGCTCTTATTTTTGTCTCATCAGACCACATGACCTTCTCCCATTCCTCCTCTGGATCATCCAGATGGTCATTGGCAAACTTCAGACGGGCCTGGACATGCGCTGGCTTGAGCAGGGGACCTTGCCTGCGCGCAGGATTTTAATCCATGACGGCGTAGTGTGTTACTAATGGTTTTCTTTTGAGACTGTGGTCCAGCTCTCTTCAGGTCATTGACCAGGTCCTGCCGTGTAGTTCTGGGCTGATCCCTCACATTCCTCATGATCATTGATGCCCCACGAGGTGAGATCTTGCATGAGCCCCAGACCGAGGTGATTGACCGTCATCTTGAACTTCTTCCATTTTCTAATAATTGTGCCAACAGTTGTTGCCTTCTCACCAAGCTGCTTGCCTATTGTCCTGTAGCCCATCCCAGCCTTGTACAGGTCTACAATTTATCCCTGATGTCCTTACACAGCTCTCTGGCTTGGCCATTGTGGAGAGGTTGGAGTCTGTTTGATTGAGTGTGTGGACAGGTGTCTTTTATACAGGTAACGAGTTCAAACAGGTGCAGTTAATACAGGTAATGAGTGGAGAACAGGAGGGCTTCTTAAAGAAAAACTAACAGGTCTGTGAGAGCCGGAATTCTTACTGGTTGGTAGGTGATCAAATACTTATGTCATGCAATAAAATGCAAATTAATTACTTAAAAATCATACAATGTGATTTTCTGGATTTTTGTTTTAGATTCCGTCTCTCACAGTTGAAGTGTACCATGATAAAAATGACAGACCTCTACATGCTTTCTAAGTAGAAAACCTGCAAAATCGGCAGTGTATCAAATACTTGTTCTCCCACTGTATGTACAAAATGTATTTCAGCAGATTTCGTGCGTTTTTGTGCATTTTTGGGGTGGTTCAATTCGTTGAAAATACACGAATTTCTGTGCTACTTAATTCGTGTGAAAAGACACGAATTTAACCAGTAGGGGACACACAAGCCGTTGCAACAACCATAGACGCGATCACCTGTATTATTTATTTTACGTTATGAATATATAGATATTTTGTCTTTTTTTAAGCATATAACCATAAAGAGTTATATATATATATTGTCTTTTTTTAATCCCTATTAAAACATTGTGGTTTTATGCCTATATGTACTGTTTTCGATTTTTCTGAACAGACTTTTCAGTATAGAATGAATGTAAGCAATGCATGATGGTTAATGGTGTTTTATTCGGTTGTAGTTCCATGTATTTCTAAAAAATAAACGTGTAAACCATTTTCATTGACCAGAATGTAACTGAAAATACAATGGCAGCCTTGCCATTGTCCCCAATAACAAAAACAATTTTTTTCGTGATAACATTGGGGAAACGTATGCAGTCATTGTAGTCTTACATTTGTTGGCCAACCAAAATTACCAAAACGTTAACCCGTAATAAGGCTAGGGTGGCTGAGTGTAAATACATGGCTCTGAGTGTAAGACACCTTTTCACTAGAAACGTTCTTGTGTCAAATTACCGTCAGTGCGAAATAGCTGGAAAGCTTTCGTATTTCCACTTGGTGCACCTACGGTTACGATAACGATAAATCAAGGCAATACCTGCGTCGACACTGTGTCGAGCAGCAAAACACGAAAGCTTCTAGGCTACCGGAAAGTTACAAAAGAACAAGAAAGTTACCTCATCGGTCATGTGACACATCTGGATGCCCCTAAAGCAATTTCAACCGTTTTGAAAAATACACCTGGTAACCCCCAAAAAATAACCAGGTGCACGAAAAGTTTGGACTTAGAATATTTTTTGAAAACCTCCATAAAATCACTCAGGCCATTGACTCGAGAAGAAAAAAACATAAAATATTTTTCCAGAAAAAAAAACATAGAATAATTTTTGAAAACCTCCATAAATCACTCAGGCCAGCACCCATTGATTTGGGGCATAGTATAGCGCTCCCAGAGCGGGTATGGAAGTCTGGATCCCCATAAAGCATTTTAAGGCCTCTGTGTGTCTTAAGCACCATACTTTTTCACTCCATCCTGGCTTGTGTTGTGTGTGGTGTGTGTGTGTGTGTGTGTGTGTGTGTGTGTGGTGTGTGTGTGTGTGAGTGTGTGTGTGTGTGTGCTGTGTGGTGTGTGTGTGTTGGTGGTGTGTGTGTGTGTGTGTGTGTGTGTTGTGTGTGTGTGAGCTTTTCTTTGACATCTGTTTAGAGAAATTACTGATTACAGTTCATGAGGGTTGACCATTCACACATTTAAAGTTTTGGAAAGATCTGACTTTTTAAACCTTCGAAACAGCACCTATGACCCATTTAAGGCACTTTCGGTGGCACAGAAGCATAAGTAAATACATATCCTGATCGGGGTATGCTTTTACAGAATCCTGGAGTTAAGTCTATACGTTAAAGACTGACTGATTACACAGGGTTGAATGCACTATATATCACAAACTGCTGGCTTGGGTATGGCAAACACTTTTAGGGTGATTTTATCACTTCCGGTTGCTCCAGGAAGCTTAGAATCAACACAGGTAGACCTCATAGTGGCTTGATGGATTGTCATTGAAGACAGGTTCATAAGACATTCATAACCCACATAGGCTTCAGGTTGAATTTAGGGGWGCAGGCAATGTGTTCCTATGGGGTGAGATGTCATTGTAAACTGTTTGATGTAAACACCTTCTTTTAACTGTTAAGGGTTAATGCCACACGGTCAWMGTTAGGCTTGCACAGAGACCTTAGGAARGTTCCTGASGTCAAATTGTGCTTCTAAACCTTAACAGTTCTCTCTCTGTCTCCCAAAAGCAAAAGACTTGAAATGTAGGTCAAGGGTCATCTTCTTGTCACTGTCGCTGCGCTCAGACCGAGCAAGCTACGGTCAAGCGGGGCATCTCGTTGAACTCGGCACGGCCTGGAAACTATGGTGATGTCATTTTTAGTGGTGATTTCAGAATGCTATTTTGGTGGTTTTTCACTGTTGAAACATATGCACAAAAGTCAACTAGCAAGTCAGTGTCCATCAGCCAATTAGATATTTTCAGACACCAAACTGATACCATCTGACTCCAAACTCACTTTTTCCAACTCGTTTAGAAGCCAACTATCACATATTTCAGAGCAGGCCCAAAATTCACAGCGCCTTCCATTTAAACCATAATAAAWCAAATAATACGTAGTTATGTTCTAGCTGCGGGTCCAGTTRTCACATTATGTTTAGCCCTATGTGAGGCGACCTCGAATCCCAAGTTTCGGCTCGATAGGTCATTCGGTGCCCGAGCAAAACCTTAATTGGTGCTGAAATTCCACTTTTTTCCATGCCTTGCTACGGGGTCCTTGAATGAGCTATCGGACAGAAATGTCGGGGTCCGTCTCTATGGGCCGAGCCGGTTTCAATACACCTAGTCTTGCAACTCTGGGACTTTTCTAAATGTCACCATTTTCGTAATGCTCAAAATGAATTGAAGTCAATGCAAATGCACGAGGCTTTTTATCGGTCCGAGAACCTTCTAGAGCCACATAACTCACCGTGCTTAATCGACCTGAGCTCTAGAACAGGTTTGTAAAGTTTCAGAACTCTAGGGGTTCTACGTCCTTTAAAAGTTCAAACAAGAAGAACTACTTGCAGGCCACTGTCTGAACCTCTAGCCCTCAGTGTGTCACTCCATCCTTCTGTTGGTGTGTTGTAAATTTTGTCCTTTGAAATCCTGATGATGAATGGACTGATTACAGTTCATAGGGTTGCCTATCACAGTATATTAAGTTCGAAATTGATTTTTACCTTCAAACAGCCCTTGACACCAATTATGCAACTTCTTTGCACACATGCCTAAAGAAACACATATCCTCATTGAGTGCTTTTACAAATCCTGATTTGAATGTTATACTTAAAGAACTCGACTTACATTAACAAGTTGATGCACATTTCCTACTCAAAACACTCGACATCTTTGTGAGTATAGCCAACCTTTAGGTGATTTAAAAAACCCAACTGCCCGTTGCTCCAGGAATCTTAAACGCGACCAACAGTAACTCTCATAATGTGCGCGCCTGATGGATGTATCGAAGACACTTCATTAAAGCATTATAATCCACATAGCTCAGGTTGAATTAGGGAGCATGCAAGTATTATTCCTAATGAACAGTCATTTGTAAACTGTTGATGAAACACCTTCTTAACTGTATAGTTAAGCCACACGAACAACTTACTTGCCACAATCGACCTAAACTTCCTTGAAGTTCAAAATGTCTTCTACCTTAACGTTCTCTCTCTGCTCCCCAAAGCAAAAAAAAAAAAATATGAAATTGAAGTCAAAGTCATTGTGTCCCTGTCGCTCACTCAGACCGAGCGAGCTACGGTCAAGCGGGATCTCGTTGAACTCGCACGGCCGAGAAATGGCAATGCCATTGCAGCTTTGTGTGTCTTTAAGCACCGTACTTTTTCACTCCATCCTTTTATCCCCCTTTTCTTCGTGGTATCCAATCGCTATAATTACTATCTTGTCTCATCGCTACAACTCCCGTATGGCTCAGGAGAGACCGAAGGCTCAAGCCACGCGTCACCTCCGAAGCACAACCCATACAACCGCACTGCTTCTTAACACAGCGCGCCTCCAACCCCGAACACCGCACCAATGTGTCGAGGAAACACCGTGCACCTGCCCCCTCTGGCTAGCGCGCACTGCCCCCGCCCCCACAGAGTCTGTGACGCAGCGATGAGACAAGGATATCCTACCGGCCAAACCCTCCCTCAACGCACGACGCTAGCCAATTGTGCGTCGCCCCACGGACCTCCCGGTCCGCGGCCGGCTGCGGCAGAGCCTGGCGCCGAACCAGAGACTCTGGTGGCGCAGCTAGCACTGCGATGCAGTGCCCTAGACCACTGTGCCACCCGGAAGGCAGATCCGACCTTTTAACCCTTCGAAACTGATTCTATGACACCATTTGAAGTACTTCCGGTTACATAGGAAGCTGAAAGTGAACACATATCCTCCTTGGGTATCACATAAAACACAGAATTCTGCAGAGCTTCGAGACCCACTTAAAAAATGTTCGTCTGAACACACTGCAACTGGATCTGTAACTTTTTATTTTTTTTTACTCCTTTTGGTGAACATTACCAATTTGTCAATGTACGATTTCCTCTTAAATTACGATAGATAAAGGCTGGTTCTTTTTCCTGACACCGTATGCTTATGTACTTTGACGTGAACGCGTCAAATTAGCACCCTACTTTGCGTTTTTGACCTTTAATCCCAGAAAAATGGCCATAACTCAAAAAGCGTTGAGGCCTCGACGCCAACTGTCCATTACGTCTTCTAAATATTTTCCGTTTAGGAGAAAAGGCCACATGCATTTGCAATATGCTTGTGCATTTGCAATATTAGTTATTTTCCCCTGGTCGGATTTCCGAGACTGCGGAAAAATGACCAAAATTTGTTTATTTTTATAAAACGGAAACCCAACGTCCGAGAGATTTCGTTTGATGACTTCCTGAAAGATCCTCCCCGCGCACGGCCCGACGCTGCTGCGAAATTTAGAAACGTTGCAGGACGTCTAGTAAGGGACCATAACATTGCAATGTGGCGTTCTCACTAACCATATGGCGAGTGTAAAATGTTCCCTTAAGGTATGGAAAGGCCTTGGAAAGGCCATAAGTGTAAGCCAACATAATTCATTATTTTACATTAACATGTAATACATGCATATGAAGAAAATGGTGTAATTTAGGCTCCACGAAATATGAAATGGGTTATGAAGAAAATCGTGTATGGTGCCTACATGACAAAAGCGTTCTGATTACAAGTGCACCAGTATCCAAAGTATTAAGCGAAATCAAGCACAGAAAACAGCATTGGCATTAATAAACAATATTTCCCACGAATTAAGTCGCACGTAAATGTGCGTCTTTTCTCAAAAATTCTGTTCAGCAAGTCTAAAACAGTACATATAGGCATACAACGACACATTTTAAAACATGGTTAAACAAAGACAACATTTCTGTATATTCATGACGTTGAATTAGCCATTAAGAAGAACAAAAATGAAATACAAATTATCGCGTCTATATGGTTGTTGCAAAGGCTTGTGTAGCCTACTGGTTAAATTTGTGTCTTTTCGCACGAATTAAGAAGCACATAAATTCGTGTCTTTTCTCACGAATTAAGCCAGACGAAAACGCACAAAAACGCACGAAATCTGCTGAAATACATTTTGTACATATATGCGCGAATTGAATGTGAGACTGTGTTGGAAGGAGATGTGTTGCTCTGCATGAGGTGTTCACACCAGATACTGACCGATACCTTTTTTAAGGTTCCTGTGACAAACAGATGCATATCTGTATTCCCAGTCATGTGAAATCCATAGATTAGGGCCTAATGAATGAATGAATATTTGTATTCAGTGTGGCTTGCTAGCTAAAAGTCACAACACAGATAAAAAGGGGTTATAGTTACCAGTATCGTTCTACCATGTTCTGCTTGAGCTACAATATATTACAGTTTGCAAACAAAGCCGTGATGACAGTTTTAAGGCGTTTTGTATTTAAATTAGTTAAGATTATAAGATGCTACCATTGGTGTATAAAATGTCTGGCATTACGTGACGTTGCATAATGCCGGAAGTGATGCCTGCCTCCTGAATCCAAGTGTTTGACATGGGGGGAGGGGACCAGCAACTTTATGATCAACTTTGTCAATGTACCAGCTACAATATTCTTTAATACTTGGGTCAACCTACTATGAAGTGGTTTTATACAAATATGATCCAGTTTGATGAAAAACATGATTTTCACTGCTCGGGACCTATTAACTGAAAATGAAACCTTTTTCAAAGTATCACCTTTTCTAAAACAACCAATACAAAGTGCCAATTTCATCTTTCTGAAAAGCCAGATCAAATATTACGCTTAATTTAAAATATACTGACTGATGAAAAATAAATATGGGAATGTTTTCTTTATCCAAAGTTATAACCAAATGATTGCAGCATTACCACAGAAATGGAGGAGGCAAGTGAAAAGGGTAGAAGTAGGGAACTTGTTTGTCTGCCCTATATTAAAGACCAAAATTGGCTGATAAAATTTGTTTCATTTGAGGACCAAAAAGTTGACAGTTGCGCTATACTGTAAAGGCTGCAAAATAGCTGGGAAAATATTACATTTCAATAATTATAAAAAATTGACTGACTGTACAAAACATTAAGAACACCTTCCTAATATTGACACAAACCGGTGCCCCTGGCACCTACTACCATACCCCGTTCAAATGCACTTCAATCTTTTGG
Organism: Salvelinus sp. IW2-2015; assembly: GCF_002910315.2. Classification (NCBI taxonomy): domain Eukaryota; kingdom Metazoa; phylum Chordata; class Actinopteri; order Salmoniformes; family Salmonidae; genus Salvelinus; species Salvelinus sp. IW2-2015. The sequence goes on from NC_036858.1 coordinate 26,064,504, forward strand.
CATTCCTCCCCATCATTTACACTGATGGAAGTGGATTTAACAAGTGAAAACAACAAGGGATCATAGCTTTCACATGGATTCACCTGGTCAGTCTTTTTCATGGAAAGAGCATGTGTGAAAGAGCAAGAGGAATGTTTTGTACACTCAGTGTATGGCCATATAACCATCCCAGCTCTGCCGATTTTGCTAAAAAGAGGCAATTATTCTGGATGGGTTTGAAATAAATAATAATTTTTCTATTGTTTTATGTATGTGTTGAAATTAAAATCCCCACCAACCTCATCTTTACCTACATTCTACAATGAGGCCAGGTTACCCGATAATAGTTAACGCATAACAGACAACAAAACACTTAGAAGTGTAATGGTGAAAATGGTTTCCCTTCATCTTTGATGATAATAGAGGAGCACAAAAACTTGCCCTATATAACGTTATATAAAGGAACTTTTACCTTAATCTACTCCTCTCCCTTTCCCCTTCTCTCCCTTTCTCCCTCTCTCTGTGAAGATAAGTGCTAAAGTACATACTTTAGAATTCCAGGCGATGTTGTCTGCTTGTCTCTGAGCTCAACACATGGCTAAGCATGGCGGCTATATTAAATACACTCAGCCCCGAAAAGATGGAAAAAATTATAAAAACAGTCAGAATAAATGTTCCCTGAAATCGACATGATGCAATAGTCTAAAATATCAATATGGAAAACTCCTCAGCCGGATGGCACGACTGTGCTTGTGCAGCTCCCCGCTCTCCTCGTTTCCTATAGTTTTTTTGACACAGCGTGACAAGTCCTCTTTCTGCTGCAATTACTGTGCTTCTGAATTGCTGAAATCACATGAAATCTTAAATTAAGCTGGTTGGTTATTAAAATGGGTAAAGAACGACGCAACTTTCGTTTTCCCAGAATGGTTAAGAAAAGTGTACAGGGATGTAGTTTGGGCTGCTAATTGCCTTTGGTCAGGCGATGTTTCTCAATGAAAAATGTCCACCAAAAAGCAGAGATGTTTTACTTACTGCCACATTCTCTTTCATAACAAACATTTCTACTTTGACATCCAGCACTTTTATTGGATGGGCTTATATTCAACCATTTATCTTACATTGTCCACACCTGGGTGGTGTTCATTAGGACATGCAAGGGAATATATACTTTTTTTAAATGCAACAAAAAATAAAATCAACATTTCTTATTGGACTAGGTCCTTCCCTGATTCAGTTTGTTTTTATTCTGTTTGGTGCCTAATGAACACAACCCTGTTCGAATGGAAATCACTGGATATAGCCACAGATCACAGGTATGAATTTTGTATGAGTCAATCTTGTCTGTGAGTGTTGCAGACTACTGATAGAGAGGAAATGAGAGAGAAAAAGGGAGGGAGAAAGAGAGGGAGAGATGCAGACGGAGGAGGAGAGCCGTGAGACAGCAGACTGATCTCTGAGGGAAATGGTTAATTACTCTCACAGCGGGACAGAAGAGACAGAACAGAACATGAAAGGTAGACAGGAAGGAGAGAAGAGGAGGAAAGAGAGATGATTGGAGAGAGAGGTGTAAGAAAGAGTGAAATAAGAATGGGAATAGAGAGGGAGATAAGGAAAAAGGATGAGTGAGAATAAGTGATTAGAGGAAGAGAGATAGGTTGGATAGAAATGGTGTGGATTGCAAAGTGGAACATCAGCTAAATTTCAAGTTTGAAACTTAAAATCCAACTCTATCAAATACCAAATAAGTTTCCAAAGTTTGGGAATCACTCCATCTAGAAGTAAATTGGAATGTCAATTCCTGCTTGTCATACTAACTCAGTGACGTCATCAGAGTGAAACGCATGCGGAATGAGAGAGAGCTCTGTTTGTTGTTTTTGAAAGTTCTTGAAAAGTTTATTGAAAAAATCTGTTTAATATGGATCCCGCAACCCGTTAGCCTCAGTTGCTGGGACCGTTACTATCTGTCCCGGGATACTGCCAAACCATAAAGTCTGAAGAGCTGCTGCTTGGCAAAGCTAGCCAGGTTTCCTTGACAGTTTGAACACAGTCAGCTAAGTGATTAGCCCTTGTGGTTGCGACCACAGATTGTACCCGGGCTTGTGGTTGTTTAAATCCCTGCTGTTTCTTGCTAGTTCCATCAGCCCTGCAAGCTGGGCTGGCTGGAATTGCGTGGATTACCAGCATTAGCCCACGTTGCTACCATGACAAAGGCCAAAGCCGATGGGAGTGCCATTGAGGACAGTGGTGTATCTCTATCCCAGGTAAAGGATCTTATATCGAACAAAAATAGTTCTAGAAGCATTTTTTACAACAACAACAAAAATATCTTCAAGAGTTGAGTCCAAATACTGGTGGAGTCAACTAATAAAAGAATGGACGATCTGACATGAGAGGTCTATGACCTGAAGAACAGTTTGTAGTCCTCCCAGAGTCAGCTTGATGACCTCGATGACAGCGAAGTCACTGAGAGAGGGTATAAGTTCTGTATGTAAATCCATGATAACAATGATGGAGAGGGACAATCAAGGCAGAACGACATTGTTGTGGACAGAGTTGCAAAATCACCACATGAGACCTGGATGGAGTCTGAGGACAAAGTGAGGGAAAAGATCACTGAGAAACTGAAGATGGACCATTGAAGGATTGAGGTGGAGCGCGCCCATAGGACTGGAGAAACCACCATTGGCCCAGGTGACATGCCCCGGCCGATAGTGGTCAAGTTCCTGAGGTTCAAGGACAAGGCAGCTGTTCTGGAAAGAGACAAAAACTAGAGAGGAATGTACATCTTCCTCAACAAGGACTATCCTAAAGCTGTGAGCCCAGATCCCAGCCATGAAGGTTGCCAGAGAGCGTGGGGACATTGCTTACATCCACTATGACAGGCTCATTGTCCACCCTACCTCCCAAAAGCCTGGAAGGGATGAGAGAGCCAAGCCTGTGGGTTCATAGCGTCAACCCCGCAGCACATACACACTTACACACCCCAACTGGTTGATGGACTGTTGAATAATGTATTTTTTTCTCCTCTTGCTTTGTTTGTTATTTTCAATTTCCATTTAAGTCATTTAGCAGACGCTCTTATCCAGAGCGACTTACAAATTGGAAAGTTCATACATATTCATCCTGGTCCCCCCGTGGGAATTGAACCCACATGCTCTACCAACTGAGCCACACGGGACCCGTATTATGCCTATCCCTGATAAGCTAACCAAGCTAACCAGGAAAGGGCAACAAATTGCTCATATTAATATATGTAGCCTTAGAAATAAGGTTTATGAAATCATTAATGTGCTAACATGAAATGACATTCATGTTGCTGTATATATTCAGAGCCATATCCCTGTAATGCTTAGAGAAGATCTCATGTCAAGTGTTCCTGAAGTGTTTCTAAAGAGTATTCTTTTAGGGTGTTGCTATAGGCCATCAAGTGCTAACAGTCAGTATCTAGATAATGTGTGTGAAATGCTTGATATTGTGTGAGAGAGGTCTATTTTCTGGGTAACCTGAACATTAAACTGGTTAGCAACTAGCTGTCCTCTCAAGAAGAAACTTCTAACTGTGTCTAATGCCTGTAATATGACCCAGGTTATCACTTAACCAACTAGAGTGCATACTAATAGTGTTGGATCAGTTCATTATTAAACTGTGACATCCACTTGTATTGTGTAACGGCTTTCGTTGGTGGAAGGAGAGGAGGAACAAAATGCAGCGTGGTACGTATCCAATATCATTTAATAGAGAATGAATACAAAATACAAAAGAACAAGAGAATAAATTAAAACCGAAACAGTACCGTATGGTGGAAACACTAACACAGGAAACAATCACCCACAAAACACAATAGAAAACAGGCTACCTAAATATGGCTCCCAATCAGAGACAACGACTGACGCCTGCCTCTGATTGAGAACCATACTAGGCCAAACACAAAGAAATATAACATACAAAACATAGAAAAACAACATAGAATGTCCACCCCAACTCACGCCCTGACCAAACTAAAATAAAGACATAAAAAAGGAACTAAGGTCAGAACGTGACATATTGATCATATCTTCACTAATGCTGCAGAGCTTTACTCCAAAGCAATATCAGTTCCCATTGGCTGTAGTGACCATAACACTGTGSCAATAACAAGGCAAGAGATCATACAAAATGTTTTCTCAGGACTCTTTTGTTGAAGATGTAAAAAATGTATGTTGGTCTGATGTGTATGAGGAAGTGAATCCAGAGGCAGCACCGGAAGTTTTTGTAAAATGAGTTATGACCATTGTTGACAATTGTTGTTAAGAAATTAACTGGGAGAACTATTAGATCCCTCTGGATCGATGATGAATTGGAAAATTGTATGGTTCAAAGAAATTATGCAAAAAAGGTCAGGGTCAGGCTGCGCAGCTAACTGTTTGATATATTGTAAATTGAGACATTTTGTGACTAAACTTAACACAAAAAAAAGAAATTGCAATGCCAAACCAAGATAAATGACATAAAACACAACGGAAAAAGACTTTGGAGTACCTTAAAGCTGCAATATGTAACTTTTAGGGCGTGTCATGACGTGGCCCTTTCTGGGTGTAGATCATGGCTTCCACCTCTCTCACTCTCGCCTACACCCAGGTTCTGTTATCTCAGGTCATAAATTCCTAGCGGAGATTCTTTCCCCCTGGCCATGCAGAAAGAGAGAATACAGAGAGAGAAAAAGGGATTTCACTTGATCGAACTCCTAAATCCCCAAAATGGGATTTTTAACTTATATGTCCACTTGTGAGAATGCGGGAAGGGTCCGTGGACACTTAAGGGACGGGTATGACGAGTGTATTTCATTTGGTGACCTCATGGAGGACAGGAAACACACATAACTATATATCTGAATGTGTATATTTCTCAATTATGGGGTTTGCATCTAATTCTTATATAAAATGAATGAGTAAAGATGAAACTATTTGTGAAATGATGTAATGTGGTGTTAACCTTTAATTTTGAGAGAATTGTATTCCCTGTGAAGTTTAACTAGTCAGCGGCCACAGACATGCTTTGGCGTCATGGAACCCGCCCTTTTCTATTGTTACGAATTAAAATCCCTCCTGAGGAAATCCTCTTCAGACCACGCATACCTTGGTGTAAGCTGAGGTAGCACAGGTTTGAGTACCAAGACTAAGCAAACCCACAGTGGGAGCTGGGATTGCGAATAGTTGAGTACCAAAACTAGAAAACTATACCACGTGGAGCATTGGCTACACGGCTGGAAACGGTTTAACTCTGAGACTATCGATCCCTACAGAATAAGAGCAAATCTTAGATACTAATTACTAGTCTGCAGCTATAAACGATGTAAACCTGGGATGCGAATACCGACAACCGCCGAAACACCTACTCTAAAACAATGGACGCCTGACGTATCCATTACAACAGACACTTTCAGGAGCCGCCGATAGACCTATAACCACTCTCTGATGAACTGACTCTCCAGCATACGGACTAACGATTCCAACAGAGAAGGTGATAATGACATACGGGCGTAAATATATTGATTTCAATTGTTCCCGAATGAGTGAGCGTTCATGTGCAAAGGATTAGCATTTCAATTAATATAATTATGTGTAATGATCCCTTTTTTCTTTCTCACTCCTTTCTCAGTCCATACCCCCTTCCCTTTGTCCACCAAGCCGTCATATCGGCTTAGCCCACTACTTCCCTATCATTGTTAGTAATCAATATCTACTGTTTGTTTGTTTATGCATTTCTGTGTTTATTTAGTTAGTAAAAAAATATATATTAAAAAATATATATATATCTAATAATTAAAGGGAAGGATTGCTGTTTTGAATTTGGTCAAGTTCGTGTGGGAGAGGTAAAATAACTATTATTACCCATCAATAATGATAAGCTACCAGGTATAGACAACCTTGATGGGAAACTATTGAGAATTGTAGCAGACTGTATTATGTGTGTGATTGGGCTGTGGCGGTCATGAAATTTGGTTGTCATGCAAATCACTGCCAGTCTCACGGTAATTGACCGTTAATTCACATAAACATGTTTAGCATCTCTGGCTTCCACGCATAGCTTATAAGCCAAAGATACAGCCCTTTTGGGCTCCCGAGTGGCGCAGCGGTCTAAGGCACAGCATCTCAGTGCTTGAGGCATCACTACAGACACCCTGGTTTGAATCCTGGCTGAATCACAACCGGCACAATTGTCCCAGCGTCGCCCAGGTTTGGCTGCTGTAGGCCGTCATTGTAAATAAGAATTTGTTCTTAACTGACTTGCATAGTGAAGTAAAGGTTAAAATGTGATTTAAAAAAAGTCTAATAAATCAATTTAATATAGCCTACACTATCACAATACATTTTTTATTTTATGTTGCCTATTTTAGTAGAACAGAATAACATTTTCTGGGTTGTCTGTATGTTAAGCCCTGATCTGGCTATGCCATATGGCTGTGGGCTACACTAGTTTATTTGCTTATAATTCATGGTATTATTTTATAGTAAGAAAAATAAAATTGAACATAGCTGAATAAAATAGAAGGGATATTTCTCCCAAACTATTACAGAGGGAGTGCACACATGTAGCTATTTTGTTTTGAGTGGTTACCAAAGAAACAGGTCCTCCTTTATGCTTAATTTAGAGTTATTTATGCATCTTTAGTTGTGATACAAACGTTAGGCTATATGTTTAGATTTCGAATACAACTCCAATGATGATTTGAAAATAGTTGCATGAAAGGCAAGCGCTCTGCTCCGTTTCTTGCGCAGGCTGCACACAATTCATCAGTCTCTCATTCACAATTTGACAAGCACTTGATAATATTCTCACCCGTTTGACTATTCTCAATTTAATCTGGTCTATACATATAGCCTACTAAAATATGTGTGAAGAATTTTTTATTTAGAATGGCCCACAAAAAAAAGGAAAAAACGTCATCCGTAGCCTGCATTTCAATAGCGAATGGAGGTTATGTGCGGTTATGTTTTTAATATGCCAGGTAGTCTACACCGTTTGTAAAGCAAATTAATGTACTTCATTTTAAGAAATTAGCAATAAATATAGCAGCAAGAGAAAGCTGGGATCCTATTTTTAAAGTGACCAGTCAAAACTCAGTTTTCACACACGATTGCACAGTGAATGGACTTACAAGAACACATGTTTCACTAGGCTCTGTAAGCTATCAGCTCCAACTGTGTTCCAGGGGTCTTGGGCCTATAGGTTATTTTACCACTTTAGTTGTGATACAAACCGTATCAAAACAAATAGGCCTATGGGGTAGGCTACATGATGCACGTGACTATGAAAAAAATGCATGTTTCTTGACTTAGACTGTACACGCTGGGTATTACCACCACAAACCGATGCTGGCACTAAGATGGCACTCAACGAGCTGTATAAGGCCATAAGCAAACAAGAAATTGGTCATCCAGAGGAGACACTCCTAGTGGCCGGGGACTTTAATGCAGGGAAACTTAAATCCATTTGACCTAATTTCTACCAGCATGTTAAATGTGCAACCAGAGGAAAAAACTCTAGACAACCTTTACTCCACACACAGAGACACATACAAAGCTCTCCCTCGCCCTCCATTTGAAAAATCTGACCATAACTCTATCCTCCTGATTCCTGCTTACAATCAAAAACTAAAGCAGGAAGCACCAGTGACTCGCTCAATAAGGAAATGGTCAGATGATGCAGATGCTAAGCTACAGGACTGTTTATCTAGCAGTGACTGGAATATGTTCCGGGATTCTTCCGATGGCATTGAGGGGTACACCACATCAGTCACTGGCTTCATCAATAAGTGCATCGATGACGTCGTCCCCACACTGACAGTACGTACATACCCCAACCAGAAGCCATGGATTACAGGCAACCTCTGCACTGAGCTATAGGGTAGAGCCGCCGCTTTCAAGGCACGGGACTCCAACCGGGACGCTTATAAGAAATCCCGCTATGCCCTCCAATGAACCATCAAACAGGCAAAGCGTCAATACAGGACTAAGATTGAATCGTACCACACCTACTCCGACGCTCGTCGGATGTGGCAGGGCTTGCAAACTATTATGGACTACAAAGGGAAGCAAAGCCACGAGCTGCCCAGTGACACGAGCCTACCAGACGAGCTAAATAACTTTTATGCTCGCTTCAAGGCAAGCAACACTGAAGAATGCATGAGAGCATCAGCTGTTCTGGACGACTGTGTGATCACGCTCTCCATAGCCCTTTAAAGACCTTTAAACAGGTCAACATTCACAAGGCCGCAGGGCCAGATGGATTACCAGGACGTGTACTCCAAGCATGCGCTGACCAACTGGTTAGTATCTTCAGTTACAATTTCAACCTGTCCCTGACCGAGTCTGTAATACCAACATGTTTCAAGCAGACCACCATAGTCTCTGTGCACAAGAACACCAAGTAGCCTGCCTAAATGACTACCGCCCCATAGCACTCAAGTCTGTAGCCATGAAGTGCTTTGAAAGGCTGGTCATGGCTCACATCAACACCATTATCCCAGAAACCATACACCCACTGCAATTTGCATACCGCCCAAACAGGTCCACAGATGGTGCAATCTCTATTGCACTCCACACTGCCCAATCCCACCTGGACAAAAGGAACACCTACGTGAGAATGCTATTCCTTGACTACAGCTCAGCGTTCAACACCATAGTGCCCTCAAAGCTCATCACTAAGCTAAGGAACCCTGGGACTAAACACCTCCATCTGCAACTGGATCCTGGACTTCCTGATGGGCTGCCCCCAGGTGTTAAGGGTAGTTAACTCAACACAAGGGCCCCTCAGGGGTGCGTGTTCAGTCCCCTCTTGTACTCCCTGTTCACCCATGACTGCATGGCCAAGCACAACTCCACCACCATCATTAAGTTTGCCGACGACACTACAGTGGTAGGCCTGATCACCGACAACAATGAGACAGCCTACAAGGAGGAGGTCAGAGACTTGGCAGTGTGGTGCCAGGATAACAACCTCTCCCTCAACATGTTCAAGACAAAGGAGATGATTGTGGACTACAAAAAAGGAGGACCGAGCACGCACCTATTCTCATCGACGGGGCTGTAGTGGAGCAGGTCCAAACACACCAAGACAGTCATGAAGAGGGCACGACAACGCCTATTCCCCCTCAGGAAAAAGTTCTACAGCTACACCATCGAGAGCATCCTGACTGGTTGCATCACCGCCTGGTATGGCAACTGCTCGGCCTCTGACCGCAAGGCACTACAGAGGGTGATGCGTACGGCCCAGTACATCACTGGGGCCAAGCTTCCTGCCATCCAGGACCTCTATACCAGGCGGTGTCAGAGGAAGGCCCCAAAAATTGTCAAAGACTCCAGCCACCTTAGTCATAGACTGTTCTCTCTGCTACCGCACGTCAAGCATCAATCGGTACCGGAGCGCCAAGTCTAGGTCCAAAAGGCTTCTTAACAGCTTCTACCCCTAAGCCATAACACTCCTGAACAGCTAATCAAATGGTTTCCAGGACTATTTGCATTGTCCCCCCCCCCTATTTTTACGCTGCTACTACTCTCTGTTTATTATCCATAGTCACTTTACCTCTACCTACATGTACAATTACCTTGACTAATCGGTGCCCTCGCACATTGACTCTGTATGGGTACCCCCTGTATATAGCCTTGCTAAAATTATTTTATTGTTGCTCCTTAACTATTTTTTATTGTCATTGATGATCTTTTTGTCCTTCCTGTGACATCGGGTGCTGTAAGTGTCATGGAGGGCAGGTAGTTTGCCCCCAGTGATGCGCGTTGTGCAGACTGCACCACAATCTGGAGAGCCTTGCGGTTGAGGTTGGTGCAGTTGCCGTTCCAGGCTGTAAGGATGCTCTCGATTGTGCATCTGTAAAAGTTTGCCAGGGTTTTGGGTGACAAGCCAAATTTCTTCAGCCTCCTGAGGCGCTGCTGCGCCTTCTTCACCACACTGTCGTGTGGGACCATTTTGGTTTGTCTGTGACGTGTATGCCGAGGAACTTAACATTTTCCACCTTCTCCACTGCTGTCCCTCTGATGTGGATAGGAGGGTGCTCCCTCTGCTGTTTCCTGAAGTCCACGATCATCTCCTTTGTTTTGATGACGTTGAGTGAGAGGTTGTTTTCCTGACACCACACTCCAAGTGCCCTCACCTCCTCCCTGTAGGCTGTCTTGTCATTGTTGTTAATCAAGCCCACTACTGTTGCATCGTCTGGAGGCGAGTTGGAGGCGTGCATGGCCACGCAGTCGTGGGTGAACAAGGGAGTACAGGATGGGGCTGAGCATGCACCCTTGTGGGGCCCGAGTGTTGAAGGTCAGCAAAGTGGAGATATTGTTTCCTACTTTTACCACCTGGGGGCGGCCCGTCAGAAAGTCCAGGACCCAATTGCACAGGGTGGGGTTGAGACCCAGGGCCTCCAGCTTGATGATGAACTTGGAGGGTACTATGGTGTTGAATGCTGAGCTGTAGTCAATGAACAGCATTCTTACATGTGTATTCCTCTTGTCCAGATGGGATAGGGCAGTGTGCAGTGTGATTACGATTTCATCGTCTATGGACCATTTGGGGTGGTATGCAAACTGAAGTGCGGTGGCCAGTAAGGGTGGCCAGTAAAGTGGAGGTGATATGATCCTTGACTAGTCTCTCAAAGCACTTCATGATGACAGAAGTGAGTGCTACGGGGCGGTAGTCCCTCCTGAACACAGGAGCCTCACTGCGGTGGCGGTCTGCCTGATGCTCCTGATGGCGGAACCGCTGCAGGAGCCTCGATCTGTTTCGAAGTCCACGGAGCCAGGGCCGTCTGATATCCCAGGACGGGAGTCAGCCCAGTGGACGAGTGTCGAAATGAGTTCTAGGCGTATTCCGCCCATGGAAGGAACCGGACCCACTCCGCCTGCTGGTCCTGACAGTGACTCCTTATGAACCTCCCCAGCTCTTGGTTAGTCCTCTCCACCTGCCCGTTGGAGGCTGGTACCCAGATGTGAAACTGACCCCAGGCTCTCCATAAAGGCTTTCCAGACCCGCGATGTGAACTGGGGACCACGGTCGGAAACGATGTTCTCCGGAAGGCCATAGTACCGTAATACCTGCTGGAATAGTGCCTCAGCGACCTGAAGAGCGGTAGGTAGACCAGCGAGAGGGATAAAACGGCAGGATTTGTCAACAACAACCATAATAGTGGTAAAACCATCAGAAAGGGGGAGATCAGTTACAAAGTCTATGGACAGATGTGACCAAGGCTGCTGAGGCACGGGAAGGGGAAGTAGTTTCCCGTGCCGCGGAAATTTAGATTGGGTACATATGGAGCATGAGTTGACATCGTGGGCAACGTCCTGCGCCAAGGTGGGCCACCAGTACTTCTTGGAGAGGGATTGGATGGTGCGGGTGATACCTGGGTGTCCAGCAGCGAGGGATGTGTGTGTCCAGGTCAACAGCCAAACTCTTACCCCATGGGGACGTAGATGTGTTCTGGAGGGTAGATAGCAGGAGTGGGTTCCCTCTCCAGAGCCTGACGGATGTCCACATCTATATCCCAAAACACATGGCCAATGATACGGGAGGAGTGATTGATGGGCTGGAGGGCACTTACTGGACTCTCAACCAGCGTGGAACCACAGGGTACGGGAAAGCAGGTCCTCCGGCATCCTGGTCCCCAGGCTGTGATTTTCATCATCGACCAGGAGATGGTGGGGTTGTGATGTTGGAGCCACGGGAGGCGAAGGATTACTTTGTGTACGGGTGCGGTGGTGATAAGGAAGGGAAGGCTTTCCTGGTGCATGGGACACACTTTGAGGGTGAGGGGTGCTGTGTGTGATTGTGCCAGATCCCAATGGTCACTTATCCAGGACTTGGACCGGAAAAGGAGAGGAGAGAGGGTATGAGGTGTTCAGGGAGGAGGCGAGGGCCTAGTTGATGAAATTCCCTGCAGCACCGGAGTCCATTAGAGCTGTAGAGACAACACATGAGGGACAGCCAGTCAGTGAAATTGAAACCAGAAAGGGTTTGGCGGAAAGAGATGAGGGAATATTCACGCCAACCCCGGGAGACAGATGATCACYGGGTTGTCCCTCTGCCCTCGTGGACCCCTGGTTAGGACGCACCAGACACTGTTGAAGCTGGTGCCCCTCCTGACTGTAATGGGGACAGAGCKCCAGCTGTCTCCGACAGTGTCACTCTGCCACGGGGAGGTGTGTAGACCCTTCCTCCATGGGTTCAGGCTCTGTCTCAGGACGGCCAAAGGAGTTGCCAGGGCCGTTGGTTAATAGACCGGCGATGTCGATCACCAGAGGGAGGGAGCAGGAGTAGGTGTGACACAAGGGCAGAAAAGACATGTCATCCGTATGCACTTGAACAGCGAATGGAGGTCACTTTTCCCCCGGTTAATTTTCATGCCAGCCAGGTAGGCTACTCCGATTGTAAAGTGAAACAATGTGATAAATGTTAGGAAAGTTAAAGATAGTAGGCCTATAAAAAGCTGATGGTATCTCTGTTTTCTCACACAAATTCATAGCAAAGCCTATAGAAATGTTTCACAACATAGGCTTATGGTAACACATTTCATTCCATGCATCAACCAGCTATGAGGAGCAGGCTCTCACTGCACAACAGGTGATCCTATTCCGCTCAAACTTTGAATGCTAACTCTGAACGAGATCCGACTGTGAAAAAACTTTTTGAACGGTCATCCAACTCGGAATTCCAAGCTGGAAACTCTGGCATCTTTCTAGAGCTCCGACTTTCCGACCTGAAGATCACTGATGTCATGGTTTATTGATTTATTTGAGGTTTTGTGGGTTTTGACACTCTTATGTTTGTATTTTAACCAGCCATAAAATAATGCAATATATGTCACAACAGGTCTAAATATATGTGTCATGACAGTGTTATGACCATATTATGACAGGTTGTGTCAAGTTATGTCAGCTCTTATGACATATTATGACATGGTTATGACTGTTAAAAAAACGCAGGGCTATCGATACACTTTGGCTACTCATTCATTGCAGCTGCAGCGCGAGTGGAAGTACAGAGAAGCACGTTTTATGTTTTTTAATAGTGTTGAATAAAAACAGTGRTGACAGTGCTGAATAAAACTTAAATCTGAACTCACTCATGAAAAAATCAGCTCTGCTGTATTCTTTGACAGTCTCTCTGTGGTCATGGTTTTAAAAGTTATTGAATCTTAAGTAGGCTAGTTTCAAACTTTACTGTATCCGGGGTCTTGGAAACTCTCTAGGCACGGTGATTTGAGCTATCTGACTGGCCCTGGCCYGCGCAGTACAGGCACACTGGATTTAGCCACAGATCTCCCGGTCCGCTGGGTAGGCGGAGTTTGTCTTTTCAGACAAATTAAATAGTTCAAAATGGAAACACTTTGCTTACTTGGTGCGCAGGATTTCTGAATCAAGTGAATCAAGGAGCGCAGTGCAGTACAAATTGAGTGCCCTTCTCTATATGCATGCAGAAATATTTGGTGATCAACCGGTTGGCGACCACTGGATTAGAGGGACAATAGAGCGCTGAGTACCGGCCATTAACGACTGGCCGTTAGCAAGTTTGGTAGGCTACTAATGACCATCAGCGGCATCAGAGCACAGTTTTGGAGAAGCCTAGTTACCGTGACTCAACGGTCATGTGGACTTGACTCGTGACTGCCGGTGTGGCGGTATTACACCGTAACAGCCTTATGCGTGTCTACTGCCTAAAAAAGAGTAAAGTACCACCCAAACAGTTTGCTGCCTGATCGTTCAATCTTAGAAAAAAAGGTGCTATTTAGAACCTAAAGGGGTTCTTCGGCTTTCCCCATAGAAGAACCCTTTTTGGATCCAGGTAGAAAACCTAAAACCTTTTGGTTTTAGGTAGAACCCGTTTGAGTTCCATGTATAACCCTTTACACAGATGGTTCTATATGGAACCCAAAAGAGTTCTATCTGGAACCAAAAATGATTCTCCTACGGGGACAGTCYAAGAACCCTTTTGGAACCCTGTTTTCTGTACTAAACTYATTGAGATAATTGTGTTTGACCAAATACAATGACATTTTCTTTAGAACACGTTAACTACTGATTTTGCATATACACTGAGTATACCAAACATTAGGAATACCTTCATAATATTGAGTTTCACCCCCCCCCCCCGTTTGACCTCAGAACAGCCTCAATTTGGTGGGGCATGGATTCTACAAGGTGTCGAAAGAACCTTGCACAGCTGTAACACAACACAATTTGGAAAAAGTCAACATGGGACTGCAGTATTGCAGTTGTCCCTGAATTAGTCAAACCCTTTTCCAATACAACACATTCAGAAAGCAAACAAATTGAGGTGATGAGTGTTAATCTAAGCACCTTCATGGTGAAATGTCAGATTAGATTAAATTATTTATCCCACCTCATCATCCTCACTCTCCTACATCCAACATCCATTCATCCTCTCCTCATTCCTTCTGCGGAATGGAAAGGTGGGGTGGAGGGCACTTCAATCTCTCTTTTATGACGTAATACCTGCCTGATCTGTTAGGGTTTGTGTATGCTCCAGCAAATCTAAATTCACTGGGAGACCACTATTAAGGTCTGATTTATTTGCAGAGCCATCTGCTCCCCATTCTATTTCCTGTGTGCCTGTGTTGTCAGTCTGGTAAGTGTGTAGGAATCGATAGAGCTTCGGCTCAGCCAGGCTTACCATCAAACCCCTCACCGTGAGTGAGAAGGTTCTGCAGAGTGTGATAATCCTCCAAACAAAGCAAACAGCCCTGAAAGCCTAGGAAGCTGTGAATATTACAAATCAAATGTTTTCTAGAAATATTTTTTTCTCTGAAATACAAAGTTTTTTCTTTTCATTCTATGTCACTGTTATCACATCTTGTACATCTGTCTCTCTCCATCTCTCCCTCAGTCCCTCTCACTCTCTCTTTTCCTCTCTCCTGACGACTCCGGGTGAAGCTGTGGCCAGTTGGACTCCTGGGACAAGTAATGCTTTGGTCATTAGTTTATGGGGAAAATAAGCATAGCATAGCATGGAAAGGGTTGTATTTATGTTGTGACCGATGGTGTAGTGCTAAAAACATTCGCCCAGTGAAGGAAAGGCGCCCTGTGTAAAAAWATATGTTTTCCTATAGTCTTTTATGAGTTTTCCAATTCATGCCTTGCAGTCACAATTTTGGAGATTGTGACGTATCACTTGTCTTGAATGTCGCCATATTGGGGACCACTTGCACCAGTTGCGCATCTGTCTCTGCTTTTGGCAAGGGAAATTGCCCCCATCTAGAATCTAAGGAGAGAATAAGGTATGAGGAGAACATTTCTGTTGTTGGGTACGACCTTTAAAGCTTTGCACCAAATCTGATGTGTACAGGCCACTCATCTCGTCCGAGACCCACCCGATATGTCTTTCCATGACATCTACATCTATTTAGAGCTTACAAGAGCACTGATGCCTACTGATACTTTGCTGCTGGCTGGGTTATATGGCATCTGCATWAAAAAAAGCATTTCTAATCAGAGGAAAAGTACGTGTAGTAGTCATTTTTGTAACTTAGTTGTAACTTCATTCAATTTGTGACCATTAGCTAGCTTGCTATGGCTAGCACTAAATGCTAGCACCAATGCTTGAAATCTTGCAAGTAAACAGCCTCAAGGTAGTATAAAGATTCAATTCAATTTAGCTAACTAATTAAATTACAAAATGTATTCTATGGTTCACTAGTACGTAGCAAATATTATTAATTCATGATTGTATATGATGTGATTTGCATGTTGTGGAAGCTTGTAGAAGCTTGTCCCCAAATGAATGTCATTGGTTCAGAGTTTGTTTTGATATTTTAACCTCCGTGTCGTGATCGCGTTTGGTGTGGGGGGGCAAAATAAATTTATGCACGATAGCGCACGATCTCGCACGCGCGCAGACGGTTTGGGTTCCATGTTATTCTAACAAGTGGTAGCCACAGTGAGTAATCCAATAATAATTGGTATGACACGGCTCTCGGAACTCATTAATAGGCYGCTTCTAAATTAAAATATTTGCAGATCAATAAAATGACCCTGTAGATCTAATTCAATTTAGAAGATTGGAGGATTCTAAATTAATATCTAAGGGGCATTTTTCGTTAGTGTAACGTCTGCTTCCAACTCACACTCTCAAACACATAGTTCCCCCGAACACAGCTCACTTTCCAGCCCATTTTCCAGCTCACACTCAAACACATAGATCCCCTGAACGCAGTTCACTCTCTAGATCCCTGTCACGTTCCTGACCTGTTTTCTGTTAGTTTTTGTATGTGTTAGTTGGTCAGGACGTGAGTTTGGGTGGGCAGTCTATGTTTTGTGTTTCTATGTTGGTTTATGGGTACCTGATATGGTTCTCA
The DNA here is from genome assembly GCF_002910315.2 of Salvelinus sp. IW2-2015. Lineage (NCBI taxonomy): Eukaryota > Metazoa > Chordata > Actinopteri > Salmoniformes > Salmonidae > Salvelinus > Salvelinus sp. IW2-2015. Next base: position 26,080,837 of record NC_036858.1, read on the forward strand.
ATTAGAGGCAGGTGGTTTTCATCTCCTCTGATTGAGAATCATATTAAGGTAGGTGTTTTCACATTGGGTGGTGTGGGTGGTTGTTTCCTGTGTCTGTGTTTGTTGCACCATACGGGACTGTATCGTTCGTTCGTTTGTTTTGTAGTCAGTTCTTGTTCGTTCGTTCTTCGTTTCATGTACGTTCGTAGTCCAGGTCTGTCTACTCCGTTTTGTTATTTTGTTAGTTATTCAAGTGAAGTTCGTTTTCGTTCCTTGTTTAAAACTTCTTGAGAATACAGGGGGTGCTATTTTCCRATTAGCATKATTTGCTCTACAGATTAAACTGCCTCTTATTCAATTATTGCTCTTACTATATGCATATAAATAATACCATTGGAAAGAAAACAATCTCTAGTTTCTAAAACCGTTTCAATTTTGTCTCTGAGTGATACAGAAGTCATTTGACCAGCACTTTCCATGACCAAGAAGAAAAAAGCAAGATGTGTATGCCAGCTTCAACTCTCTGCCTATATATGGTCGTGCCCCCTATGACCCGAAACACACCTCATTGGCCTTCCTCTGGGTGTCAAGAGGACGTCAGAGGAAAAATATCTTGTTTATCTGGGACTGACGTGAAATGAGAGCTAATTCTTTGGCGTGACGCGACAACTTCCGGTTCTCTAAATCGTGCGACTTGTAGCTGCGATTGTCTTCTGTTGTGCGGCCATTATGGATGAAAACTATCTCTGTCTCGAAGTTTGTTTGATACATGTGACCAGATCATCGTAATGTATGTTTTTCAATATAGTTTAATCAGATTATTTGAATTTTTTCGGGATTTTGTGTGTTCCTGTTGTCTGATTTTATTTACGTTTGAGAGATCCGTCCCACTCGACCAGTACCTGTGCTAAATGGAGTGGGAAAGGAACAATTCTGAACGGAACCAACGACTCATCTTGACAAAGGACACTTTGATCAACATTCTGATAAAGATCAGCCATAGTAAGACCCAATTTACGATGTTATATCATATCTGTTGTGCATGTGAACTGGCCGTGGGCGCCTAGCCGAATCTGCCTGGTATAGCTATGCTAATTTAGCGCTACATTTTGTTTTCGTATAAAACATTTAATAAATCAGAAATATTGTTTGGATTCACCAGGTGTTGGGCTTTCAATATCTGTACGCTGTGTATTTTCTGAAATGTTTTAAGATGAGTAATTCGTTATATGACGTTGTCTCTGTAATTGTTCTGGCTGGGTCAGCACTATTCAGATTGCAGCTGCAATGTAGAACTGTGATTTATACCTGAAAAATGCACATTTTTCAAAAAAAAACTATGCTATACCATAAATATGTTATCAGACTGTCATCTTATGAAGTTGTTTCTTGTTAGTGGCTATATATATTTTTATTTAGTCGAATTAGTGATAGCTACTGACGCAGGAAAAAACTATTGGGAGAAAAAATCGTGTCCTTTGCTAACGTGGTTAGCAATAGATTTACATATTGTGTCTTCCCTGTAAAACATTTAAAAAATCTGAAATGGTGGCTTTATTCACAAGACCTGTATCTTTCATCTTGTGTCTTGACTTGTGATTCAATGATATTTAGATGCTACAAGTTACTTGTGACGCTATGCTAGCTATGCTACTCAGTGGGGGGGGGGGGGGGGTGGGGGGTGCTACCGGATCAGGGTTGGTGACTCGTGAGAAGTAATAAATATCATTCATATCACAATGCTGCGTTTTGGTCCAATCCCTCTTCATCCGAAGAGGAGGAGGAAATCCGTTACAATCCCAATCACCTGAATTATGATCACCTGTTCACACACCTGTATGTCATTTACACACACTATTTTGTTCAGTTCTTTGCACCCCATCATCGTGAGGTATTGTTTGTTTTGATACACATTCTAGTTGGAGCGCTGTTTATTTCCGTGTTAGTCCTCTTGTGTATCATAGTTTTTGGCCATCCTCACTAACAACACTTTTTTTTGCCGATTCCCTGCCTGTACTTTTGCCTATCAGATTTCCTGTCATCAACCTCTTGCCTGATCTCCCGAGCTATGTTATTAGCCTTTTCCCTGCCTGTACTGTTACCTTTTTGGAGTCCCTGTGTATGACCTTCTGCCTGCCCCTGGACCCAGCTACCTGCCTCCTCCTGTGGTCCTTTACTAATAAACACCTGCTTGTGCCCTGCGCTTGAAACCAGCACTCTGTCTCCCATCGTACTCATTACAGTTAGGGCAAATCTGGTCTGTGATACCGAGTTAGAAATGTAAAACCTTACAGAGAATATCTAAGGGGCTTTTATATAATTATATATTTTAAAGTTTTATTTGACTAGYCAAGTCAGTTAAGAACAAATTCTTATTTACAATGACAGCCTACACCYGACGACGCTGGGCCAATTGTACGCCGCCCTATGGGACTCCCGATCATGGCCAGATGGGATACAGCCTGGATTCGAACCAGGAACTGTAGTGACGCCTCTTGCACTGAGAAGCGGTGCCTTAGACCGCTGCGCCACTCAGGAGCCTTTAATGCGGGCTTAATAATAATAATAATAATAATAGGATAACAGATTGGCTCTCAGAATCCATTAATTAACTTGTGCCAATGTCAAGCAGCGCTACAGGTAATATTTCTTATCACAAAAAGCTGGTTCTAATAGACAATTTATGCTTGATCCGAAAATGTGGTCGGACGCGCCGTATGGATGGAGCCTCCAGAAGCATGCAGAGGCCAAATTGAGCTCTGTACCGCATAGCCGTGCGCCTCTCAAACTATGTAACAATGAAGACGGCTCCGGATAGCTCCGCATTCACATGATTGGTTGACGGTAGTTTGTATAAACATAAACTCACTTCCTTGACAACATCCTTCACAACAGCTCGGCGCAGCGCAATAAGTATGAATGCCCTGACTTCTGCAGAGGCCATATCACCATAAATTCTGCACGGCCAATGCAGACGTCAGATTGACCATGCAGCGCCTTTAACGGTAACACAATTAGTTATGYCATCGATTTTGCCAAWGGAGGCGCACAGTAGCCTAATCAGCAGTGGTGGAAAAAGTACTCAATTGTCAAKATTTATATGACTCAAGCAAAAGTGAAAGTCACCCAGTAAAATACTACTTGAGTAAAAGTCTAAAYGGATTTGGTTTTAAATATACTTAAGTATCAAAGTAAATGGAATTGCTAAATTGTACTTAAATATCAAAAGTAAAAGTATAAATCATTTCAAATTCCTTATATTAAGCAAACCAGACTGCACAATTTATTTCTTTTTTTGACGGACTGCCAGGGGCACACTACAAAACTCCGACATAATTTACAAACGAAGCGTTTGTGTTTAGTGAGTCCGCCAGGTCAGAGGCAGTAGAGATGATCAGGGATGTTCTCTTGATAAGTCTGTGAATTGGACCATTTTCCTGTCAAAATGTAACAAGTACTTTTGGGTGTCAGAGAAAATGTATGGAGTAAAAAGTACATCATTTTATTTAGGAATGTAGTGAAGTAAAAGTAAAAGAAGCTGCATGGACAAAAATAATGTCCAATATAAAGAACAATTGAGATTGTCTGTTTAGGCTACTGATTAGCAGTGATGTAAAGCACTTAAGTAAAAATATAAATAGTGAAGTACAGATACACCAAAAAACTACTTAAGTAGTACTTTAAAGTATTTTTACTTAAGTGCTTTACACCACTGCTAATCAGTAGCCTAAACAGACAATCTCAATTGTTCTTTATATTGGACATTATTTTTGTCCATGCAGCTTCTGTGCAAAGTTAAGACTCATTAGGCCTATGTGCAATTCCCATTGAATGAAAGGTGTCAGTGAATGTAAGAAGTCTGTTTAGGAACATCAAGTTATTACAATAGACTGCTTATTGTTTTTCCTTGATCATTTTGTAAAAAAAATGCTTCTTCCACTTTCATCTGTTGGACCTTACATTCAATTCACTGTCCTTGGTGCAGAATCTGTTGGTTTGTTTACGAAGTCACTAGCTAGTGGCAAAGTCCCTAACGGGCCATATCAATGGTGATCGTAAACTAATCTTATTATAACGTTTGGGTAATGTCCAGTTGTCCATGGCTGGAAAATGAAATGTAAATGCAGTGTGTAGACAAATATTTCCATGTTGAAGCCAATAATAAAAAAACTGATTAGCTACGTTTGTTATAACTAAGCCTATTGTAGGTTTAGTGTATACTATTTATTAAACAGGACAAACATTCATGCCTCCTGCCGAAGAGACCTAGGCTTACGTGTGCACACAATATTTATGAGCATGGAACGAGAGATTCGATTTATGATATTGTCGTGTCTTTGGCTATGCCGGATTAAGTGATATGACATGCTATTCTATAAAATCCTTTCTCTGTAATTAATATTACCTGATTGAGCTAATCATGTAAATGTAATTAACTAGAAAGTCGGGGCACCACAAAATAATATTTATTATTATTTATTATTTATCTTCTGAATAAACTCTTAAAGACCTAGTAATATTTTACATCAATGGCAGTCAATATTTATCGTCACCTTATTTCTGTCTCATCTGAAAGTTGTAAATTCTTGGTTATCTTCACGGACTCTCACTAACAAGTTGAATCAGCAATACAAAATTGGGATTAATTATTTATTTACTAAATACCTAGCTAATCACAGAGAATGACATATACACAGAATGAATCATACGCTAGAAGCCTGTGTTTCAGACATAAGGAAGTGGATGGCTGAAAACGTTCTACTTTTAAACTCGGACAAAACAGAGATGCTTGTTCTAGATCCCAAGAAACAAAGAGATCTTCTGTTAAATCTGACAATTAATCTTGATGGTTGTAAAGTCGTCTCAAATAAAACTATGAAGGACCCCGGCGTTACTCTGGACCCTGATCTCTCTTTTGACGAACATATCAAGACTGTTTCAAGGACAGCTTTTTTTCATCTACGTAACATTGCAAAAATCAAACATTTTCTGTCCAAAAATGATGCAGAAAAATTAATCCATGCTTTTGTTGCTTCTAGGTTAGACTACTGCAATGCTCTACATTCCAGCTACCCGGATAAAGCACTAAATAAACTTCAGTTAGTGCTAAATACGGCTACTAGAATCCTGACTAGAACCCAAAAAATTGATCATATTACTCCAGTGCTAGCCTCCCTACACTGGCTTCCTGTTAAGGCAAGGGCTGATTTCAAGGTTTTACTGTTAACCTACAAAGCGTTACATGGGCTTGCTCCTACCTATCTTTCCGAGTTGGTCCTGCCGGACATACCTACACGTACGCTACGGTCACAAGACGCAGGCCTCCTAATTTGTCAGCCTAAAATTTTAAGCAAAACAGCTGGAGGCAGGGCTTTCTCCTATAGATCTCCATTTTTATGGAATGGTCTGCCTACCCATTGAGAGACGCAGACTCGGTCTCAACCTTTAAGTCTTTATTGAAGACTCATCTCTTCAGTAGGTCCTATGATTGAGTGTAGTCTGGCCCAGGGGTGTGAAGGTGAACGGAAAGGCTCTGGAGCAACGAACCACCCTTGCTGTCTTTGCCTGGCCGGTTCCCCTCTCTCCACTGGGATTCTCTGCCTCTAACCCTATTACAGGGGCTGAGTCACTGGCTTACTGGTGCTCTTTCATGCCGTCCCTAGGAGGGGTGCGTCACTTGAGTGGGTTGAGTCACTGACGTGATCTTCCTGTCTGGGTTGGCGCCCCCCCTTGGGTTGTGCCGTGGCGGAGATCTTTGTGGGCTATACTCGGCCTTGTCTCGGGATGGTAAGTTGGTGGTTGAAGATATCCCTCTAGTGGTGTGGGGGCTGTGCCTTTGCAAAGTGGGTGGGTTATATCCTTCCTGTTTGGTCCTGTCCGGGGGTATCATCGGATGGGGCCACAGTGTCTCCTGACCCCTCCTGTCTAAGCCTCCAGTATTTATGCTGCATTAGTTTATGTGTCGGGGGGCTAGGGTCAGTTTGTTATATCTGGAGTACTTGTCCTGTCTTATCCGGTGTCCTGTGTGAATTTAAGTATTCTTCTCTTTCTCTCTTTCGTTCTCTCTCTCGGAGGACCTGAGCCCTAGGACCATGCCTCAGGACGACCTGACATGATGACTCCTTGCTGTCCCAGTCCACCTGTCCCCAGTCCACCTGGCCAACTGTTCTGTCCTGTGGCTATGGAACCCTGACCTGTTCACCGGACGTGCTACCTGTCCCAGACCTGCTGTTTTCAACTCTCTAGAGACGCAGGAGGCGTAGAGATACTCTTAATGATCGACTATGAAAATCCAACTGACATTTACTCCGAGGTGCTGCACCCTCGACAAACTACTGTGATTATTATTATTTGACCATGCTGGTCATTTATGAACATTTGAACATCTTGGCCACGTTCTGTTATAATCTCCACCCGGCACAGCCAGAAGAGGACTGGTTCCTCTCTAGGTTTCTTCCTAGGTTTTGGCCTTTCTAYGGAGTTTTTCCTAGCCACCGTGCTTCTACACCTGCATTGCTTACTGTTTGGGGTTTTAGGCTGGGTTTCTGTACAGCACTTTGAGATATCAGCTGATGTACGAAGGGCTATATAAATACATTTGATTTGATTACAAATTATGTCATAAAGGAAAACGTCCCTAGCGGACAGAACATATATGACAGCTGGTTACACAAAGAAAAGGGGGTTGAGTTTGAGTGAAAGAGCAGGAAGACTGAAGAACAAAGGGAGAAGCTGTGCTATCGTAAATACAATATCCTATTCATTCTAAATTACCGCCCATTTGGAAAAGGAAAATGCAATAAATATTTACTCTGAGCTGCGCTTCAATAGGTTGGTGGTAGATGGAAGGCCGTGTTGCCCAACAGAGTCCTTTGTCCTTTGAAGAGTGTCTCTGGTGGTGACTGGGAAACGTTGTAGTGTCGTCGTTGTGTGGTAGATGGGATACTCTGTCTATCCTCTCCTAGCCCACGTTTACAACGGCCGCTGCTAACTCAACGGCTAGGAGATATCATTTCTGTAGCGAATAACAGTTCAAAGTTCATACCATTCGCAACCAAAGCTCACCCTGAGGTTGGCTTCGTTCTGTAGTTATTATCTGAATCCTTCTGACATCGGACCGGCGTCCTAATGTACCCGTAACAGGAGGTTACATTTTCGTCAAGAGCTTATATAGTGGAGGGAGAGAAGGGTGTGTTTCATAGTTTATAACCCATGTCTCTTCACAGGGGCGGGCCACTGATTGAGCAGAGCTCTAATCTTATGAAAACTCAATTCTCTCATTTGGAAGCTAAAATTACATTTAATCTATTCACAAATAGTTTAATTTAAATTGCATTTAAATTGCACAACAATTCCATGTGAATCTGATGAATATAATGTGTAGACTTTCCCAGATACAGTTTATGTCGTCCTGTCATCAGTCATAATGTCTCAGATGACAACCGAACTGACATCATATTCATTAAGTACCAACGCATATTTTCAACTGGTTCTATTACTGAAATATGGTTCCTTTCCCTCCACTTGTTTGATGTTCCCAGACTCTCTATGTTTAACAAAGGCTATTCAAGAGTCCCTCAGTTGAGTCAGAGCGAGAGGGAAGGGAGAAAGGTATTTATGGGGGGTCATAAACCTTACCCACAGGCCAACATCATGACAATATCATGCTTCTGACCCGATCCTAGTTAGAAATATTGAAGTTGGTTTAAAAAACAGATTGATTGTTTTTTTTTTTTTTACCCCCAATCCAGGGGTTTATGGTGAGAATGTAAAGTGCTTTGCAAAAGTGTTCATCCAACTTGGCGTTTTTCCTATTTTGTTGCATTAAAACCTGTAATTTAAATATATTTTTATTTGGATTTCATCTAATGGACATACACAAAATAGTTCAAATTGTTGAAGGGAAATAAAAAAAAGTAACTTGCTTCAAAAAATTCAACAGCAAAAAAAACAGAAAAGGAGTGTGTGCACATGTATTCACCCTCTTTGCTATGAAGCCCCTACATAACATCTGGTGCAACCAGTTACTATCAGAAGAACACAATTAGTTAAATAAAGTCCACCTGTGTGCAATCTAAGTGTCACATGATCTGTCACATGATCTCAGTATATATACACACCTGTTCTGAAAGGCCCCAGAGTCTGCAACACCACTAAGCAAGCGGCACCACCAAGCAAGCGGCACCATGAAGACCAAGGAGCTCTCCAAACATGTCAGGGACAAAGTTGTGGAGAAGTACAGATCAGGGTTAGATTATAAAAAAATATCAAAAACTTGTTTTTCATCAGCAGGGACTGGGAAACTGGTCAGAATTGAAGGAATGATGGATGGTGCTAAATACAGGGAAATTCTTGAGTCTTCCAGAAATTTGAGAGGTTCACCTTGCAGCAGGACAATGACCCTAAGCACACTGCTAAAGCAACACTCGAGTGGTGTAAGGGGAAGCATTTAAATGTCTTGGAATGGCCTAGTCAAAGCCCAGACCTCAATCCAATTGAGAAGCTGTGGTATGACTTAAAGATTGCTGTACACCAGCGGAACCCATCCAACTTGAAGGAGCTGGAGCAGGTTTGCCTTGAAGAATGGGTAAAAATCCCAGTGGCTAAATGTGCCAAGCTTATAGAGACATAACCCAAGAGACTTGCAGCTGTAATTCCTGCAAAAGGTGGCTCTGCAAAGTATTGACTTTGGGGGGGGTGAATAGTTATGCCCGCTCAAGTTTTCCTTTTTTTTTGTCTCATTTATTGTTTGTTTCACAAGAGTATTATTTTGCATCTTCAACGTGGTAGGCGTGTTGTGTAAATCAAATGATACAAACCCCCAAAGAATCCATTTTAATTCCAGGTTGTAAGGCAACAAAATAGGAAAAATGCCAAGGGGGGTGAATACTTTCGCAAGCCGCTGTACATGGCTTGAAGGCATTGCAATTTTGTCTGCTATTTCTGGAGAAGTGCTAACATGATCTGTAAAATGGTTCCATGGTGTTTATAAAACATTACATTTGCGAGCAGTATAACACGGTGAGTGGACATTTCCCATTTCTCTTCATATTGGATCTTTATCCAGATCCTGTGAAAAGTATGGATTTTCGTATAACCTTTCAAAGTCTATGTTGCCTTGTCTGTATTTTACACCCTCGGGGAGCAATTAATGTGTATCAGGACTCAGGCTAAGACCCAGATGGAGATACAGGAGGCAGATAGTACGAGTCTCAGTTTATTATAGTTCAAGAGGCAGGCAAACGGTAAGTCAAGGCAGGCAAAGGGTTCTAATCCAAATCAGAGTCAGGCAGGTACAGGACGGTGGACAGGATCAGGACAGGCAGAAAGGGTCAGAACTGGGAAGACCAAGAAACAGCATACAATGTCATTCTAGATGATTCTGTGCTTCCAACTTTGTGGCAACAGTTTGGGGAAGGCCCTTTCCTGTTTCAGCATGACAATGCCCCCGTGCACAAAGCGAGGTCCATACATAAATNTGTGCTTCCAACTTTGTGGCAACAGTTTGGGGAAGGCCCTTTCCTGTTTCAGCATGACAATGCCCCCGTGCACAAAGCGAGGTCCATACATAAATTATTTGTCGAGATCGGTGTGGAAGAACTTGACTGGCCTGCACAGAGCCCTGACCTCAACCCCATTGAACACCTTTCGAATGAATTGGAACGCTGACTGCGAGCCAGGCCTAGTCGTTCAACATTAGTGCCCAACCTTACTGATGCTCTTGTGGCTGAATGGAAGCGAGTCCCCGCAGCCATGAAAAATGCACAACGCATAGTATGGCAACTTCATACATGTAGTGGGTATACAGTCCAAGTTACAGTATTTCCTTTATAACATGTTTAATGACGTCACAAAATGACATTAATGTTTTATAGATCGCCTCTGACCATTCCCCACATTCTATGTTAGAAACATTGTTCCAGTATTCACTTTTGAACGTGTTAGAGTTTCAGTCTGTTGAGACTTGAATCTTCTCCCTTGATTTACAACAGGATGTGAGTTGTTAACCCCCCTAGTCCTTTCCTTCCCCCTCTCTGCACTTGAAAGGGGGTCTGATTAAAGTTATTCATTGCATACCTGATCTGACCTATTTGGATTCTTATTGACAGTCATGACATCAAGCTTTGATTATTTTAAACAGCTGTGTAGTGCTAGGGCAAAAACCAAAACGTGCAACCAGTTAGTCCCCAGGACCGAGTTTGGGAAATTTGCAGTTGCTCTTTAAAAAAATATATTGTCCCATCGCTGCAACTCCCGTACGGACACGGGAGAGGCGAAGGTCGAGAGTCATGCGTCCTCTGAAACACGACCCTGCCAAGCCGCACTGCTTCTTGACACACTGCTCGCTTAACCCGGAAGCCAGCCACACCATTTTGTAAGAGGAAACGCCGTATCAAATCAAATCAAGTTTATTTTATATAGCCCTTCGTACATCAGCTAATATCTCGAAGTGCTGTACAGAAACCCAGCCTAAAACCCCAAACAGCAAGCAATGCAGGTGTAGAAGCACGGTGGCTTCTCCCTAGAAAAACTCCCTAGAAAGGCCAAAACCTAGAGAAGAACCTAGAGAGGAACCAGGCTATGAGGGGTGCCAGTCCTCTTCTGGCTGTGCCGGGTGGAGATTATAACAGAACTATGCCAAGATGTTCAAAATGTTCATAAGTGACAAGCATGGTCAAATAATAATCATGAATAATTTCAGTTGGCTTTTCATAGCCGATCATTAAGAGTTGAAAATACAGGTCTGGGACAGGTGGCGGTTCCATAACCGCAGGCAGAACAGTTGAAACTGGAATAGCAGCAAGGCCAGGTGGACTGGGGACAGCAAGGAGTCATCATGCCCGGTAGTCCTGACGTATGGTCCTAGGGCTCAGGTCCTCCGAGAGAGAGAAAGAAAGAGAGAAGGAGAGAATTAGAGAGAGCCAAGATTTTCAAAATGTTCATAAATGACAAGCATGGTCAAATAATAATCAGGAATAAATATCAGTTGGCTTTTCATAGCCGATCATTAAGAGTTGAAAACAGCAGGTCTGGGACAGGTAGGGGTCCCATAACGAAGGCAGAACAGCTGAAACTGGAATAGCAGCAAGGCCAGGCGGACTGGGGACAGCAAGGAGTCATCATGCCCGGTTTGCCGTGACGTATGGTCCTAGGGCTCAGGTCCTCCGAGAGAGAGAAAGAAAGAGAGAAGGAGAGAATTAGAGAGAGCCAAGATTTTCAAAATGTTCATAAATGACAAGCATGGTCAAATAATAATCAGGAATAAATATCAGTTGGCTTTTCATAGCCGATCATTAAGAGTTGAAAAACGCAGGTTTGGGACAGGTAGGGGTCCCATAACCGCAGGCAGAACAGCTGAAACTGGAATAGCAGCAAGGCCAGGCGGACTGGGGACAGCAAGGAGTCATCATGCCCGTTTCCGTGACGTATGGTCCTAGGGCTCAGGTTCTCCGAGAGAGAGAAAGAAGAGAGAACGAGAGAATTAGAGAGAGCATACTTAAATTCACACAGGACACTGGATAAGATAGGAGAAGTACTCCAGGTATAACCAACTGACCCTAGCCCCCCGACACATAAACTACTGCAGCATAAATACTGGAGGCTGAGACAGGAGGGTCAGGAGACACTGTGGCCCCATCAGAAGAAACCCCGGACAGGGCCAAACAGGAAGGATATAACCCCACCCACTTTGGCACAAACACACCCCCACACCACTGAGGGATATCTTCAACCACCAACTTACAATCCTGAGACAAGGCGGAGTATAGCCCACAAAGATCTCACCACAGCACAAACCAAGGGGGGGCGCCAACCCAGACAGGAAGATCACGTCAGTAACTCAACCCACTCAAGTGACGCACCCCTCCCAGGGACGGCATGAAAGAGCACCAGTAAGCCAGTGACTCAGCCCCTGTAATAGGGTTAGAGGCAGAGAATCCCAGTGGAGAGAGGGGAACCGGCCAGGCAGAGACAGCAAGGGCGGTTCGTTATAAAAAGCTAAAAAAGTGATTGAGTAGGCTGCATAGATTTCATGACTAGAAGCTCAAAAGACGAAAACGTCATATTTTTTTTTGTAAATTGAAATTTGTTATCGTAAATGTTAGCAACACCTCCGCCTTTGCGGGATGCACGGGGGATATGGTCACTAGTGTAACCAGGAGGTGAGGCCTCATTTAACACAGTAAATTCATCAGGCTTAAGCCATGTTTCAGTCAGGCCAATCACATCAAGATTATGATCAGTGATTAGTTCATTGACTATAAACTGCCTTTGAAGTGAGGGATCTAACATTAAGATACCCTATTTTTGAGATGTGAGGTATCACGATCTCTTTCAATAATGGCAGGAATGGAGGAGGTCTTATCCTAGTGAGATTGCTAAGGCGAACACCGCCATGTTTAGTTTTGCCCAACCTAGGTCGAGGCACAGACACAGTCTCAATGGGGATGGCTGAGCTGACTACACTGACTGTGCTATTGGCAGACTCCACTAAGCTGGCAGGTTGGCTAACAGCCTGCTGCCTGGCCTGCACCCTATTTCATTGTGGACTAGAGGAGTTAGAGCCCTATCTATGTTAGTAGATAAGATGAGAGCACCCCTCCAGCTAGGATGGAGTCCGTCACTCCTCAGCAGGTCAGGCTTGGTCCTGTTTGTGGGTGAGTCCCAGAAGAGGGCCAATTATCTACAAATTCTATCTTTTGGGAGGGGCAGAAAACAGTTTTCAACCAGCGATTGAGTTGTGAGACTCTGCTGTAGAGCTCATCACTCCCCTAACTGGAAGGGGGCCAGAGACAATTACTCGATGCCGACACATCTTTCTAGCTGATTTACAGGCTGAAGCTATGTTGTGCTTGGTGACTCTCACTGTTTCATCCTAACATCGTTGGTGCCGACGTGGATAACAATATCTCTATACTCTCTACACTCACCAGTTTTAGCTTTAGCCAGCACCATCTCAGATTAGCCTTAACGTCGGTAGCCCTGCCCCCTGGTAAACAGTGTAATGATCGCTGGGTGATTCGTTTTAAGTCTAATACTGCGGGTAATGGAGTCGCCAATGACTAGGGTTTCAATTTGTCAGAGCTAATGGTGGGAGCCTTCGGCGTCTCAGACCCCGTAACGGGAGGAGTAGAGACAAGAGAAGACTCGCTCAGACTCCGACTCGCTACTCAATGGGAAAACCGGTTGAAAGTTTCTGTCGGCTGAATGAGCGACACCGGTTGAGCATTCCAACAGCATTTCCCTCCAGAAGCCATGAGAAAATTGTCCGGCTGCGGGACAGTGCGGGGGGATTTATACTAACGTTACTATCTGTACTTACTGGTGGCACAGACGCTGTTTCACCCTTTCCTACACTGAAATTACCCTTGCCTAACGATTGCGTCTGAAGCTGGGCTTGCAGCACAGCTATCCTCGCCGTAAGGCGATCATTCTCCTGTATATTATGAGTACAGCAAATGCAATTAGTAGGCATCATGTTGATGTTACTACTTAGCTTCGGCTGTTGAAGGTGCTGACGAACCATGTCCAGATAAAGCGTCCGGAGTGAAAAAGTTGAATGAGGGAAAAAAGTTGTGATGGAAAAACTAAAAATATAAACGGTAATTAAAAAAATAAAATAAAAAACGTAAAGTTGTCAGCTAGCAAAGCAAAGCTAGCAAAGTAAAGTTGGCAACAAAACGCACAGCAACAAAACGCACAGCAACACGTCTGCAAATTCAAGAGGAAGTGACGACACAGGAAATTGTTGCTTGTGGAAAAAAGCCTCAATACATCTCCTTAAAAAAAAAAAAATATGCACCCCTCAGGTTCAGCAGCTCCAGAGACGTGCTCTGACTACCATCTGTCAGTCATATGCACACATTGGAATAGGTCATGAGCATAGAGAAGACAAATACATGTTTAGAACTGAAAACTGATTGCATGATGCAAGAATGACGGCAATTAATTGATTATTGAATGTTATGATTGACACAGCTTTGAGGAACCAAAACATACACAGCTTCTTCTCAACAAACTCGAACTTGAGAACGAATAGTTTGGGGCGCTGCAGTTCAAACGCCTGTGCCCAGGTACCATACACATCTGGCCTGATTCTGGCATGCCAGACCTAAAACTGCTGTCCCGAGTCCGAAATGAATGACGGTGCAGACTATGCTCGAGTCATTCGGCCCAGATCTGGCAGCCTGAACTGAGCCAAATATGCCATTTTAGGGCCGGAAATTCGTCACTCGTTCATCCCGTGATGATTGTGTTTCCAGCCACCGGTGGCTTGTGGGTGCTTTATATGCGCTACATTCAATTATGAGTGCATGTCTACTTATTTTAAATATATAATTATTAATATACGCCTAATGTATGATAGCTAGCAAATGAATTAGCTAACTAGCGTTAGCCTGCCTAGCTGGAACTTCTGAAGAAGGAAAATGTTATTTCTACAATTTCCAAAAGATAACCAAGCAAAAACATATTGACTTTTTACGTAGTAGCAACATTTCTAACTTATTTGCATTCGTTTTTACTTACACTTGTATGTTGACTTCTCCATTGATGTTGTTTTTAAGTTTTCACTGACTTTTCTTAGTGGATGTACAATCGTCGCGAATTGAATTATGGGGAGTTTCAGGCCCCGGAGTGAACAAAATTGTACACTCGCAAAGCCGACTAAAATCGAGGACTGAGGGACTTGCGTTGCAAACTTTCCTTGCTTGGCTAATCATTTGGACCACCCTCCAAGATGGCGACGGGGATTCCCCCATGGGCATAAGGCGAGGGTAAGTGGATGAGGGTGTGTCTTTTAAGTGTTTGGACCACAACCATGGTCTGAGAGACCTTTAGGTGCCTTTGGCAAACTCCAAGCAGGCTGTCATGTGCCTTATACTGAGGAGTGGCTTCTGTCTGGCCACTCTACCATAAATGCCTGATTGGTGGAGTGCTGCAGAGATGGTTATCCTTCTGGAAGGTTCTCCCATCTCCACAGAGGAACTCTGGAGCTTTGTCAGAGTGACCATTGGGTTCTTGGTCACCTCCCTGACCAAGGCCCTTCTCCCTCGATTGCTCAGTTTGGCCGGGCGGCCAGCTCTAGGTAGAGTCTTGGTGTTCCAAACTTCTTCCATTTAAGAATGATGGAGGCCACTGTGTTCTTGTGGACCTTCAATGCTACAGAGATTTTTTTGGTACCCTTCCCCAGATCTGTTCCTCGACACAATACTGTCTCAGAGCTCTACAGACTATTCCTTCGACCTCATGGCTTGGTTTTTGGTCTGACATGCACTATCAACTGTGGGACCTTATATAGACAGGTGTGTGCCTTTCCAAATTATGTCCAATCAATTGAATTTACCACAGGTGGACTCAAATCAATCATCAAGGATGATCAATGGAAACAGGATACACCTGAGCTCAATTTCGAGTCTCATAGCAAAGGGTCTGAATACTTATGTAAACAAGGTATTTATGTTTTTTTATATTTAATAAATTAGCCCCCCCCCKKKAAAAAAAAACTGTTATCACTTTGTCATTATGGGGTATTGTGTGTAGGTTGATGTTTGAAAAGTAAGTGCTTGTTTAGCCAGTACATCAACTATCTCATTCCACTCTTCCCTCACATGGGCTGGGACCCAAGTAAATCTTATCTGTCCAATCCTGCCATGGGTTTGTAGTACATCATAAAGCAGGTCTTGTCTGCTACGTGAGTTAAAGAACTACAGACTCATCAACACTGCGCATGAATCAGTGCAAATAACTGCTCTGTCTGGCTTGATTTCCTCCACTCACTGCAAGGCCAACCGTATGGCCATCAGCTCTGCCGTATATACTGTACAGCCAGATTATCTGTAATACGTTCCCTGACTGCCACCCCACATTCTTGCTTTACAAATGCTGATCGAGTACGTCCTGTCCTTGGATCTTTTGAACCATCTATGTAAATGGCCACAAAATCCTGATACACAGTATCCAGACGTCTTTTAAACAAATCAGATGGATCAACACCCTTCCTATCTTTCCGTAGTCTCCAAAACTTCCAGATCAACTACTGGAGGCAGCAGTAGCCATGGTGGGTTTACAGGAATAGCTACCGTTGGACTAAACTCCCTTCCATACAGTCCCATCTCCCTCGCCTGGGTATTACCCACCCACCTAAAGCTTGTGTTGTTCTGTCCTCGCTCATGTTCCCAGCATGCCTGTAAAATCCCTTTCGCAGGATGAGACACCCCATGTCCCTGTAGGCTGACCCAATAATTCATTGCCAGCTGCTGTCTCCTAATCTGAAATGGCATATCACCATCTCCACCTGCAATGCTGACACTGAGGAGGTCCGAAATGTCCCACTACATATTACACTACATAATCCTTGCTCTTGTATGACATCTACCCTTTCCCATGAGGTCTGTGCTGCCGAATCATATGTTATACTACAATAGGTTATTACAGATCAGATCAATGCAAAATACATGGTCCGCAATGAGGAACGCCCAGTCCCCCACTCATTCCCCGTCAGATAGCACATCACATGAAGCTCCTTCTTATACTTTCCCACCACTCTCTCAATGTGTTCTGCCCAGGTCAGCCTGGTGTCAAAGGACACGCCAATGAACCTGAAGGCCACCACCCTCTCCAAGTTTCTCCCATATAACCTCAAGCGTACCTCTCCCACCTTCCTCCTGGCAAATAACACTGAGTTTTCTCTACAGAGAACCTGAATCCCCACATTAATGCCCACCGCTCAATTGCTRCCTGTACCTTCCTGACTATGTATGGCACATTTCTTCCCCTCTTGCATAAGGCCCCATCATCTGCAAATAACGACCTCCCAATAGTACATTTTTTATTTAACCTTTATTTAACTAGGTAAGTCAGTTAAGAACAAATTCTTATTTACAATGACGGATGTACCTGAGAGTAAACATCATTGGGGACTAATCACGAGAACAACAGGGGACTAATCACGCACCTGCGGTGTGCCTTTGTCCACCAGGTAGCTGCCTGATAGAGACTTCCCCACCCTCACCTGGAAATCATGAAATCCTTTATCCAGTTGTACWTTCTTCCTCCTACCACTATAATATCAAGCTTGATTAACAACCCTTCCTTCCACATCATATCATACACCTTCTCCTCATCAAAAAAGACAGCTACAACAGTCTCTTTGTTCACCTGAGCATTCTTGACCTCTGCTTGTAAGCAGAGCACTGGGTCCATAGTTCCCCTCCCCTTCCTGAACCCACTCTAATGTGGCGATACTTGCCCCCTGCTCTCTAGTAAGTTAGCATCTCCGTAATCATACATACATGTGATGTTAAAGCTATTGACCGATAGCTTGTTGGCCTCGTTGGGTCCTTCCCTGGCTTCCGAATTGTTACCACCACTGCCTCCTTCCAGCTGCCAGGAAGTTATCCCTCCTCCCACACTCTGTTGTACAACACCAATACCTTATGCATTGACTCATCACTAAGATGGAACAACATAACATAGCACACCTCATCTTTCCCAGGTGACCTTAACCCAGCCTTACATATTGCCCTTTTCATCTTAGCCATGGTAAATTGTGCATTCAACGCATAATTTACATCCTCCCTCCTATTCAGCACTCCAGGGTGCTCCTCTCTAGTTCTCTCTCTCTCCCCCCCACTGCCCCTCCTTTGACAAATTTGCAGAGCCATGCACTTGGACAAAGGCTTTGGCCATCACCTCTGCCTTCTCTTCATCTATTACTGCCATATCCTCCCTGCTCGTCAACACTGGATAATCCTACTCCCTTCTGACCCCACTCATCCTGTTAATCATCCCCCACACTTCTCCCACAGGTGTCGCCCTTCCAATGGTTTCACAGAACTGACGACAACATGACCTATTTGCCTGACGGATAGTTCTCCCCACCAGTGCCTGAGCCTACTTATACTGAATCGGATGTTGGAAGTTATGCGTCCTTTTCAGTACTCTAAATGCCCTGTTCCTACTCCCCACACTCCCCCGTCCACCATGGGACTGCTTTCCTCCTCCTCRTCCTCCCTGAACTCTTAGGTATAGCCTCAGTAGCTGCCCCCACTAAAGCTGTTCTCAGCCAGTTAATCATACTATCCACATCCCCTCTTATATCCACCTGAGCCATCACCTTCTCACTCAGCTACTGAAACTGATCCCACTTTGCCCTTCTAAACACCCACCTGCTTACTCCATCCACTGACACCTCCTCCTCCCTCCAGCCTACTGTGCATACTGTGGGGTAATGATCACTCCCTACTGTTGACTTCTACCATACCTCCCACTCACAGATTCCTGCCATCACACTAGATACCAGAGTGAGGTCCAAGGCAGACTCTTTCCCTGTGGCTACATCAATCCTGGTCCCTCTGCCATCATTCAGGCACACCAGATCTTTCATTTCTATCAGATTTTACATCACTTGGCCATTTCAATCCATCCGTTTCACCCCCCAGAGCGGGTTGTGGGCATTTAAAATCCCCACACCATATTACCTTACTTCTATCCTGGCCCTCCGCCCTCTCCAGCACTTCCAGGTCCAATAACCGACAAGGATTATAGTAGTTCACTACCACTAGCAACCCTCATCTCAAACACACCTCCACAACCACATATTCCTGTTCAATACCTTTGCCTATCATCCTGTAAGGAAGTCCTTGCTTTATGAAGGTGGCACATCAGGCTTAGCTGGCATATCCACAATGAACTGCTTGAACTCCTACCCATTAGACAACAGGCTTCGAGCCTTCCATTGTAMTATTACTACCATAACTAAGATCCAGTAGTACATGACTCCAGCCTTGGCTGATTGAGGTCATCTCGAACCTCTTCCCATGTCAACCTTGTCATACTCAGATGTCTCCCAGCCGCTTTCACTATTAGCTGAACCCTCTCTGTTTTAGACTCTACTTTAGCTGTGCTATTGATAGCTTCTGCTATAAATGTCACCAACTTTCTCTTATTTATGTATACCATATCGCCACCCACCTGCTCCGTAATCCCTGGTCTAGATGATCCTACCCATCTCTCCCTTGAACCTGTGTGTTCGTGGACCTGGACCACCATCACTGCCTTAGAGTATGACAACCTTCTCTCCACTCTCACTGCCTGCTTCATTGCCTCACACCCACCATATGCCACACTATGAGCATCCCCACAACTGCAGAACTTTGGTTGTGCACCATCCCTACATTTCCTATACTCATGGTCCCTTCCACACCTGGCACACCTCTTTTTCTCTTTACAGGCTGTTGCCACATGCCCAAACCTCTGGCAGTTATAATGTCTTAAAGGCTTAGGTACATAAGCCCTCACATAATAACTCATACAGTGCCTTCGTAAAGTATTCAGACCCCTTGACTTTTTCCAAATGTTGTTATGTTACAGCCTTATTATAAAATGGATTACATTTTTAAAAATCCTCAGCAATTGCACTGTCCTTAAAGTGTAAGAGAATAGACGGGCTATCTACCCTAACTCCATCCCTTGTTGTTTGCAACCGCCGCCACACCGAGTAAAGTTTGATTGTTTGCTTATCAACAAATGATATCGGAGCTCCGATTAAGTTTTCAAAGCCCAATTTCAAAGTAGTCCCCCCCCCCKKAAAAAACGATCCTTCTAATTTTCTAATTTCAGGTTCTCTTGAAGTCCATTGGGATCCACAATACGAGGCAGTTTGGTCAAACATACATACACACACAGTGAAACGAATCCGGCAGCCGTAAGCCTACGCGAAACAGCCGATTGAAGCTATTTTCCTGTTTGATCGCTTGATTTTATGGGTATTATGACTCATACTGTGCACTCTAACATCAGCAAACCGCTGACCCACACAAAGCCATACACGTTGCGAACAGAGTGCACATTTTAAAGTGACCTTTTATTGTCCCCAGCAGAAGGTACACCTGTGTAATGATCATGCTGTTTAATCATCTTTTTGATATGCCCCACCAGTCAGCTGGATGGATTATCTTGGCAAAGGAGAAATGTTCACTAACAGGGATGTAAAGAAATTTCAGAGAAATAAGCTTTTTGTGCAAATGGAACATTTCTGGGATCTTTTATTTCAGTTCATGAAACATGGGACCAACACTTTACATGCTGCGTTTATATTTTTGCTTTACCCATTTTTCTGTGATATCCAATTAGTAGATACAGTCTTATCCCATCACTTGCAGGTTCCCCACAAGGAGTTGCAAGAGCACAATGGTACAAGGAAATCGCAGATGGCCAAACCCTCCTCTAACCCAGATGACGCTGGGCCAATTGTGCACCACCTCATGGTTCTCCTAGTCACAGCCAGCTGTGACACAGCCTGGGATTGAACCCTGGTCTGTAGTGATGCCTCAAGCACTGCTATGCAGGGCCTTTAGACCATTGCACCAAATAGGAGGCCATACATTTATATTTTTGTTCAATGTAAAATTCCCTATGGGAAAAATGAATGGGAAAAACGATTGCAACCATTTCAGTTTTACCGCTAGGTATTATGACACCTCCATTGTGGGGCTCTATAGACGTACAGTCACTGTCCAGATTTCAGTTTCCATTWAAAAAAACATCTGAACAATAGGCTACAGTTCCTTAGACATGCCATAGGTCTATTTGAAGTCCCCATATAGCGCCTCACAATAGTCACACATAACATAGCCGGCACAGCTATCATCCTCCTTTACCCTTTCACCAAATCACCAAATCTTTGCCAAACATACATTATCTGGCCCTCCTCTTTATTTTCAACTCTCCATTTTGCAGCTTTTCTCTTATTGAATTAAATGCAGACATGGTCCTTTTTGCCTCTGTGGATCGTTAACTTTTTCTACTGGTTCCTAAAAGCATTTGGCGATTGACGTGTAGGCTATTTGGCACACGTACAGTTACCCCTCAATCACACCAACAGTGTCATTGCATTTTGGTACACCAGAAGTACATTTGAGATGCTGCACTGTGTGCTGTTCAATATTTTCAACTGGTGCATTGCATTACCATGCATGCACTGGTACAAACTGAATTTCAAAGAAGTTCCCCATGGCAGGGGTGGCACCATAGAGAGGCCAAATGATAATGCTAGTGTGTAGTTTGAAATGAGAAGATACTGTTTGAACAACTGGAAATGTATCTCTGGTAAGAATGACACTGGGACAATTCATCATTACTACACTTGGGTAGAGTGCCCTGTTGGATAGTTTTCACGAAACCATCCAACACAACAGTTCTGTGCATAATATAGCATGRCATCATGCAGGGCAAGCTAGTAATTTGAAATCAGTACTATAAATGGGAACAACCAGTTTAATTTATTGATGTTGCTAGATATTAATGTGACAGAAGAAAAGAATATGCCAGCCTATGAAACCAGTAGGATGATATAATAACTTTCATCTGTTCTAATTATTAGCTGTGATTGAACAGGGTGAAAATGATTTTCTCCATGCTGCAAACCGTTCTGCCGCCTTGTGAAGCACATGTTATTCAAGTTTGGAAAAATCCAACAAAAACAACATACAACAAAACGCCACCCACCCACCCTTCATCCACACAATATGTCATGACCCAAAACCCGCCCGCCCTGCGGATATAATTGCAGGGGACTGCGGGTTATGAGTCAACCCGCGCATCACTAGCGGGTGGTACGTGTATGTGGCTCATCCTAACAGTGTCCATCTGCAATACCACAGCATGGCCTGTCACGGAAAACACTGGCCTCTTACTAAAACTAACATTAATAGTATTGAATGTGGTTAATCTCTTTTTTTGGCTCTATACTCCAGCATGTTTCATAAGGTGACAGTATCGAATGTTACATTCTATTGTAGGGTATTTTCATACATATTTGTTTTACCGTTTAGAAATGAAAACATTTTGTATATATAGTCATACTGTAGGTATTTGGAGTGTATGAAAGTAGTCAAAAGTTTAGTATTTGGTCCCATAATCCTAGTGCACAATGTTTTGGGTTATGTTTTGCCCAATATAAACTGAATGTTGAATGGTGATTGGAGTAATATTCTTTCTAAGTGAGTAGATACAGTAAGATGTTTTCTGAACACACKATTTTTTWAAATCATGAATGAATCATGAATAATGATGAGTGATAAAGTTACAGAGGCTAAAACAAAACATGCTAACCTCTCACCATTACCAATAACAGGGGAGATTCACATTTTTTGGGGGGTATGATCTTTGTCCCTCTGTAACTTTCTCACTTTGTATCATTCACAATTTATTCATAATTATCTATAATCATGGTAGTATCCACATTAACGTAGACGTGTTCAGAAACATCTTATATTCTTACTTTCTTTCTCAGTTCTCTATCTCCTTCCCTTGCTTCCTTTCCTTTTGTCCTTTCCTAACATAATTTCCTAGCTCCCATTCATTMTTGAAAGTCTACCCTCTACTTAATCTAAGAGTCCCTTTGCTCTTGTCCACCTCTAGACCACCAGATTCCTCAAGTCCATGCAAGACCTGGGCCCAAGCAGAAATCACCACAAGGATTCATCAGACGCACAAGGGAGAAAGGGAAAAATGTGTCCATCAGACTCTGAGGACAGACACATCTTCCCTGTCTCTCCTTTTTCTCCTGGTGGGCAACAATACCTCACTCACTCATGTTTCAATACCATCTGGTGGATGAATAGATGGGGAGGATGTGTCCATCCATTGCACAGGAAAGACACATCTTCTCTGTCTCTGATTCTCCTGGTGAGCAGCAATATACACTTACCTCGCTCTAGTCCACCTCGTTGTGTTAAAGTGAAATGCCACTTAAAATGTATTTCAGCACTAAATTGGGAAATGCTCACCAAGCAAGAAAAGATCCTGGAARAGCAAACACTCATCCTACGCCTCATGGCAGAATGCTGCAGAATAGGTGATCGAAGAAGGCGTTCTGCCGTTGAAGGATCAAAAATGTCTCCAGAGCTCACAAATAGTTAATACAACACAACAGTGCAAAAATCAAATACAGAAAACAATAACCCTATCAACACCAGTGGGCTTCCCATGGGAAAAGGAAACGGTAATTCATGGGAAAGTTCACCCACATTTRCTTACCCTGTAAGCAGACTACGTTATGACAGCTGTCCATGCTTTGGWTTTGTTTACCTGGCCACTGTTTCAAATGCAAACTTTTAGAATTTTTGGCTCCAATGCAAGTCAATAATACCTATATTAGCATTTTGTGTGCTTTGTCAGAAGCTGTCTGTTTCAAGTCCATTTTCTAGTTTTTTTATGTCACATGCACAAGTAGTGTGAAATGCCTTTCGTGTAAGCTCTAAACCCAACAATGCAGTAATCAATAACAATGTAATACTAAAAATAACATTAGGTATGATGTCAGTGAAGACACTTTCCAGCGGGTCAGCGCATGCTCTGAGCACACATCCTTGTAATCCCTGCGGCCTTGTGAATGTTAACATGTTTAAAGGTCTTACTCATCGGCTGGGACAGRTGGTGCTCTCATGCATGGTTCARTGTTGCTAGCCTTGAATTGAGCATAGAAGGCATTTAGCTCGTCTGGTATGCTCGTGTCACTGGGCAACCTGTGATAGTTTGCAAGCCCTGCCACATCCGACGAGCATCAGAGCCAGTATAGTAGGATTTGATCTTAGTCCTGTATTGACCCTTTGCCTGTTTGATGGTTCGTCAGAGGACGCAGCAGGATTTTTTATAAGTGTCTGGGTAAGTGCCCCACTGTTTAAAAGCTGAAGCTCTAGCCTTTAGCTCAGTGAGGATGTTGCCTGTAATCCATGGCTTTTAGTTGGGATATGTACGTACAGTCACTGTGGGGACGACGTCGTTGATATACAGTTGTTGTTTTATGTGCCCCGGTGTCTCGGAGTGGTACATGTCGAAAAGCATGTTTTCCCCTGTGTCCTCTGCTCCTGCTCGATGCACAGATTTCACAACGTGATTTTGGAGGTATGGCAATGCGAGACTAGGCCATGCTCACGCAGTGCTCCTAGTGGGCGGTGATTTAAATGCAGGAAAACTGAAATCTGTCTTACCTCATTTCTAGCAGCATGTCACCTGTGAAACTAATGGCAAAAAAATATTGATCACCATTACTCCACACAAAGACACGCACATACATAGCTCTCCCTCGCCCTTCATTTGGAAATTCTGACCATAACTCTATTCTCCTGAATCCTGCTTACAAGCAAAAACTCAAACAGGAAGTACCAGTGAAGCACTCAATACGGAAGTGGTCTGATAAAGCAGATGTTAAGCTACAGGACTGTTTCGCTAGCACAGACTGGAATTTGTCCCGGGATTCATCCGATGCATTAATAAGAACAGTTGAAGTCAGAAGTTTACATACGCTTAAGTTGGAGTCATTAAAACTCGTTTTTCAACCACTCCACACATTTATTGTTAAGAAACTATAGTTTTGGCAAGTCGGTTAGGACATCTACTTTGTGCATGACACAAGTAATTTTTCCAACAATTGTTTACAGACAGATTATTTCATTGTATCACAATTCCAGTGGGTCAGAAGTTTACATACACTAAGGTGACTGTGCCTTCAAACAGCTTGGACTAAATGATAAAATGATGTCATGGCTTTAGAAGCTTCTGATAGGCTAATTGACATCATTTGAGTCAATTGGAGGTGTACCTGTGGATGTATTTCAAGGCCTACCTTCAAACTCAGTGCCTCTTTGCTTGACATCATGGGAAAATCAGTCAAGACCCCAGATTTATTTTTTTAAGACCTCCACAAGTCTGGTTCATCCTTGGGAGCAATTTCAAAACGCCTGAAGGTACCACTTTCATCTGTACAAACAATAGTACGCAAGTATAAACACCATGGGACCACGCAGCCGTCATACCGCTCAGGAAGGAGACGCGTTCTGTCTCCTAGAGATGAACGTACGTTGGTGCGAAAAGTGCAAATCAATCTCAGAACAATAGCAAAGGACCTTGTGAAGATGCTGGAGGAAACGGGTACAAAAGTATCTATATCCACAGTAAAATGAGTCCAATATCGACATAACCTGAAAGGCCGCTCAGCAAGGAAGAAGCCACTGCTCCAAAACCGCCATAAAAAAGCCAGACTACGGTTTGCAACTGCACATGGGGACAAAGWTYGTACTTTTTGGAGAAATGTCCTCGGGTCTGATGAAATAAAAATAGAACTGTTTGGCCATAATGACCATTGTTATGTCTGGAGGAAAAAGGGGGAGGCTTGCAAGCCGAAGAACACTAAATCAAGATGGCGTAGCAGTGCATACGTTGTTTGTCGTTCTCCCATGTACATTTTGTATTTTTTGTATATATTTCAATTTATTTTCAATCTCTTTTTCCATTTTTTTATTAAATATACCTTCCGGCAACCCGCCTTACCCAATGTGATACGGATCTGCTATTTTTAGACCTTTTAGACCAGAGGCTAGCCATGAGAAGCTAAGCAGCTAATTAGCTACTAGCTATTTAGTCATTGTTTGCCACTGCTAGCGGCCTTTACTTTTGCACAGACACCAGCCGCTGGATAACACTTGCAAGCCTGTCAGTATCGGACTGTTTTCTCCACTACAACACCGGATTCCTGCCGTAAGCCCTGGACCATTAACCGTGATCATCACTGCTAGCTAGCTGCCACCGAGTGGCCCAGCCCTGAAGCTAGRGTTGAGCCAGGCCCAACTCCCGGCCTGCTCAGTGATTACTCGGCTACACAGCTGATGCCTCCTGGACTCTTCACTAACACGACTAGAATCCCCTACTCCACCGGATTCTTGCCATAAGCTCTGGACCTTGGCATTGGATCATCGCTGCTACCGAGTGGCTAACGCCCTTGTCCCGAAGCTAGCACCAGTTAGCCGCGAGCCAGGCGCATTTCCCGGCGAGCAAACTAAATTATTCCAGCTACAATAACTATTTTGCCAACTGGCCTGGACCCMTTGTCGACACGGAGCCTTGCCGTTCCATCACGACTGGTCTGCCGACGTAATTCCATCCATTGTGCCCTCAACCGGCCTTTGCTGGACATCGGAGCAGACGCTTCTATTAGCCCCGGCCTGCTAACTCTTTTTTTAAACGCTGTGTCTCCCGCTTGCTAGCGTAGTAACGACTACCCAGCAGCTTCCTTGTTTCATCTATTGCTGTTCACTGGACCCTATGATCACTTGGCTACATAGCTGATGCCTGCTGGACTGTTCATTAATCACGGTACTCCATTTAGTTTATTTCTGTTGGCCCCAGCCTCTATTTCTGTTGGCCCCAGCCTCGAACTCAGGCCATGTGTAGTTAACTGACCCTCTCTTCCCATTCACTGCCATTTTACTTGTTGTTGTTGTCTTAGCTGATTAGCTGTTGTTGTCTTACCCGTTGTTGTCTTAGCTAGCTCTCGCAATCAACACCTGTGATTGCTTTATGCCTCGCTTTACGTCTCACTCTAATGTCAATATGCCTTGCATACTGTTGTTTAGGATAGTTATCATTGTTTTAGTTTATTGCAGAACCCCTAGCCCCACTCAACATGCCTCAGATACCTCTTTTGTCCCACCTCCCACACATGCGGTGACCTCACCCAGGATAACTAGTGCATCCAGAGATGCAACCTCTCATATCGTCACTCAATGCCTAGGTTTACCTCCACTGTACCCGCACCCTACCATACCCCTGTCTGTACATTATGCCCTGAATCTAACCTACCACACCCAGAAGTCTGCTTCTATTATTCTCTGTCCCCAACGCTCTAGAAGACCAGTTTTGATAGCCGTACCCTCATCCTACTCCTCCTCTGTTCCTTGGGTGATGTGGAGGTTAATCCAGGCCCTGCGTGTCCCCAGGCGCTGTAACCGTTAAAGCCTTGGTTTCATGCATGTTAACATCAGAAGCCTCCTCCCTAAGTTTGTTTTACTCACTGCTTTAGCACACTCCGCCAACCCTGCTGTCCTTGCTGTGTCTGAATCCTGGCTTAGGAAGGCTACAAAAAATTCTGAAATGTCCATCCCCAACTACAACATTTTCCATCAAGATAGAACTGCCAAAGGGGGGGAGTTGCAATCTACTGCAGAGATAGCCTAGAAAGTTCTGTCATATTTTCCAGGTCTATGCCCAACCAGTCTCTCCAGAAATAAGTCTCTCAATGTTGCCGCCTGTTATAGACCCCCCTCAGCTCTCAGCTGTGCCCTGGACATCATATGTGAATTGATTGCCCCCCATCTATCTTCAGATTTTGTTCTGTTAGGTGACCTGAACTGGGATATGCTTAACATCCCGGCAGTCCTACAATCTAAGATAGATGCCCTCAATCTCACACAAATGATCAAGGAACCCACCAGGTACAACCCTAAATCCGTTAACATGGGCACCCTCATTGATATTATCCTAACCAACTTGCCCTCCAAATACACCTCTGCTGTTTTCAATCAGGATCTCAGCGATCGGATACAATATTACAATTTAACGAACGTTCATAATCCAAAGTAATAGAAAGTTGCAGTCAGTAACTTMGCCAGCGTTCCATAAGCTTTGGTGTTCAACACTCGATATTCTTATGGTGTGGAGCTACGCTACGACAATTCCTAGGAGGAAGTAGCCTTGCGACTCACTGTAATTAGTGACCGCTATGGGTCCGCGGTCAAACGACCACCCCTCATTACTGTCAAACGCTCCCTAAAACACTTCTGCGAGCAGGCCTTTCTAATCGACCTGGCCCGGGTAACCTGGAAGGATATTGACCTCATCCCGTTGGTAGAGGATGCCTGGTTGTTCTTTAAAAGTAATTTCCTCACCATCTCAAGTAAGCATGCCCCTTTCAAAAAATGTAGAACTAAGAACAGATATAGCCCTTCCTTCACTCCAGACCTGACGGCCCTCGACCTGCACAAAATCATCCTGTGGCGGACTGCACTAGCATCGAATAGTCCCCGCGATATGCAACTTTTCAGGGAAGTCAGGAAACAATACACGCAGTCAGTCAGTAAAGCAAAGGCTAGCTTTTTGAAACAGAAATTTGCATCCTGTAGCTCTAACTCCAAAAAGTTTTGGGACACTGTAAAGTCCATGGAGAATAACAGCACCTCTTCCCAGCTGCACACTGCACTGAGGCTAGGAAACACTGTCCCCACCGATAAATCCAAAATAATCGAGAATTTCAATAAGCATTTCTCTACGGCTGGCCATGCTTTCCTCCTGGATACCCCAACCCCGGCCAACAGCTTCGCACCTCCGCAGCTACTTGCCCAAGCCTCCCCAGCTTCTCCTTCACCCATATCCAGATAGCAGATGTTCTGATAGAGCTGCAAAACCTGGACCCGTACAAATCAGCTGGGCTAGACAATCTGGAACCTCTCGTTCTAAAATTATCCATCGCCACTGTTGCAACCCCTATTACCAGTCTGTTCAACCTCTCTTTCGTATTGTCCGAGATCCCTAAAGATTGGAAAGCTGCCGCGGTCATCCCCCTCTTCAAAGGGGGTGACACTCTAGACCCAAACTGTTACAGCCCTATATCTATCCTGTCTTMCCTTTCTAAAGTCTTCGGAAGCCAAGTTAATAAACAGATCACTGACCACTTCGAATCCCACCGTACCTTCTTGTGCAATCTGGTTTCCGAGCTGGTCACAGGTGCACCTCAGCCACGCTCAAGGTATTAAACGATATCATAATCGCCATCGAAAAAAGACTGTACTGTGCAGCCGTCTTCATCGACCTGGCCAAGGCTTTTGACTCTGTCAATCACAGTATTCTTATCGGCAGACTCAACAGCCTCGGTTTCTCTAATGACTGCCTCACCTGGTTCACCAACTACTTCTTAGACAGAGATCAGTGTGTCAAATCGGAGGGCCTGTTTCCCGGACCTCTGGCAGTCTCTATGGGGGTACCACAGGGTTCAATTCTCGGGCCGACTCTTTTCTCTGAATATATCAACGATGTCGCTCTTGCTGCGGGTAATTCCCCGATCCACCTCTACGCAGACAACACAATTCTGTATACATCTGGCCCTTCTTTTGACACTGTGTTAACAAATCTCCAAACAAGCTTCAATGCCATACAACACTCCTTCCGTGGCCTCCAAATGCTCTTAAACGCTAATAAAACTAAATGCATGCTTTTCAACCGATTGTTGTCAGCACCTGCCCGCACGACTAGCATCACTACTATGGACGGTTCTGACTTAGAATATGTGGACAACTACAAATACCTAGGTGTCTGGCTAGACTGTAAACTCTCCTTCCAGACTCATATTAAACATCTCCAATCCAAAAATAAATCTAGAATCGGCTTCCTATTTCGCAACAAAGCCTCCTTCACTCACGCCGCCAAACATACCCTCGTAAAACTGACTATCCTACTGATCCTCGACTTTGGCGATGTCATTTACAAAATAGCATCCAACACTCTGCTCAGCAAACTGGATGCAGTCTATCACAATGCCATCTGTTTTGTCACCAAAGCCCCATATACCACCCACCACAGTGACCTGTATGTCTGCTGGCCCTCGCTACATATTCTTTGCCAAACCCACTGGCTCCAGGTCATCTATAAGCCTTTGCTAGGTAAAGCTCCYC
Organism: Salvelinus sp. IW2-2015; assembly: GCF_002910315.2. Lineage (NCBI taxonomy): Eukaryota > Metazoa > Chordata > Actinopteri > Salmoniformes > Salmonidae > Salvelinus > Salvelinus sp. IW2-2015. The sequence continues at coordinate 26,110,320 of NC_036858.1, forward strand.
CTTATCTCAGCTCACTGGTCACGATAACAACACCCACCCGTAGCACGTGCTCCAGCAGGTATATCTCACTGGTCATCCCCAAAGCCAACACCTACTTTGGTCATCTTTCCTTCCAGTTCTCTGCTGCAAATGACTGGAACAAATTGCAAAAATCGCTGAAGTTAGAGACTTATATTTCCCTGACTAACTTTAAAAATCAGCTATCTGAGCAGCTTACCGATCGCTGCAGCTGTACACAGCCCATCTGTAAATAGCCCATCCAATCTACCTACCTCACCCCCATATTGTTTTTATTGACTTTTTTGCTCTTTTGCACACCAGTATTTCTACTTGCACATCATCATCTGCACATCTATCACTCCAGTGTTAATTTGCTAAATTGTAATTACTTCGCTACTATGGCCTATTTATTGCTTTACCTCACTCCATTTGCACACACTGTATATCMACTTTTTTCTATTGTGTTATTGACTGTGCGTTTGTTTATTCCATGTGTAACTCTGTGTTGTTTGTCGCACTGCTTTGCTTTATCTTGGCCAGGTCGCAGTTGTAAATGAGAAATTGTTCTCAACTGGCCTACCTGGTTAAATAAAGGTTAAATAAATGTCCAAAACGGGTGGTTTAAAAAATAACGAGTGCGTTTTCAATCCTCTGTAGCATGCTTTAAGGTTTAGGTTAAGTTTAGACGTTAGGATTAAGTTCATACATTCATTCCAACTGGTTAAGGTTAGGGTTATGGTTAAAACAGAAAACTTCACACACAAAAATGAGTGCATAGCACTGCAATTGAACCTGTGATATTCAGAGCTGTAGCTRGCCGTTTTAGCCCATCCTCACCTCCATCTGCAACGCCCTAATGGACGGTTGGAAATTTCAATAGAAATTAAACGACAATCCATCCCGTAACTTCACCATTCTAATAACGCCTGGTCAGAACGTAATCCACTGGAGCTTGGGCTGCTTATACATAACACTCTGCTAGAAACGATTACAGTCGTWTGGCAATGGACTGCCAACAGGGTAACACATTGTCAAAACTGTCTGTTTGAATTATTCTGACAGCTTTATATCTCAGAGCTACACTATAACAATGTCATCCATCTGTGACTATATGGCTATCACTGAATTCAATAGAGCTAACATTCAATCAGTTATATTGTCACTCACACGGTGGTAGTCTATTACTCTCAGATAATATACAGGTGATGTGGGGATCAATGTTCTGTCTGTGTAGCTTCTGCTGTGAACATATTGACTGACAGAGAAGGTCACATTGGGTCATGAGTCTGAGTGTGTGTGTGTGCGTGTAATAGTGTGAAATCCCCTTCCTATCCGAGGCTTCTCTGAACCGTCTGCTCTGATACCTACTCAGTTAAGCTAAGCTTACCTCTCATCGATCCCACTCCTCTCTCTCTTTTCTCTTTCATTACACCTTCTCTTTCTCCTGCTCGTTATTTCATTCCACTCTCCTCTATCATTTAAAATCCCTATGTTATCTCTTCTTATTCTCTCATTCCTCATCTTTCTCTCTTTAGTCTCTCTTATTCTCTCTCCCTTCCTTCTCCTCTTTCTTTCATTAAGAAATCCCTCTCTCCTCCCTCTCTCATTTACCACACTCAGAAATCCAATCTTTATCCACTTGGCCGAATCTGATACATATTTGGTTGTTATTAGTCTTCAGCGTAGTACTTTGAGTATTAACTCACTCACTGTGAATCCTACTATATATTGTTTTATATTAGGGCTGTGAGATTGTAACTAAATCAGATGAAGTTGCACTTAGACACTTATCTAAGATCAGTTTTGGAGGTTAAGCTGATTCAAGACCTGTGCCTAATGGCAACTGGAACAGTTGAAGTACCTCTTAGCCTTCACAGTATTACTCAATCTGCAATTGTAGCAGGTGGTAAAACTAGCTTGCCTTTTAGGAGTTCCTTTCAATACTCTATTGCCCTGGATGGCTGAGATATCAAAGGGCTCTTGGTCCCTGCCCCAACACCACCGTTTCTATTCTGTACGCGTGACTTAGATGTAGTGAGGAAGGCTTCATGATTTTTAGCTATCACAGTGACAGCCTGAAGTACTAGCAGGTCTGACAAACCTACCTAGTGACCCCTCCCTCATTAGACCTTACAGAATAGGTGAAAAACTCCTACTCCAGGTTAACAACTCAATGTTATTTATAAAACCTCTGTATTTATTTTCAATTATGAAGTTTGACAGAATAAAGAAAATGGTTAGTTTACTTGTAAGCATCGAGGTTATTTTCATTTATGAATATCCTCTAAATACCTAATGCACATTTCTCCTCAATAAGACAAATTATAAAATGTCTGTTTAAACCTTTAAACAGATTCAATAACGCTTTCCTTTCAGCACAAGTATTTCAACATCACCCTTTAAACCTAGTGATCAACCTTAAGAGGAGTGCCGAGGAGTCGGACAAAACAAGTATCGTAATGGATATGGGCAATTTTCTGGATACTATTATGATCAGAGTATTTTTTTSTAATTATCCGTGATGGGAAGAAAAAAGAATGAGGGTGCCAGCACGCATCTCTCTCATGTCAGTCTGTCAAGTGAGGTGCTATGTGGTCTAAATAACTTAACTGGCTAGTTTGCCTGTCTATAAAGAGAAGGGTGGCTGTACGTTGATCCTGCTGCTCTGATTGGATAGAGTGAAGCTGTCACSCACTGACCATAGTTTGCTTTGTATGTTTTGTTTGGTCAGGGTGTGATCTGTGTGGGCATTCTATGTTGTATGTCTAGTTTGTCTGTTTCTGTGTTTGGCCTGATATGGTTCTCAATCAGAGGCAGGTGTTAGTCGTTGTCTCTGATTGGGAACCATATTTAGGTAGCCTGTTTTGTCATTGTGAGTTGTGGGTGATTGTCTATGTTAGTTGCTTCTGTCTGCACTTGTTGATCTATAGCGTCACGTTCGTTTTGTTGTTTTGTAAGTTTTTCCAGTGTTCTTCGTTAATAAATAGAAGAATGACTTCACATCACGCTGCGCCTTGGTCTCCTCCATTCAACGATCATGACAGAATCACCCACCAAACAAGGACCAAGCAGCGTGAAAGGGAGGAACAGCATTTGGTGGAAAAATGGACCCGGGAGAAGGATGAGTGGAAAACAACCTGGGAGGAAATAGAGAGTTGGTCGATCGATCCAGGGAGAGTGCCGGAGCCCGCCTGGGATTCAATGGAACAGTGCGAGGAGGGATACAGGAGAATGGAGGAACAGAGATGATATAAAGGTGCGCGGCTAGCACGGAAGCCCGAGAGGCAGCCCCAAGATTTTTTTTGGGGGGGGGCACACGAGGAGATTGGCTGAGTCAGGTAGGAGACCTAAGCCAACTCCTCGTGCTTACCGTGGGGAGCATGTAACTGGTCAGGCACCATGTTATGCAGAGATGCGCACGGTGTCTCCAGTGCGCTATTCAGCCCGGTGCGCTCTATTCCAGCTCCTCGCATTGGCCGGGCTAGAATGGGCATCCAGCCAGGTAGGAGAGTGCCGGCTCAGCGCTCCTGGTCTCCAGTGTACCTACTTGGACCAGGATATCCTGCGCCGGATCTGCGTACTGTGAGTCTGCACAGCCCTGTGCGTCCTGTGCCAGCGCCCTGCATTTGCAGGGCAAGTAGAAACATCCAGCCAGGACGGGTTGTGTCAGCTCTACACTCCAAACCTCCAGTACGCCTCCACAGCCCAGTACCTCCTGTGCCTGCTCCCCGCACCAGGCTTCCTGTGCGTCTCCAGAGTCCAGTATGCCCTGTTCCTCCTCCCCGCACTCGCCCTGAGGTGCGTGTTCCCAGCCCGGTACCACCAGTTCCGGCACCACGCACCAGGCCTACAGTGCGCCTCCAGGGTCCAGTATGCCCTGTTCTTGCTCCCCACACTCGCCCAGAGGTGCGTGTCCCCAGCCCGGTACCACCAGTTCCGGCACCACGCACCAGGCCTACTGTGCGCCTCAGCAGGCCAGAGTCGCCCGTCTGTCC
>NC_036858.1:26116693-26133888 GCF_002910315.2 Salvelinus sp. IW2-2015
TATTGTCCAGCGACAGCCCCGAAACCTGAAGGATCTGGAGAAGGTCTGTATGGAGGAGTGGGCCAAAATCCCTGCTGCAGTGTGTGCAAACCTGGTCAAGAACTACAGCAAACGTATGATCTCTGTAATTGCAAACAAAGGTTTCTGTACCAAATATTAWGTTCTGCTTTTATGATGTATCAAATACTTATGTCATGCAATAAAATGCAAATTAATTACTTAAAAATCATACAATGTGATTTTCTGGAATTTTACAGACCTCTACATGCTTTGTAAGTAGGAAAACCTGCAAAATCGGCAGTGTATCAAATACTTGTTCTCCCCACTGTAGATGGTGCAGGTATCGTTTGCAGGTATGCAGGTATGCAGGTCTGCAGGTATGTTTTGATGTGAGAGAGGAAGCCAGTCCCGTCATCGCCACCTCACCTGTTCTTAAGATAACCTTCAGGCCAACTGGGGGCCCAAGGCTGGTTAGGAGACACCACAATTGTGATYAACTGAGGAAATATTAGGGTYGCACTAATTCATTAATCATATGCTGTCTGCCGCTGTTCTTACCTCTTTCCCTTTGTCTTCTACACCCCTCTCCCCACCTCATCTTTCTTCCTCGTTTTATAATGCACACCATATGTGCATTGACGTACAGATTGAACTTGTACTTATAATATTACAATTATCATAAATAATGCATGCATTCACAACACCTGGATAATGAACTTCTTTCAATAAAGCGTTTCACGTTCTCCACTGGTTGAAGTTAAGTATCTCATTGAAATACTATCGTGTGTCCTCAGATTAATGCAGACGAAGGGAGTTAGATGTGCATATTTTTTCTGTATATAAGAATTACAAATCAATCATGTTTCTAGTCTTTTGCATAGTTCCAATGTGTAATCATTGTAATCCCAGGAGCAGGAGTCGTAAACACTTGAAGTGGTTTGATATGACAAAAGAATGTCTGAGATTCATACCTGGACCGCAACTTTATTTGCCAAGGAAGAGTACATGATCTGTGAATATATTCAATGTACAGGCTACAGGCTACAATGTAGGAATCTCATGCGTGTTAAACGAAGGCCTGTCAAGCCATTCACATATCACAAAGACGCATACAGTGGCTTGCAAATGTATTCACCCCCCTTGGCATTTTTCCTATTTTGTTGCCTTACAACCTGGAATTAAAATAGATTTTTGGGGGGTTTGTATCATTTGATTTACACAACATGCCTACCACTTTGAAGATGCAAAATATTTTTTATTGTGTAACAAACAAGAAATAAGACAAAAAAACATAACTTGAGCGTGCATGACTATCCACTATTCAAGGTCAATATTGTGTAGAGCCACCTTTTGTAGCTATTACCGCTGTAGGACACTTGGGGTATGTCTCTATAAGCTTGGCACATTTAGCCACTGATTTTTGTCCATTCTTCAAGGCAAAACTGCTCCAGCTCCTTCAAATTGGATGGGTTCCGCTGGTGTACAGCAATCTTTAATGCAACCGCTGTGTCAGATTTCAAAAAAACTTTACGTAAAAAGCACACCATGCAATAATCTGAGACAGCGCGTCAACAGAAATACGAAATTCAGAAATACGAAATTACATCATAAATATTCCCTTACCTTTGATTATGTTCATCAGAATGCACTGCCAGGAATCCTAGTTCCACAATAAATCGTTGTTTTGTTCGATAATGTCCATTACTTATGTCCAATTAGCTACTTTGCTAGCATGTGTAGTACACGTGTCCAAACGCTCGTGCAGATGRAGGCAAACGTCGGACGAAAACTTCAAAAAGTTATATTACAAGTCGAATAAACTGGTCAAACTCAGTAGAGAATCAATCTTCAGGATGTTGTTATCATTTATTTCCAATAAGGTTCCAACCGGAGAATTCTTTTCAGTCTCTATAAGTAATGGAACGCCTGGCGATATCATGAGGAATGCGCGTGACCAAGAACTGGCAATCTGCCAGACCACTGACTCAAACACCTCCCATCTGGTCCCACATCACAGTATAGGCTTCATTCAGCGTTCTACAGACTGTTGACATCTAGTGGAAGGCATAGGAAGTGCAAACAGATCCATATATTACAGGGAATTGAATAGGCGATGAGTTTAACAATGACCAGTCTCAGAATTCTCACTTCCTGTTTGGTTTCTTTCTCAGGTTTTTGCCTGCCATATGAGTTCTGTTATACTCACAGACATCATTCAAACAGTTTTAGAAACTTCAGAGTGTTTTATATCCAATAGTAATAATAATATGCATATATTAGTATCTGGGACAGAGTAGGAGGCAGTTCACTATGGGCATGCAATTCATCCAAAAGTGAAAATGCTGCCCCCTATATCAAAGAAGTTAATGTGGTGTAAATCTTAAAATTAACAGCTGACATCTTAAGGGTTTTTTAATTCATGCATGTGAGACACGTTCCATGTACAACAAGACAGGCAGAGAGGAAGAGAGAAAAAGAACACAGAACATTTTAATTACCTCTGGTTATGGACACTTTTGCCAGCAATAAAGCTTCCACGGCCTGTTCCTCGGACAGCGAACATACATCTGGTAATATCTKAATTTTCCACCCGTTGATCAGCTRTCACTCTGAAAGTAAATAAAATAGCTTATTTTTTGTAGTTATGAAAACAATAACTGAGATATGATCATTCAATCTAAAGCAACAGATGTAATTTTCAGGATACGTTAATACAGCACAGAAAGCAATCTTAGTAGGTTTGATGAGGAAGATYTCATGGGTTTTTATACAGAAAGTAACTCCTCACAAGATGTAATAATACATTAGTGGTTAGGATGAATATGCATAATACAAGTCATTATTTTTTTCATTCTACTATATCAATATTTATCTTGAAGGCCATCCATTTCTGCCGACTCCATCCATAAAGTATCCAAAAGCAGTTGCTGCTTTGTTATTGGCCGCAGTGTCCAGATAGAACATTACAAGAGGTAACCTACGCTTAACACCAGACTCGTYTTGTGGTTGTTCATTAGGTGATGGGAAATATGCAATTTGCATAKAAAATAATATACATACCTTCCTTTAAAATAGCTCTGGCTATCTACTCCGATTTCAGACCGTTGAATATGGCTAGRGTCAGTAAACTTCGGGAAAAAAGCGTAATTAAATTGTTTCCAGCAGCACAGTTACAGTCACCAACGCTCTGGTTAACACGAAAACTGCCTAACCAGCTCTGCTAGGGCGAGTAAAATGGTCAGAGTGGTCTCATTTGTGTCTGGAAGTAGCGAGCAAGTTAGCAAACGTTAGCTTGGWTGCTTGACTGTCGTTGTAAGGCCAGAATGCTCAAATCAACCCTACTCCTCGGCCCAAACGTCCAGTGTGCGCTCCGAGAGCGAAACGGTCTGAATTTACAAACTGACAATCTGACAATGCAATGAATTTGAGCGCAGTCACTCCAGAATGAATTTTAGAACACACCCAAAGTCGAAAAATGTCATTGTTATGCTAACTAGCTAGCAAGAGGTTACATAGCAACAGCATTAACTTCCGGTAGAGAAGACAAAGAGCAAGTACGCTCAACTGAAAGTTTGGTTACACTAGAATTAGAGAGCAGAGATGTTATGCTCCTAGTGTAAACTTTATTTAACTAGGCAAGTCAGTTAACTTCTCTAGGGTAGGGGGAAGCATTTGGAATTTTGGATGAAATGCATGCCCAAATTAAACTGCCTGCTTCTCGGGCCCAGAAGGTATGATATGCATATAACTGGTAGATTTGGATAGAAAACACTCTAAAGTTTCCAAAACTGTTAAAATAGTGTCTGTGAGTATAACAGAACTGATTTAGTAGTTTATTTTTTGGTTTTGTCGTTTTCTATTCAATGCCATTACAGTATCCATTGACTTAGGACTCAATTTGCAGTTTCTATGCCTTCCACTAGATGTCAACAGTCTTTAGAAATTGTTTCAGGCTTGTATTCAGAAAAATGAAGAAGTAAGAGCAGTCTGAATGAGTGGACCCTAAAGTGTCACAGAGCTTTTTCATGCGCGAGACCGAGAGAGTGCCTTTCTTGTTTACCTTTTAAATTGACAACGTTATTGTCCGGTTGAAATATTATCATTTATTTAGGCTAAAAACAACCGGAGGATTGAATATAAACATCGTTTGACATGTTTCTATGAACTRTACGGATACAATTTGGATTTTTTTTGTCTTCCTGTTTTGACTGCGTTTGAGCCTGTGGATTATTGAAGAAAACACGTGAACAAAACTGAGGTTTTTGGATATAAAGAGACTTTATCGAACAAAAGGAACATTTATTGAGTAAATTAATGTCTGCTGAGTGCAACGATATGAAGATCATCAAAGGTAAGGGATTAATTTTATCTCTATTTCTAACTTGGCTGGTTACTGTTTGTAATGATTTGTCTAGTGGGCTATGTTCTCAAATAATCGTAAGGTATGCTTTCGCCGTAAAGCATTTTTTAAATCTGACACCGTGGTTGGATTCACAAGAAGTTCATCTTTAAACCTATGTAAAATATGTTTTGTTTTCTGAATTTTTATAATGAGTATTTCTGTATTTGAATTTGGCGCCCCACAGTTTCACTGGCTTTTGAAGAGGTGGGACGCTAACGTCTCACGTACCCAAGAGAGGTTAAGAACAAGTTCTTATGTACAAAGACAGCCTACTCCTTGAATCCCGGTCTCCCGCATGCCCTGCCTGCACAACACAGGGATTCTTTAGCTAAATAGCCCAGTGCTGTACTGCCGACTGTCACATTGTACAGCGCCATATTTTCCATTCCATCCTAACGGAAAGCCAGAAATTTTTGTTTTTCTTGGAATAGAAACACCATAATATTAATAAAATGAATTAAGCAAGTACCAGTCAAAAGTTTGGACACACCTACTGTGAGGATCTGTGTTTATTGCGCTATAATTGAATATTAGCAACTGTTGGTCTGGGTTCCTGTGTGTGTGCTGGAAGTAACATTTTGCCCCAGATAAGTGTGCTGAGAAGCTGTGGTTAACCTTGAGCGAGAACAGTATGCTTTCTACGCAGGTGCAAATAGCTCAAACAATGTTACAGAACTGTCTGACCTAAGTCTCTAGGGTGTGGGAGCGTAATCTACACAGCAACAGCGCCGGACACCAAGGAGCGCCAAGAGGCTGGAACCAGCCTGAGCGCCGGCGATAGGCTGAGCAAGTTTAAACCACGCTCAGCCTCTACTGTGATAGGCCAACAGACGGGTTGGAACTACTTCTGTCACAGTATAATAACTGTTGTTTGTACACATTTTATCTGTTCCCTGTTCTACCCTGCGAGGTGTTACAGTGAACCCGTATATACGAAAATTGCATTTACCATTTATCGCTTGAGTTTAATAAAAATACTTAAAGTATATTTGGTGACTCTGAATRACATTTTGTCCTGATACCAGATTTGAATTGTACTATACTACTCATTCCAGGATTTTTCTTTATTTTTACTATTTTCTACATTGTAGAATAATAGTGAAGACACCACAACTATGAAATAACACATATAGAATCAGTTAAGAACAAATTATTATTTACAAGGACAGCCTCCCCGTCAGTGAATTGAACCCCGCATTCTGTAGTATAGACATGGCCTGCTCTCCCTTACGTAAGGAATTAGGCACTTTCCCAWGTTTACTACAGTATGTATTGTAGGCTATGTTTACTTGTCAGACTGCACTGTAGCCTAATTAACAAATGCAGGTGGCTTATATCTTCAAAATGACTGAACCTTTTCATGCGTGAGTTCCAAATATCTCTAACGGTCACCCCAGTGTGAGTTTTTTTATGCACGTGATGTTAGAACGTTCTCTCCYTTCCAGAATGTGATTGTTACGCAACAATACATTTAATCCGCGCTGCCCTCAAACCAAGCCTGTTTTAATTTATAGGCTGTTTTCAACTTGTCAATTTCACATGATTTTCTAACAAGTTTTTGTTTTCTAAGAACAGTTTGAACTGAGGTGTGTTCTGCCTCKTCATCCATTTACATAAAAGTAGTCATTTTTACTTTTGCTGACAAMAWTTTTTTTTTTACATTTCTGACCCTGACAAAATTCCCCAAGCACTTCGCAATTGTTTGTGCAGTTCAAGTCTGCAGACATTTGCGCATGTCCCGTCAGAACAGGATCTACACACACGTGTTCACATTTTCCGTCTGTTGCCCGCATCGCAGTCATTGTTGTTTTTGTTACCAATAATAACTTTGGAAATGTGTTATTTTCTATCAAAGTAAGTGCCTTATTACGTTATAATAGTTTCTGTATGTCGTGTTATGCCGTGTCTACTGCAGCTCACTATGCGTATGGAGCAGAATATATTTGTGTATATTCCTTATAACTGTTGACACGCAAGGTAAAGTTACTCATTTCATAACCTTTATGGTGTTATTTTCAATCGTGCTTATGTAGCTAGCTACATTCCTCTATTAGCTCTGTAAAACAATGCTAAGTATTAGCTTGTGTTGTATTTTGAAGCTACCCTGACCTTTTGACTCCCAAGAGTCTAAAGCACAGCATCTCAGTGCTAGACGCGCCACTACAGACACCCTGGTTCAAATGTGCCTTATTACATGAATAGTTTCTGTATGTGATTTGAATGTGAACTGTACATCCAATTACGAAAAATACCTTGTTCAGCAATCATCTCACCTGTTAGTTGGTGGTGAACTATGCGGCCATTGAGGGCAGCGTCGATCAGATGAGAAAATATCTTCTTATACACTTATACCACTGCATTCCACAAAGCTGTTTATCATGTCCGCCTTATCCACTGCCCCCATTTTGAGGTTAAGTCATGCACACAGTCTGGTTTGATTTTTCTCTCCCGTCAGGTGGTCCACCTTCCCTGTGGCCGACATGGTTGGTGTATGGACAGTGGTGAGGACATGGACGTCTCATTTGTCATGCCACTTTACTTCCAGCTGTTGACCGTTCTCCTTGAACTCCACCTCCCCTCTCTGCATCTTCCGATTCTTGCATAGATTGTAATGGGCACATATGATGTGTGTAAAATACTTTTTTGAAGGTTGTATTGATTATGATGAGCTAAGCTAATTCCAGCTGTGTGTGGAGCCATGTTTGTTGACATACAATGCATTTGGGGTTTCACGCAATAACAAAATGAGGTGAGTAAGGGTTCACAATTTTTTTTGAGAACTTCCGGAAATGAATGGTGGGATGTGAACGATGGTAGATGACACACACCCTTCAACATTGTCACGATCGTCTTTATGTGGAAGAGAGGACCAAGGCGCAGCGTGATACGAATACATCTTCTTTAATTATAACGAAGACGAAACAAACACTCTTACAAACTAATACAAAACAACAAACGACCGTGAAGCTACAATCCTACGTGCACACATGCAACATAGACATAGACAATTACCCACAACCTGTCTAATGCCTATGGCTGCCTTAAATATGGCTCCCAATCAGAGACAATGATAGACAGCTGTCTCTGATTGAGAACCACTCAGGCAACCATAGACATAACTAGACACCTACACTGAACACAACCCCATAAACTCAAACTAGCACTAACTTGCATTAACAGAAAAAATGGCTGACAATTAGATAACTTGCCACAGAATGCTGCAGCAGCCCGCAAGGAATTTATAGATCAGACAGTCAGAGTCTCTGCCTCCACTGCGTTTCTGCCTTATGTGTCCACTACTATCACTAGTGGTGATTATTACCATTTACATGACCTCCCATTTTCTTCTCTTTAATTGTCTTGTACAATGTTTCACTGTTGCATTAATCCTCATTTGAAATATTGTTGAGTGGGATACATGGGGTAATGGAAATCCATTTTCAAAGAATAAGGTCTATTTAAATTATTTTCATTATTCCCTATATCTATAAGGTTCAAATCTGAAATTGGTTCATGCCCTGGGATTCTCTGTGCGCTGCGCCTGAGATGCTCGTGGTCCATTGCCCTGTGGTGGTGAACTTCAAAAATATGATTCTGTTGCTGTCTGCTTCAGTGGTGCTGAATCTCCAATCGCCGCTATTACAGCTGATTTGTTTCCTTAAACACAATCGGATATTTTGCTCTACTGACAAAGTCAATACAGATCAGAGGCTAAGTATTTCAGAATCGGATTGTTGTTGTTATTAAATTGGAGGTGATCGGAGGTGTTGCCGACTTCATCAAACACACCTTAGGTAGTGAGGTCACCACCACGTGCACCGCGCATTCTCACATCGAGAAGATTCAGCCGCCACAGTAACCACGCGCTCGAGCCACTCACTCCCTCAGCTCAAMAATACACCAACATTCCGAACTGACACGAGAGAGAATAGCTTTAGTGCGCTTGCTTGAATCAGTCTGGTTCCCAATCGCTCGACAATCCTAGTGTGAGTGACTGTGTGTAAATGTGTGTGTTAGCAGGCAACAGGCGGGTGGAGAGATCGGGGAGCCAGCTTGGATAGCGGAGAGCGCACACCACCAGCGCAGTCGAGACTAAAACGGAAATAACGAATTAACTACCAAAGGGATTGTCATTTCATAACATCCTATCAAACGTTAATGACACATCGTTAAAGGAGGCAAAACGAAAAACACAACAGAGATTGATTTATTATCCATAGTTTTCCGTTCCAGCGCGTGGAAAGATGAAGACTAAAAACCTGGAGCAAAGCTTGTCTGATTCCAGAGAATTGGATGGATCGTATGACCAGCTGACTGGTGGTGAGTGATGGGCTTTCGCAGCCCCGGCTTTATTAGACCGGTTAAAGATGCCGTATGACTAGAAAAACTGAAATAGTTGGTTAGCCAATATAGCTTAAAACTGTTGCCTATAAAATTGTTTGTGAAGGTTAAGATGCTTCACAATTCCCAAGTCATGCAAGACCTGTTGTAAATAGTGTTACATTAGATAATGTAGGCTATATCGTTTTAAAAAAGCGAGCAGCCTATAGTAACCATGTCTTATCACACAATGTATGAATTTATATATGTCACATTGCATATTTTATTGCTAGTATTTGCGTGCATGTTGATGTGTGACGTCTGCAGCCTGATCACTGGAAACAGACTTCGATTTAGGATGTTTGAAAAGGTCATTAGAAGGTTGACATTTGCCTTCCTCAGTGCTCACAATTATTTTTATAAAAAATGCTTGCCCCACACTGGGTGCGAACTCGTGATGCTCGGAGCTGAAGCTGCTCAGCCACCTATGATTGCATGGCGATGGAATGTGTGCGAGGCGCMCAGTTTTGCTGACTTGGCTTTTCTAAAGGAGTCCATTGGCTGTCATGTTGAGATGCCCAAAGCACATCTCGATTAGAAACGTTGGTGCTGGCCTGAAGTCCTGGTTTTCGAATCACACGATCCAACATGTATGTGCTTTCTCCTTTATAGAACTGTTTTGCTAAATAGTTTTGGACTGAATTATCTTGGATTCTACATTTAGTGTGCTGCACTAATCTTTTTGAGTTTCTAGTGCGATTGGTTTTTGCCACGTGCCTTTGCTAATGTGTGTGTCCATCAGGATTTTAGAATGTCATGCAGATGGAGCTAAATGTCAAGACATTTTCAATGAAAAACAAATACCYAATTTGGTGTGTGTGTGTGTGTGTGTGTGTGTGTGTGTGTGTGTGTGTGTGTGTGTGTGTGTGTGTGTGTGTGTGTGTGTGTGTGTGTGTGTGTGTGTGTGTGTGTGTGTGTGTGTGTGTGTGTGTGTGTGTGCAGAATGTCAGTAAAACCAAATATAAATAATATAAACGGAGCACAGCAGAGGAACTGCAGACAATAATATTATTGGTCCATAATTAATGGACTATATGTGAAAGTGCGTGTGTGCGTGCGCACATGCCTATTTGTAAGTAGTCTGTGTGTGCATAGCGACCTTTCCAAACGCTGTCTTCCTTAGTTCCATTAGGTCAGTGTTGTTACTAGATGTTATTAAGATATGTAATTAGATGCGGTTTATGTGACGTTTGACAGAGTACCATGAAACACCATTTGTCTGTTTTGTGCTAGTTGACAGAGTAAAACGATAGCATTGTGCCCAAACACATTGTTACTCTACAAGAGGCAAGCCTTGCACTGGCTGCCTGACGCACGCACACCTGCACACACGTAAGTTATCTTTGTAGAGTATGAGCTTTCATTCTTCCAGCCAAGCTCTTGGCATGATTAATATGATTTTTCCTCGATGCATGAGAGCTATTATTGTTGACTGGGCTGTATTGTGAACATGATGTGACATATTGAACATGTGACATCTACATTGACATATTGCATATACAGTACATTGATGTATTGACAACACAACTAGGCCTATCATAATGCACTGCAACACAGGGTCTATGCACATGTTTAACAACAGTCCCTTGATGGGCTTTTAGGAATTAGTAACTGAAAAATGGAACCTGTGGCCTCCMCATGCCACACAACTGTGTTAGCCTGCTGAGCTAAAGCCTATACGGACAGTGCTGGTAGACAGTAATGTGGTGTGTTTTAATGGTATGTGTTGAGACATGTTTTATGTATATCAGCTTTCTGTGGTAAAGCAATAGATGCAGATTAGCTACTGGTCTCCATACCTGAGTCTATTAAAGAAACAAACACACTGTGTTTATGTTTGTGTGTGCGTGCCTGTATTATTTGCCTTTAAAGGTCAACTGCCCCTTAGAACCAACTTTTCTGGTTTTAAACGGCATCYAAATAAGCCAGAAACATTAATTATTGTGTCAAATTTGACATCAAAGTGTAAATAGGATAATTTTTGCCATAAAGTCAGTCTGGTTTAAAACTGAGCTTTGTAAGTGAGTTCGTCACTACTTACTGAAGGGTTTGCTATGGATTACTTACCCACTTTTGCCAATGATGCTCAATTGCTCAGAGACAACATATTGTGGTACACCCCAGCTGCCATGTGTGCATTTGTTGTCCAGTCTGCATATGGGTGCAACGTACACACGTTTCCCTCTGCAAATAGGAGTGAAAATGGGATTCCATAAAGTCGGTGCAAACTTCCAATGCATTTCAACAATATTGCCAGATGGCCAGGAATGGATTACATCCGACATGATCACTTCTGCTGCCTGTCAACTGTCAAACCACTGGTGTTGGTGAGTACGTTAGCTAAGTAGATAGCTGGTACTATTTTTGGTTATACAACATTATTTGATAATGCTAGTGAGCCAGGCTAACTATATGATACCACAGATGAAAGGGGGATGATACTGTAGCTAGCTTAATGCATCAAGACGCACCTCCAACAACACTTAAAACCTCACATACATGTAATTCTGCCCTAAAACAATGCCAATTTCTCTCATCAGTGGCATATGGCTTTTTAGGTGAGCGCTGTTTCCGCCCTGTGATAAGCGAGGCCCACTTTGTCAAAGGCAGGGACGCCAAATATTTATCTTGTCCATTCCAAGCGCGCCTCTCCAGGGTGCTGTTGGAGAAATGTATCGCTGCAGCGCTCCACCAACGTCAAAACATCATGTAGCAGAAAAAGCATATGGTAGAAAGAGTAGCATATGTGGTCTTTTCTATAGCCTACAGGCTGGAGATAAAATGTATGACAATATAATGAGACAGAAACCTTTTACATCGGGTTTCTTAGATCAAATGGCCTAACCTAATTGGTGCCCAATCAAATAAAAAAATGCGCTGACACGTTAACAAACCACATATCATTAAACAGGACAGGCCAAAGTAAAATGGACAATCAGGCTAATCACAGCTGCTGTCCAGGAGTTTATTCCCGTGGGCTAATTTGTCATGATCAGTGATTTCAAGTTTGTATCCTTACAATGTTTATGAGCTAATCACAGCGAAAAATAAAATACTTCTGCATTCRCCACTGTGTGAACACATTGCAAATAGGCTCAGGATAACTCCTTCTGATAATGTTGGGTAACTGATATTCAGAGCTTTAATAGCCAAATTGATTAGTCACGGGAATCAGGACTAATAAAGCGAATGCAATGGCCTTTTTTTTTTTTACAAACAGTGGGCCTACCACATGGATGGGCATTCATAAAATTCCATTGCTGGCCGACATGGTAGGCTACATCCAAGTAAGCACGGGCTGACATCTTTTGGACATCTTTTTTTGGTCATGTCCGGACTGGCAGTCTTTTTCTGGTGTTTTACAAATGGTAGACCTACCATGGGAATTCCTAAAATTATATTTCAGGCGACACTGTAGGCTATACCTCAGTAAGCATGGACTGACGCTGATGTCTTTTGGACATCTATTTTTGGTCTTGTCCGGACCGGTCTTAATTTCCAGGGTGGCACAAAGGCCAGGACGGGCCCTGGAGGAAGATGTGCATAGCTCACGTTAGCTTTTGTTAGCAAGGTATCTAGCTAACTGTAGCCCGTTTCCATTTAGGGTCAATCCAGGGCAGGCACTTGGATACTAACCTGCTAGCTAATCATAGGATACAGCCAGCTAGCTTTGAATAATGTTTAGAMCAAACTGGCTAGCTAACGTTAGCTAGCTAGCCAACTGATTTAAACTCTGACAAAGGTATATCTAACCCAGATTTGCAAGTTAGGTAGCTAGCTTGCCTGTTCTCATAAAAGTTGTACGTGTATTTTCTAGGGCAAAAGTAAATTAAGGATGGTACTTGTCTACTTGTACTCTACACACAACTTATTTTTATTTGCTAGGTAAGTGTATGCATGCTGTCTTCATAAGCACATCAATGTGATATTTACAGCATTAAATGTTTTGTCTTTGTAACACAACACAATCATCGATTTTTGTTGTTGATAAATGTATCTACACTCAAGCTGGCCGATGTTTGTGCAATTTTCACATGTAGTCTACACCTGTTGTAGGGATATTAGCAGTTCTGGGATTTGTCTCATGGGAAAGATCTAACAGCGAACATAAAGAGAGCTGAGATGAAACAACTAGACAGATAGAATATTGTGGTGTAGAACAGCTGAGCTGACTCAAAACAGGCATTCACCTCGCAGATYATACCATTTCCATGGTAACATGTATTTACATGACGTGATGAAATGTTGAAACTAAGTTGCAAGCTACTTTTGTAGCAAGGTCTTATGAAACACATTCCAGACACTGGCTGTTGCTATCTTGCCATAACTGATTTGACGGAGAAATATCAGCTAGATAGGATAGCCAGTCAAGAGGGGAGAAGTCCTCAACTTCAAACTTTGTTCTCTTCATAGCAAAGATAGCTTAGCTTACCTTGCTGTACTCACTACTGGACTTGTTTGTTGTGATTGAATGGCAAAAACACACTCAAGAAACACCCACATCAAACTACACCCCCAAGACAACTGTCGTTTGCCTTCAGTCATGGACACTAGCATTTCTTAATGAAAAAAGAGTGCATTTTTGGGAAGAAGGAATGGTGAATCCTTCTCTTAATGTGTGTGCGTAGTCTGTGTGTGTGCGTGTTTGTGTGTGTGCGTGTTTGTGTGTGTGATGTCTCTTGAGTATTGTATATGTGGCGGAAGAGCAGAATTACCGTATATAATGTTTCTATAATAATCTTTTTATTATAGATTTTTTATTTTTACGTTTACCTCTTTTTCTCATCAATTTTGTGGTATCCAATTGATAGTTACAGTCTTGTCTCATTGCTGCAACTCCCGTACGGACTCGGGAGAGGCGATGGTCGAGAGCCACGRGTCCTCCGAAACACGACCCAACCAATCCACACTGCTTCTTGACACAATGCCCGCTTAACCCGGAAGCCAGCCACACCAATGTGTGGGAGGAAACACTGTACACCTGGCGACCGTGTCAGCGCGCATGCGCCCGGCCCGCCACAGGAGTCGCTAGAGCGCGATAGGACAAGGACATACATACCGGGCAAACGCTCCCCGAACCCGGACGARGCTGGGCCAATTGAGCGCATTTTTATGGCAAATGTGTTAAATTATAGCCATGGTATAAAAGGGATAACCAACTCGGGCTCTATGCGTTCTCTGGAAAATAATGCTACTCTGTGGAAGGTCAGTTCCTCTAGCGCCGGTATTCCCAAATTGCGGGGGTACGAGCAATGCCGTCGGGGGTACAGAGTTTTTTTTCTCACCTGAGTAGCCTCGTTTCACTGCCCACATTTTTTTTTTACCATCTAGTGTTCAGCCAAATAACAACACAATGTCAAATACAGGTAGCCTAGTCAAATAATTAACATCCAATCACATTAAACGTTACTCTCTTGCGGGAAACCTTCACTCTTGCACAGACATTTAAAAACGAAACGTGAGAATTTGAAAAATAAGCCACGGGAGTTTTTTGAGCGAGAATATAGACGACTTTCGAGTAGTAAGACATGTATGAAAGCAACAGATACCATTAATAAAAAGGGTCTAGAAGCGTCTTATATGGTGAGCTAACGAAGTGGCTAGGACAGGCAAGCCCCATACTATTGTGGAGGACTTAATTCTTCCTGCTGCCGCGAATATGGCTGGGGCAATGCTGGGGGATAAGGCCAAAAAAACTACACAGACAATGTCTTCATCAAACAACATTGTTTCACGACGCATCAGTGACATGGCAGGAGATGTTTTGAAACAATTACTGCTTCACATACAAGCCAGTGAATTATACAGCTGAATTATACAGCTGGATGAGTCAACGGACGTGGTGGGCCTGGCACAGCTCCTGGTTTATGTCCGTTATGTTTATGGGGGGTCAATTAAGCCTGAAACTATGTCTAAAGCCTGGTCACAGCCTGAAGAAGCCATAGGAAAAGGAATCTGGTTGATACCCCTTTAAATGGAAGAAAGACGGGAAATGAAACACAGATAAAAAATWAAAAAATCACTTACGGGTTAGATTTCCTCAGGTTTTCGCCTGCAAAATCTGTGTTGTTATACTCACAGACAATATTTTGACAGTTTTGGAAACTTTGGAGTGTTTTCTATCATAATTATATGCATATTCTACGATCTGGACCTGAGAAATAGTCTGTTTACCTTGGGAACGTTATTTAACGGAAAAAAATCTGACCCCTAGCGTCAAGAGGTTAAAGCAAGGCCCCTGACCTCTCGTGCATTTTCTGCATTATGCAATTATATGGGCAGCGACCATGTAACGATTTTACAACACACAGAAGTGGTTGTCAAGGGGCAAAGTATCGGCACGTTTTTTTAAAATTGAGAGACGAGCTTAAAGTTTTATTTACTGACCGTAATTTTCACTTGTCTGACCGCTTGCATGATGACGAGTTTCTCACATGACTGGCCTATCTGGCTGATGTTTTTTCTCTCCTGAATGATCGGAATCTAGGATTACACGGACTCTCCGCAACTATATTCAATGTGCGGGACAAAATTGAGGCTATGATTAAGAAATTGGAGCTCTTTTCTGTCTGTATTAACAAGGACAACTCACGGGTCTTTCCATCATTGTATGATTTTTTTGTGTGCAAATGATCTCAAGCTTACGGACTATGTCAAATGTGATATAGTGAAGCACCTGAGTGAGCTGGGTGCGCAATTACGCAGGTACTTTCCCGAAACGGACGACACAAACAACTGGATTCGTTATCCCTTTCATGCCCTGCCTCCAGTCCACTTACCGATATCTGGACAAGAGAGCCTCATCGAAATTGCAACAAACGGTTCTGGGAACATTTAATTTAATCAGAAGCCACAGCCAGATTTCTGGAAATGCCTGCGCTCAGAGAATCCTGCCTTGGCAAATCGCTCTGGTTAAGACACTAATGCCCTTTGCAACCACGTACCTATGTGAGAGTGGATTCTCGGCCCTCACTAGCATGAAAACTAAATACAGTCTGTGGTGAGTTATTCACAATTTTTGATGAACAAAAAATATTCTATTTGTAAGATGGCTTAATAAAGAGCAAAATTGATTATTATTATATTATTATTTGTGCCCTGGTCTTATATGAGCTCTTTGTCACTTCCCATGGGCCGGGTTGTGACAAAACTCACACTCATTTTTATTTTAAATAAATGTATTGTATAGTGTGTGTGTGTGGCAGGCTTACAATGATGGCAAAAAACAACATTTGAGAGTGCGCTGACCCTGGTGCTAGAGGGGGTACGCAGCTGGAGGTTGAATGTTTGAAGGAGTACGCGAACCACTGCTCTAGTGCATCGTGGAACACACCTTTCATGSCAATTATTTTTTTCCATGGAATGCATAGCCCCTTGTTGATTATCCCTTTGGTAATCTGACCAGATAATACCCGGAATGTGACTTTCCCATAACTTCTTTACCTTGTTGTTATAGAGACCATGACAACAACGAGAAAATCAGTTCACAACTGTGTGACAAATGTTTCTATAGGAAGGGGGTTCCACTCTTCCTTGTGTCCATCTACCTCTATTAAATGACTGGATAACCTGCAAATGTCACGTGCACCCCATTTCCCCTTCTTTTTTCTCTCCATGTTGTATTAGAGCTTAAACCAGTACTAACACTGTCCTATCTTAATTATTTTCAAGCCCATTACACACTCTCTGTGCCTATAACACATAGGCCCATCACACCCTAAAGGCTAACGAAGAGACATGCCTTGTGGAAAGACTAAAAAAGGTGCAAGCTGGTAGTGTATACCACCTTCTTTGTATAGCATGTGTTTATGCATTGTTTTAGGAAAAGTGTGTACTTAATTTTATATGTGAGAAAGGAAGGGGTTTGGGGAAAAAGACAGTGTGTGTGGGGAAACTTGCTAGTCATGTAGTGTACCTCTGTATGAGTTATCTTGTTTGAGTGAGTGAGTGGGTGTGTGCAAGTTAAGTGAGTGTTCTTTACGCACATTAGTTGTGTGAGAGCATAAGTAGGATGTTGCTGACTACAGTGGATGGTGGGCAGTTTGCTTTCTCTGCCAGACACGAATATCCAATTAATTTGAGAGCTGGACTTGACCCTTCAACCCACCAACACACACACATGCATGCACGCACACACATGCTCAAACACAGACTGTTAGTCTCTCGATTCTCTTAATCTCCTTCCTCACACCTTGTGTGTGTGTGTGTGTGTGTGTTCTTTACGCACATTAGTTGTGTGAGAGCATAAGTAGGATGTTGCTGACTACAGTGGATGGTGGGCAGTTTGCTTTCTCTGCCAGACACGAATATCCAATTAATTTGAGAGCTGGACTTGACCCTTCAACCCACCAACACACACACATGCATGCACGCACACACATGCTCAAACACAGACTGTTAGTCTCTCGATTCT
>NC_036858.1:26133913-26139244 GCF_002910315.2 Salvelinus sp. IW2-2015
GCTTAAACAGTACTAACACTCTCCTATCTTAATTATTTTCAAGCCCATTACACACTCTCTGTGCCTATAACACATAGGCCCATCACACCCTAAAGGCTAACGAAGAGACATGCCTTGTGGAAAGACTAAAAAAGGTGCAAGCTGGTAGTGTATACACTTCTTTGTATAGCATGTGTTTATGCATTGTTTAGGAAAAGTGTGTACTTAATTTTATATGTGAGAAAGGAAGGGGTTTGGGGAAAAAGACAGTGTGTGTGGGAAACTTGCTAGTCATGTAGTGTACCTCTGTATGAGTTATCTTGTTTGAGTGAGTGAGGTGGGTGTGTGCAAGTTAAGTGAGTGTTCTTTACGCACATTAGTTGTGAGAGCATAAGTAGGATGTTGCTGACTACAGTGGATGGTGGGCAGTTTGCTTTCTCTGCCAGACACGAATATCCAATTAATTTGAGAGCTGGACTTGACCCTTCAACCCACCAACACACACACATGCATGCACGCACACACATGCTCAAACACAGACTGTTAGTCTCTCGATTCTCTTAATCTCCTTCCTCACACCTTGTGTGTGTGTGTGTGTGTGTGTGTGTGTGTGTGTGTGTGTGTGTGTGTGTGTGTGTGTGTGTGTGTGTTGTTGTGTGGTGTGTGTGTGAGTGTGTGTGTGTGTGGTGTGTGTGGTGTGTGTGTGTGTGTGTGTGTGTGTGTGTGTGTGTGTGTGGCAGCCCCTCAGCAGTGGTCTGTTGCGCTAAATGCCACTTTCTTATATTTCATTATGTGAATTGTTTGCCCTTTGAGTCAGAGGTGTAGGCAGACATAGCCGTGTGGCTGGGGCTGAGTAAAAGTGACTGTGCCAACATTTTCCAGCAAAAATACCCAGACATCAGTGGTGTAGTCATGATGCATGGAGAAGTGGGTACACTGTAACTTTGCCAAACATTTTCCAAACTGCCTGCCTGGCGAATGAAAGGTGACTTGTGTGAAAAATGCTATGAGATACAGATGTAGGCTACTTTGAATAACCTAAAATCATGGCAATGAGAAATACATCCACCATTATATTCAGAATTAAATAATAGGCCTAGCCCTTGTGGCTGATATGTTAGACTAAGGGACCAGATTAACACGGACGTAAGAAATTGAACAGATTTCCGTGGTGGTGCGTTACATGAGAACGGGATACTCAAGGGGTTCCTACACTTTCCCAGCAGCTGAAGGCTTGGATGCCAGTTGCTGCTGATTTATCTCTGTATTGTGCGTTTTGCTACAGGAGATTTATGGGTTACAAAAAAAGGCCTAGGCTACATTCAGTTCCATACTCCATGGTTTCCACATATTTCTACCCTAACTTTTCTAGGCTGTAGTCTGATTTCTGTAGGCCGAGGCTATATCGTCTATAGGGGAAATAGTGATCGCTACCAGATCGAGTCAGCGCCCTGGCATAAACCTCATAGCCTGTCCGAGAAGCAAAATAAAGAGGCTAAACTGTAGAACTCATGAGACGACATGGGAATAAATACACAATTCTCGTTGTGACTGCGAATATCAGGAGTCATAGTATAGAGCGGAGTGCGGAGCTGTCCATTGCTGAAATCTTTGATATGATATTCACGGGCTCAGCCAGCGCCTGCCAAGCCGCATTACCTGCCCCTGGTACAGAATAATATAGGCATATYCCAATTATAAACTGGGTGGTTRGAGCCCTGAATCCTGATTGGCTGAAAGACGTGGTATATCAGACCGTATACAATGGGTATGACAAAACATAACTACATTGGTAACCAGTTTATAATAGCAATAAGGCACCTCAGGGGTTTGTGATATATGACCAATATACCACGGCCAAGGGCTGCGTCCGCGTTGCGTCGTGCCTAAGAACAACCCTTAGCCGTGGTATATTGGCCATATACCACACCCGCTCGGGCCTTATTGCTTAAATATTTCACGTGATTTGTGTTTGTGTAGGCTACTTTGTGCTTGATTTCTCTATTGTATTGCATAATTGATACGTCATATACTTCCACTAAACTACCTTGTTATGCATCAGTGGGGATTAAGAAGTGAGTATATACACCACTGCCTGACATATTTAAGTGAACATTTGCATCATCATCAACATTTGCATAATTTAACACATAACACAAGATAAATATGACCAAAAAACAACCAATTTCCCCATTATTATTAAGTAGGCAGCGGAAGTGTGCAACTAGACAACCGCTTACAACAACACCGCTAACAAAACAGGCCGACAGTCCAAGTCAGACAGTAAACAAACAATGAAATACACAACATGTCTATCACCTACATATTCAAAGAGATAGAGAGAGAGATTATTCAGCAGCAGACAAGTGCAGTGATAAAATTGTACTGTCACAAATGGATGAAATATCCAGTCCGTCATGTTGCGAGCTCATGAAATAATCATCATATTATCAGATCAGATCTACCACTCAAATGAGTGATCTACAGTACAGGCACAACAGGTGTATTCAGGACCATGGTAAGCTCATCGGCCGGACACCAGCTCAGCACTGGATTGGAATTTGTGCAAACAGCTTATCGCACTATTGCACAAAGAAGCAAAGAAGAATAGAAAGCCCTGTAAATGTTTTCATTAAGTCCAGAAGAGCACACTTTTTGCCATATGAAWACAGCCACACCCAATACAATACAAACACTTTAGGCCTATATCTTGAACTGTACGGTGGGTATGAAATTAATATCTCACTTTGAATAAGCAAATGCTACTGTATAGCCAGTCATGAAATCATTACACACAATACCACAGCGAGTATGAATACAATAGCTCACTTGAATCAGCAAACATAAACCTGGCCTACCAAGGCAGGCATGAAAACATGAAATCATCATACATAGCCTTAAATTACGGTGGTAGCTCACTTTGAATCAAACACATACAGTGGTTCTTCCTTTCAAAGTTGCTTTGTACTGCAGCACAGCTTGTGGGCTGCCATGTTACGATCGTCTTGAGGTGAAAGAGTGGACCAAGGCGCAGCGTGATAATTATACATCTTCTTTAATAAAATGAAGACGAAACAAATACTTATACAAACTAACAAAACAACAAACTGACGAACGTGAAGCTATACAGACTAAGTGCTAACATGCAACATAGATATAGACAAAAAACACATACATCCCCCATGTCACACCCTGACCTAACTAAAAGAATAAAGAAAACAAAGATAACTAAGGCCAGGGCGTGACATGCCACATAATTATATGGCACGTTATTTAAGTGTCGGCCATTGTTGCCATTAATGCTAGTTAGTGCTAGTTTTACCACCAGAGGATATCTTTGAGAAGCATTTAACTGTTTTTAATATTGGCTGTACTAGAGAATTTTAAAAACTTTTTTGTAAGAACATAGTATATGGGATTAATTTTAAGAAATGTACCTTCATTAATTTGATTAATATTATGGTGTTTCTATTCCAAGAAAAACGAAAAGCGAAACCCTCAGAGTTTCCTGACACTGTACAACGTGACCGGTCAGGAGTAGGCTACTAAGTGGCTGCGAGTGAAGAGCAAAATAATCCTAACATTTCCACACCCTAATTGTAGGCTGACCAATATGGAGATTCAGTGAAAATAAAAAAACTAATTGATTTATCAAGACCAAGACCAGTCCCCATTGCTATTTCAGCACGAATGGTGCTGAAATAGTTGACCACACGCTGGTAGGCTATTGCTTCAAATCCTATTATAACAAATGCAAACTATTTGTAAAAGAACTCCAGCACAGAYAAGAGAATGGAGCCTTAAATAATAATACTTAAAAAAAAAAAAAATCATTATCTTGATCTCAGTCTCCCTCTTGAGTCTGTGTCTTATTGATCAAACAGTGTGCTTAAAGCATCCAACAAACTCAGTGCATATAGTTGATTTTATTCAAACACATCTATATATGGAAAAATACATGTTTTAAAATTTTGACCAATTGATGGCTCAAAAGAACAGACAGCTTTCGGTCGCACAATTATTGTCTGGGACAGCCTTAGAAACAGAAGACAGGAGTGTCCCACATAGTAGAGAAGGCCCTACAGTACAGCAATAACTATAATAGAGACTTTGGTCCACTGTTACCTTCTGGGTTGTTCCACAAAAATAGTGCCTTTTTGATATTTTAAGTAGAAAATTGTGGACCAATATTGAATTTTAAAGCCTGTCATAATACATGAATTGCCATTTAATATATACCACATGGAGAATTCAAGAAATACGCTTTATGTATATGAATAAAGGCTCGCTAAAGTGCCAACATTTTGACATGTCCCTCCAAACCTGTCACTTCTAGGAAGATTTTAACTCTCTTAATCCCCAAATGTTTCAAAATGTCACCATCATTGTAAAGCCCTAGGGCTGGGCGACATGGTTCTAAATGTGCTTTATGAGCAGTGCATGACACTAGGGTAGCAACACATACAGTGCCTTCAGAAAGTATTCATAACCCTAGACTTATTCCATATTTTGTTGTTACAGCCTGAAAAAAAATTATCAGCCATCTACACACAATACCCCATAAATGACAAAGTGAAAACACATTTTTAGAGATTTGAAAAGGAAATACAGAAATATATCTAATTTACATAAGTTTCACACCACTGAGTCAATAAATGTTAGAATCACTATTGGCAGTGAGGTTTTCTGAGGGTTTTCTAAGAGCTTTGCACACCTGGTGTAACGACCTGGGTGTCGGGGGGGGTGCGAAGTCAAACGCAGGAAACAGCAGAGCTTCAATAAGTTGAGTCTTTAATCCCCAACTATCCAACACAATGTCCAACACGGACGAAACTGGGTGAACATACACGGTTCGGTCCAACGACACGAGCCACAATCCCAGTCCACAAATACAATCTCCACTCCCGAAATCCAAAAGGTTTACAAAGTAACAATCCCGCACAAAGACGCCTACGGGCTGGCTGACAAAGACTGCGTTGGCCCACTCCAGAGCACGACCCGTTAGGCAGGAGACGAGGACACTCACCCTCTCCGCTCCCGAGGGAGTAGGGCGAACAGTGGCCAGGTATAGCTCCAGCTGGGTAAAAACCCCTGGCACCCTGCCGCCGCTCCATCATAATCCCTCGGGAGCGTAAGACGAGCGCGCTGGAGCCGGGGGATGAAGAGTCTGAGGAAGGGGAGCTGAAGGTGGAGAGAGGGCCCACTCCTCTCCCATCGCTCCATCTCTCCATCATCTGGTCCATGGCGGATCCGATTCGATGGAGGACGGTGGTGTGGTGGAGAACCCGTTCCTCCATCGATGGGAGAGGGTTGGCTGCTGCTCCTGCTGACTCCATTGTGGGTGCGGGATTC
>NC_036858.1:26140603-26200764 GCF_002910315.2 Salvelinus sp. IW2-2015
TAAACCATACTAATTACCCACTAACTGAACACAGGTGTAACAAATTAAACACATAAGGAGGAGGAAAAAGAGTC
The DNA here is from genome assembly GCF_002910315.2 of Salvelinus sp. IW2-2015. Lineage (NCBI taxonomy): Eukaryota > Metazoa > Chordata > Actinopteri > Salmoniformes > Salmonidae > Salvelinus > Salvelinus sp. IW2-2015. The sequence continues at coordinate 26,140,678 of NC_036858.1, forward strand.
AGTGCAGCAGTAGCGCGGTAGCGACGACCGCCGAGCGCCACCCGAACGAAGGAGACCGCCTCGGTTGAAGTCGTCACAGTACCCCCCTCTGACGCGCGGCTCCCGCAGCGCGCCGCACACCGGCCTCGAGGTCGACCCGAGACGAGGCGCCGGGGCGATCGATGAGCGATGGACTCCCTTAACATAGATGGATCCAAAAAGTCCTCCACCGGTACCAGCACACTCTCCTCCGGACCTACCCCTCCAGTCCACGAGGTACTGCAGCCCCCACCCGCGTCTCGAGTCCAGAATGGCCCCGTACGTGTACGCCGGGGACCCCTCGATGTCCAGAGGGGAGAGGGACCTCCGCACCTCACCGTCCTGCAGGGGACCAGCTACCACCGGCCGAGGAGAGCACATGAAACGAGGGGTTAAGATATAGGAAGAAGTTTTAATCCATAACAACCGTTTTTCTTCCTCAGGACTTGAAGGGCCCTACACACTGCGGCCTCAGCTTCCGGCAGGCAAGCGGAGGTTTCGGGTCGAGAGCCAGACCCTTTCCCCGGTACAAAACACGGAGCCTCACTGCTGCGGTCAGCGCTCCTCTTCTTCCTTCTAGTAGCTTGTTGAAGGACTCCTGGATGCCTCCAGGTCTCTTTGGAGCGCTTTACCACCCTCACCGCAGGGCCTCGGTCTGCTCGGATCTCATGGTGCCAAGACCGGCTGGTACCCCAACACACACTGAAAGGGACACACATTAGTAGAGGAGTGGCGTAGTGATCTGGCCATTCGGCCCAGGAATGTTCCTCGCCCACTCTCCCTGGCCGTCCTGGCAATAGACCGCAAACTACCCACCTCCTGTTCACTCTCTCCACCTGCCATTACTTCTCGCGAGTGAACCGGAAGTCAAAGCTGCACGTGACCCCCAGACGCTCCATGAACGCCCTCCATACTCGGGACGTGAAACTGGGGCCCCGATCAAAACGATGTCCTCCGACCCCGTAGGCGGACACGAGAACGTGAGGATAAGCCTCCCGTCTTGTAGGCAGTAGGATACCGGCAATGGGAGGAGACGACAGGACTTAGAAAACCGATCCACAATTACCAAACCGTAGTTTCCCTGAGAAGGGGAGACTCGTCAGAAGTCCACGGACAGATGAGACCCATGGGCGTTGAGTGGAACGGAGGAGGTTGCAACTTCCCTCTAGGAAGGTGCCTAGGAGCTACTCTGAGCATACCGCACAGGAGGAGAATAAAACCCTAAAGTCCCGACTAAGGTAGGCCACCAATACACTCCGAAGCTCCCCACTGTCCTCGTCACCCCAAGCGGTGACCCGAGAGGTAGACATGAGCCACCGAATCAGTCGGTCCCGGACACCCACCAAGGGTACGTACTTACGGCCCCGGCACTAGAGGAGCGCGGGTTCCGGCCGTAAACCCACCGCTCGATGTCCGAGTCCACCTCCCCAAAATCACCCACTGGCGCATCAGCACTCCAGCCGGGACTGATGACCGTGGCGGTGTCATTACCTCCAGGGTCTAAAGAGCGATACAGCTGCTCAGCCTTTCTACTTTGGGAGCGGGTCTGATAGGACACTGAACCTAAACCCGAGTGAACAAACATGCCCAACCCTTCCTGACGCGGTTCAGTCTCCTCCAGCTGCCCAATATACTCCAGATTCTGGTGTCGGTCCAGTGAGAAAAGGGTGTTTAGCCCCCTCAAGCCAGTGTCTCCACACCTTCAGAGCCCTGACCACCGCTAACAACTCCCCGATCCCCCACATCATAGTTACGGCTCCGCACTGACTTACTAGAGAAGAAAGCGCAGGCGCGAGTTTTGGTGGCGTACCCGAGCGCTTGATAGCACGGCACCCACCCCAAGCCTCGACGCGTCCACCTCCACTATGAATGCTAAAGAGGATCCGGTATGCGCCAACCAGAGCATCCGTGAACAGAGCCTTCAACCTGTTGAAAGCTCCGTCCGACCGCCGCTGACCACCGCACCCACCGGCCCCCTTTAGCGGCAGTAAAGCTAATGGCAAAACCAAAACCCCCCGATAAACTACACTAGTTCACAATCCCTAAAACAAACCGCTGCCACCTCTTTTCACCGTGGTTGTAGCGCGCCAATTACGCACGGCCTTTTATGCGGTCACTCTCCACCACCACCCCGCAGTGGAAATGCGATAACCAGGAAGGAGACGGCTTGTTTGGAGACACACACACTTCTCAGCCTTGACGTATAGTCATGCTCCAGCAGTCTGCCAAGCACTTTGCGCACCAGAGATACATGCGCGCTTGAGTAGTTGAGTAGATCAGAATGTCATCGATATTACACAAACTACCCCCTGCACCAGTCCCTGAGAATGTCGTCATACGGATTGGAAAACAGCTGGAGCATTCTTTAACCCATACGGCATGACGCAGTACTCATAATGGCCCGATGTGGTACTAAATGCGTTTTCCACTCGTCCCCTCCCGAATACGCACCAGACTGTACGCGCCCTGAGTCCAGTTTTGTAAAGAACTGCGCTCCGTGAAATGATTCCCCGCCGAAGCGCATGAGAAGAGTGGGTAACTAAACCCACTGTGATGGCATTTAGACCTCTATAATCAATACACGGACGCAAACCTCCCTCCTTCTTCTTCACAAAAAAGAAACTCGAGGAGACGGGTGAGAGTGGACCGAAGTACCCCTGTCCAGAGACTCCGCGACATATGTCTCCATAGCCAACGTCTCCTCTTGGGACAAAAGGTACACTGACTCTTGGGAAGCGCAGCGTTAACCTGGAGATCTATCGCACAATCCCTACCCGTCGATGTGTGGTAATTTCGTCGCTTTCTTTTACAGAAAGCGATTGCCAAATCGGCATACTCGGGGGAATGCGCACCGTGGAACCCTGGTCTGGACTCTCACGACGTGCACCAATGGAAACTCCCAGACACCTTCCAGAACACTCCTCTGACCACCCGAGAACACCCCTGTCTCCACGAAATATTGGGATTTTGCCCGCCAACCAGGGAATACCCAGCACCACTGGAAACGCAGGCGAATCAATAATAAAGAGGACTGATACGTTCCCTATGATTCCCCTGCGCCACATAGTCCAGGGGAACGTGGGCTCCCTGACCACCCCTGACCCTAATGGCCGGTATAGGAGTGCACGGGAAAGGGAGAATCTATCGCACACAGCGGAACGCCCAACTCTCGGGCGAGTCCATCCATAAAGTTCCCAGCTCACCTGAATCTACTAGTGCCCTATGCTGGGAAGAGGGGGAAAAAAAAAGGAAAAAAATTGAGACAAACATGTGACACAACAGGGGTTCTGAGTGAGTTTGGTGCACTCAACTGGGTGATCGAAAGCGTTCCGCCTGACATCTCGACTCCCAGACAGACCCCCCCAGCACCGACGGCCTGTGTTCCTCTCCGACCACAGCTGGTGCAGGGGAGCCTCCTCCTCAACACAGGTACTCGTGTAACGACCTGGGTGTCGGGGGGGGGTGCGAAGTCAAACGCAGGAAACAGCAGAGCTTCAATAAGTTGAGTCTTTAATCCCCAACTATCCAACACAATGTCCAACACGGACGAAACTGGGTGAACATACACGGTTCGGTCCAACGACACGAGCCACAATCCCAGTCCACAAATACAATCTCCACTCCCGAAATCCAAAAGGTTTACAAAGTAACAATCCCGCACAAAGACGCCTACGGGCTGGCTGACAAATAAAGCCATACTAATTACCCACTTAACTGAACACAGGTGTAACAAATAAACACATAAGGAGGGGGAGGAAAAAGAGTCAGTGGCAGCTAGTAGGCCGGTGACGACGACCGCCGAGCGCCACCCGAACGGGAAGGAGAGCCTGCCTCGGTTGAAGTCGTGACACCTGGATTGTACAATAATTGCACATTATTGTTGAAAAAATTCTGTCAAGTTGGTTGTTGATCATTGCTAGACAGCCATTTTCAAGTTTTTCCCTAGATTTTCAAGCCAATTTTCAAGTCAAAACTGTAACTCGGCCACTCAGGAACAATCAATGTCGTCTTGGTAAGCAACTCCAGTGTATATTTGGCCTTGTGTTTTAGGTTATTGTCATGTTGAAAGGTGAATATAGTGGGCACTTTGAATACAATTGGAAAGCAGACTGAACTATGTTTTCCTCTAGGATTTTGTCTGTGTTGAGCTCTAGTGAGATTTGGATTAACCCCAAACATAAAACAAAATGGCACTGTATGAACAAACTAGGATAAAGATGATCATGAGCACTCACTTCAACTTAGCTAACATTTTCCCATCCTAATTGTTACCAAATATCAAAAAGGAGATTCAGTGGAAAAAGAAATCTGGAATAACTCAAGGGTGTGAATACTTCCTGAAGGCACTGTATATTCTAAGTTTTTTTAATGGGTCTTTCTCAATTCTGATTGTTTAATATTGTTCAGTCATTTCTACTGTTCAATTGAACTTCAACCAAAAGTTGGAATATAGTGGGCGCGCTGAATACAGTGTTGTTTGTTTGACATGTAAGATTATTATGACAGGCTAGGTACCAAAGTGTTGGTCAGTGTTTCCAAGTGGACCCTAATTAGATGTTATATTAAACGTTTTATCTTACCTAATTGTCACGCCCTGGCCATAGAGAGGCTTTTATTCTCTATTTTGGTTAGGCCATGGTGTGACTAGGGTGGGCATTCTAGTTTCTTTATTTCTATGTTTTCTATTTCTTTGTGTTTGGCCGGGTGTGGTTCTCAATCAGAGGCAGGTGTCTATCGTTGTCTCTGATTGAGAACCATACTTAGGTAGCCCTTTTCTCCACCTGTCTTTGTGGGAAGTTGACTTTGTTTAGGGCACATAGCCTTTAGCTTCACGGTTTGTTTTTGTAGTGTTTTTTGTTTTGTTCGGCGTCATTGTTATTAAATAAAAGAAAATGTACACTCACCACGCTGCACCTTGGTCCTCTTCCTTTAACGGCCGTGACACTAATGTAGCTTTGATGTAGCTAAAATATTCACGCTTCCCCTATTCCTCTCTGATTCAGTATATACTGTTGCGTAAACAACATGCCGATCTAAGCTTACACCAGTACTAGTATCATGCTGAATTAGCTAGCTACGTTTGCTCTAAGTAAATGTAAATGTTGACTCCCAGAAGTTTAAAAAGGAACAAAAAGGAACAATTTAAACCACTACTTTTTTGGGGGGTCGAACCGGTTCAGGACTCTATTTTGTGGGTCGTAACAGTAACCCTGATATCACACACTCACAAACTGAAATCATAATATAATATGTGTACATATTGTACAATCAATTAGTGAGTGCCTCAAATATCATATTTATTTTTAGATATCCACTGTACACATCAATCAGTACAAATTGGTTCCTGTTTCAGTCATGTTTGTGTGTGTGTGTTGAAGTGTCTGAGTGTGTAGGGCCCTGTGAGTGTGCATAGAGACGGTGCAAAAATAAAGTACAAGGGTCAACTCAGATAGTCTGTGTAGCCATTTTGTTAGCTATTTAGCAGTCTTATGTCTTGGGGATAGAAGCTGTTCAGGACCGTGTTGGTGTCAGACTTGATGAACCGGTACCGCTTGCCGTGCGGAAGCAGAGGGAACAGTCTATGGCTTGGGTAGCTGGAGTATTTAATAACTTTCCGGGGAGCTCAGCCCCAGTGATGTACTGAGACGTACGCACTACCTTCTGCAGCGCATTGCGGTCAGAGGCCGAGCAGTTGTCATACCAGGCAGTGATGTACCCAGTCAGGATGCTCTCGATGGTGCAGCTGTAGAACTTTTTGAGTATCTGAGGACCCATGCCAAATCTTTTCAGTCTCCTGAGGGGGAATAGGCATTGTCGAGCCCTCTTCAACACTTTCTTGGTGTGTTTGGACCATGATAGTTTGTTGGTGATGTGGACACCAAGGAACGTGAAGCTCTCAACTTGTTCCACTACAGCCCCGTCGATGAGAATGGGGGCGTGTTCGATCCTCCTTTTTCTGTAGTCGACAATGCGATTGAGGGCGGTGCTATTGCCATACCAAGCATTGATGCTGCCGGTCAAGATGCTCTCATTGGTACAGCTGTAGAACCTTTTGAGGATTTGAGGGCCCGTGCCAAAGCTTTTCATCCTCTGTCGCGGCTTCTTCACGGCAGGGCGCGTGTGTGTGGACTAGAGGTTGACATGAGTGAAGTTCTGGAGTCAACTCCGGGACAGGATCAACAGTCTACAGGAATGGGCAGTATAGGAATAGTTATTTTGCTGGAAATATGTCATGTGTGGAGTATTAAAAAAAACTATGTGTAGGCTAGGCCTAATATCATAAAAAAATAAAAAGCACATTTCCCCCCTCCTGTTGGCTCACTCGCGCCTTGCTCCAGTTGTTGCCGGTCATTAGGCTGATGCCAACCTATGTCAGTAGGCTAAATGATGACGCCTTCAAGGAATTGCAGTGTCTTTTTGCAGCCAAGGACGCATAACAAACATTAACATTAGAGCCAAGGAAAGAGCAATGTTTTAGCTAAATTTGATGGATTGATGGAGTTCTCTTTGACAAGGAAGGAACAGAGTACACTTGTAAAAAAAAAAATGCTTCAATTGAATCAAATAGGCTACCTACCGGAGAGRGGGACAAGGAGGCCTGAAGCAGCATAGGTGCTCTACTCCTAACAACTTTACCCACAAGCCCGATTGTTTGTGTATTTAACTAAACCATGCAATCTGAGGTGAAGAGTGAAATAAAAATTGATTGKCTTATGCAGTACTGCCGCTCAGATTTTTTTTTTCTGTTCATGTTGTACATTTTTATGTGTTGTAAATGTTCATTTGTTCGCTGTGCTCAGCTGTAGGCTACAGATTTATGCCGGTGCTGTGCTGAGCATACCATCCTGCTGGGGTCTCTGTCCTCGAATCTACAGCCTTAATCGATCTACATTTAGGTCATTTAGAATACGCTCTTATCCAGAGGCCTACAGTCAGTGCATTTAACTAAAATATACACTCCCGTGTCAACCTCTTTTGTGGACCTTATTTGAACACCGAGGAACATGAAGCTCTCGACTCGCTTCACTGCAGCCCCCCATTTCCTGTAGTCCACTATCAGTTCCTTGGTCTTACTGACGTTGAGGGAGAGGCTGTTGTTCCAGCACCACACTGTCACCTCCCTGTAGGCTGTCTCATCGTTGCCGGTGATCAGGCCTACCACGTCGTGTCGTCAGCAAACTTGATGATTGTGTTGGAGTCGTGCATGAACAGGGAGAACAGGAGGGGACTAAGCACACACACTTGTGGGCCCCCTGTGTTGAGGGTCAGCATGGCGGAGGAGCTGTTGCCCCGTCAGGAAGTCCAGGATCTAGTTGCAGAGGGAGGTGTTCAGTCCCAGGGTCCTAAGCTTGGTGACAAGCTTGGAGGGGACAATGGTGTTGAACTGTAGGGACAATGGTGTTGCGCTCTAGTCAATGAACAGCATTCTCACATAGGTATTCCTCTTATCTAGGTGGGTGAGGGAAGTGCATTTGAGATTGCGTTGTCTATGGATCTGTTGGGGCGATATGCAAATTAGAGTGGTTCTAGGGTGTCTGGAATGATGGAGTTGATGTGTGCCATAACCAGCCTCTCAAGCACTTCAAGATTACAGATGTGATTGCTACAGGGCGGTAGTCTTTGTGTAATGAAACCTTTGTTTTCTTGGGAACTGGAAAGGTCTTAAAACATGGGGATTACAGACTGGCACAAGGAGAGGTTGAAAATTACCGCACCCTGGAATACCGTCAGGCCCCGTGGCCTTGGAGAGCGAGAACACCCATTCCTCTGGGTTGGTGGCGGCCCCTCACACCCGGGACAATGTTGTTATTGTCGAAGCGTGTATAAAATGCAGTGAGTTTGTCTGGTAGAGCGGCATCGTTGGGCAGATCGCGGCTGGGTCTTCCTTTGTAATCTGTAATGAACTGTAGCCCCTGCCACATGCGGCGGGCATCAGAACCTGTGTTATATGATTCCACCTATAGTTCTTCTATTAGAAATACTTCAATCATAGTCCACAGTTGCTGAGACCCGATAGTAAGATGTCCCATTGTGACATAGCTACGCGCCTCTGAGACTACCATCTGCGGGGGGGGGGGGGACACAGCCCGAACGTGCACTTCCCCACAATTCACAACCAATGCGTCCTCTATTAATTTGAATGTGTTGACAGTTGGAGCAATTGCTTGAGCTGCGCTGAGAATTCGAAAAGTATGAAAGTCAACGGTCCAATATTCTAGAACACTGCTGAGCGTACGTGTACACGTTTGGTAATCTGATAGACCCTTAATGGGTTAACAAACCAAACATTGAAATACCGTTATACAATGTAAAGTAAAAACCCAAAGTCTGTGCATCAATACCGGTATATTGTAAAATATTGTATACCGCCAAGCCCTATAAAGCCCTAGTTATGTTGTTGCTTTGACAGTCATTTCTGAAGATAATATCTGTTCAAAATGTGTGTGACCATTCAAATTTGATTTGATTTAAAGGGATAATTTGGGATTTGGTGATTTTGGGTAATTTCCTACTTACCCAGAGTCAGAKAAAGTCATGGACACCATTCGTATGTCTTTGCATGCAGTTTGAAGGAAGTTGTATGTAACATATTGTTAGCTTAGTGTAATTGCTGAAAGTCAATTGGTGTGTACATGCCACCTCCTCTCAAAAGAAGAGCAATAAACCTTCTATCTACTCCAAAGCTTTGTGGCTAGCACTTTGTACACTAAGTATTATTTACAAGTATATCTAAAATTATAATGTTTTGATTATGGTTATTTTGAAAGCATTTATTTTGCCATTTTTTAATCCGAACTACACACTTTATTCATTCGCTGAGACAGTGGGCACAAGGTTAGGCTGTGCTGGAGTGTAAACATAGTTGGCCAGCTGAGACAGATTTGACCGAGTTCGCTAGATATCAAGTAAGCAAAGTGTGGGAAGAGTACATCAACAGACTGCCATTGCTCATCCAAAGCAATATTTTTACCTTGCAACCGTGACTGAAGATTGTTGTCACTGCTGGAAGTATTTTCAAGCTATTAGTTAGCTTATGTTAGAAAGTAGCTAGCTAGCTCACGTAGTTAGACAGAGTTAGACAGCGGGCTGCCGACCACGCACTTCACGCGAGAGTTCCTACCACGAAATCTACCACTGTATACACAGCGGGAATATGGTGCGGTTTGGACAAAAGTTGGATTCAGATGTTTATTTGATAGCGAGGGACACATTTCGCATTATGTCTGGTAAGTACAGTTCCTAGAGATTATAAATATGCCTTTGTGGACAGGAAGGTTTTGGGGGGTGAAGCCTGCTATATTGTGGTATGGTTATTTTCTGTCGCCACCCACCAGATCAATGCACAAGTCCAACCAATACACAGTGTTGTCCAAAAGCAGTGGGCATTCTATACACGTCAGAACAAAGACTGGGAATAAGTGTGAAGATGATCTAACATTATCTGATTGATTGATTGATTGATTGATTGATTGATTGATTGATTGATTGAATAGCAGCTGTTCTCATGATAAAATGTGATAGGACTGTCAATTTTCTTGTGGATAGGCTGTCCATGTCATGTAGTGTGTGTCACACAAAACTATTTGGATACAGTTTCCGTTGCAGATTCAAGTTGTAAGTTACACCATCTCATGCAAATTTGCTGATAAAAGAAGCAACTCAAACGCAATTGAAATTGCTTGCAGCATCCAATCCTGTCATACAACACATCTTGGTTCATAAATTGTTATTTTATCTAATGGCACAAATCTGTCTATATAAGGTCCCACAGTTGACAGTGCATGTCAGAGCAAAAATCAAGCCAGGAGGTCGAAGGAATTGTCCGTAGAGTTCCAAGACAGGATTGTGTCGAGGCACAGATCTGGGGAAGGGTACTAAAACATTTCTGCAAGAACACAGTGGCATCCATCATTCTTAAATGGAACCAGTTTAGAACCACCAAGACACTTCCTGGAGCTGGCCACCTGGCCAAACTGAGGAATCATGGGACAAGGTCCTTGGTGTGGGCGGTGACCAAGAACCCAATGGTCATTCTGACAGAGCTTCGGAGTTCCTCTGTGGAGATGGGAGAACCTTCCAGAAGGACAACCATCTCTGCAGCACTCCATAAATCAGGCCTTTATGGTAGAGTGACCAGACGGAAGCCACTCCTCGGTAAAAGGCACATGACAGCCCACTTGGAGTTTGCCAAAAGGCACCTAAAGGACTCTCCTACCATAATAAACAATATTTTCTCTGGTCTAATGAAACCAAGATTGAACTCTTTGGCCTGAATGCCAAGCGTTATGTCTGGATGAAACCTGGCACCATCCCTACGGTGAAGCATGGTGGTGGCAGCATCATGCTGTGGGGATGTTTTTCAGTGGCAGGGACTGGGAGACTACTCAGGATCAAGGGAAAGATGAACGAAGAAAAGTACAGAGAGATCCTTGATGAAAACCTGTTCCAGAGTGCTCAAGACCTCAGACTGGTGCAAAGATTCACCTTCCAACAGGACAACAACCCTGAATGTCCTTGAGTGGCCCAGCCAGAGCCCAGACTTGAACCCGATACAACATCTCTGGAGCTGACGCTCCCCATCCAACCTGACAGAGCTTGAGAGGATCTGCAGAGAAGAATGGGAGAAACTGCCCAAATACAGGTGTGCCAGGCTTGTAGCGTCTTACCCTAGAAGACTCGAGGCTGTAATTGCTGCCAAAAGTGATTCAAAAAAGTGCTGAGTAAAGGTTCTGAATACTTATATAAATGTGATATTTCCGTTTTTTACATTTCTAAATACCTGTTTTTGCTTTGTCATTATGGGATATTGTGTGTAGATTGATTAGGGGGGAAAACAATGTAATGAATTTTAGAGTAAGGCTGTAACGTAACAAAATGTGGGAAAAGTCAAAGTGTCTGAATACTTTCAGAATGCACTGTATGGCCTTCAAACTTGTTCACATAAAGGTTAATAGTCGATGCTGTCAATGTCTTATGTTTTTTCAACATACAACCTTTGTCTTCCAGCTAGACTGTATTGAATTAGTTGATTAGTCTCAATTTACTCTGCCATGCCATTTACCTCTGTTGAAAAATAGGACTGAAGAGGAAATTGGTGGCTCTGGCCAAACACAACGACCTTATGCCTTGGGTGAAGAGTATATGCATTCATCTGTGGTGGAGTTCTAGCTCATGTGGAGGAGATGGAAGTAAATACATAAAACTATAGTGTAACTGTAGAAAAACAACCCCACCCATGTCTCACTCCCCTCAGTTGGTCTCAGACCACGTTGAAGTGTTTGTGACAGGTCTAGGGACATAAATCTGCCCTGTCTATCAGGAGCCAACAACCAACTCACCCTGAGAATCCCCACTCTTTCACCACTTAATTTCCCAGAACAGTGTGCAGATATCAGCAATGCTTGTCTGTTGAACTCATGCCTGTTTGTGATCGAATGTAATTTTCTGCAGTTCAAGTCAATGCTCCATCAGATCTGTTGGGTCCATCGCTGGTAAGAGGACGGAGTGGAATGCCACTGTTACCAGGGAGTGCTAACAGAGGACCAGCAGAGGAAGAAGAGGTGGCTACAGGAAGATTCACCAACCTACAAAGCACTGTACTCTCTGGTCATGGACAAACACCTGCAGAAGGATCTTGATCAGATGGCACTGTTCAGCACACATGTGTGTTCCTCATTGAATTAGCATGTATATCAAATGAAACACATATAACCTTTCCTTTTCACTGATGAGAAATGCTTTCTTAGAATCCTATTATTATTATTGTGCTCTGATTTGTGTGTGTTCAAAAGCAAAATACTTAATGTATGTTTGGCACCAGTCATATTGGCATGGCAAATCAATCATTGGCCTGTCCAGACAGATCTAGTCTAACAAAAGGATAGGTAATTCCCCCTCCAGGATAGTTTGGTTGGCTTGGGCAAAGTGGGGGGTTTCCTTGGGGGATAGTGCTCCCTCTCAATTGTGCTCAGAGACACCCTTTTTCCCTCTGTGGGGGATACGGGGGCCTGACTATCTCCACTACACTAATCACTACACTTCTCTGATCATTTGCATCCAGCCTGAGTGCAATGTAGGAAACCAAGAAGTGTCCTTGTGTTTATATTATATTCACTGGTTTATGTGCCTTGCTTTCCTAATTTCAGGCACTCCAAGATGCATTGTTTACCCTAAACAATCAAAACAGTGGATTGCCTGGCCAATATATCGCCCATCACTCAAAAATTCAGGAATTACCTGATGGAGGGTGTCTTGCAGAGACGCATGGACAAATCATTTAAATACTAGGAGACAAAATCCTGTGGAAGAGGCTGTGGTCTGGTTGACAACAGGGCCCCCATCCCAACATGGTCCTCCTTGCACTACAACCTAATACAAACACATTCTATTGTAACATAATTTGTTAGCCTCTGGTCCTTATCACTCTGCATCTGTAGCATTTGATAAAAATCCATTCAATGTAGTATAAAGTACTGTACATAAAAGCATACCCACTTTATACTGTCTATTTTATTGTATATTTGACCTTTTATTGATTTGAATTTTGAGAATGCTTTGTCTACACTGTGTATTGTTCAGTATACAGACCCCAAGTCTGTGTTGTAAAAAATCTATAGCGGTCTTTGCCAGTTCATCGATTGTTGTCATTACATAGGTATACTCTGATGTTTGGGGTTTTACCAATATAACTTCAGTATTCAAATGTTACTGATACATTGATCTGACTGCTTTATTACATACACAATACTATCATGTGGCATACTGTAATAAATCACTAATAGTAGATAGTAACAAAACAGGTGTTACTGGTTCAAATAATGTCATTTATTACTGTGATTGTAACAAAATAGAATGTACTGGTTTATTAGAGTGATTTAACAAAATTGGTTGTTTAGGCAAAGTCTGGCTGAGAAGCTGAGACATCATAGTGTAATTACTATAGGCCAATCACATCATCTGCCTCTTTGAATCCCACGTAGACTCCTGTCGGCAAGGGATATTTGCGTTGAATAGCACAAACACCACATAAAAAGATATGCAGAGTGCCAGGTCTCTCTCCATTCAGAGACATCAGTATCAAGCTGTATGTCAGTCTGGACTTCATCACATCAATTTGCAAGTCTCCATGTACTGGCTCAATACATGTTTCTGTGAACCCATACACAGATAGTCAATGATCTATTATCAATGGCAGTTAGGATAGGTAATATKTGATACACAAACAGGTACTTTGTTGAAGGTTGAACAGGTCATTTAAAACCTACGCAATTATGGTCTCCCCAGGCAGTGGCTCGGGTGGTTGTTGTCTTTGATGACCTTTTTTCCTGTGACATCGAGTGCTGTAGGTGTCATGGAGGGCAGGTAGTTTGCCCCCAGTGATGCATTGTGCAGACTGCAACACCCTCTGGAGAGCCTTGCGGTTGAGGGCGGTGCAGTTGCCATACCAGTCTGTGATACAACCCGACAGGATAATCTCGATCTGTAAAAGTTTGTCAGGGTTATGGGTGACAATTTCTTCATCCTCCTGAAGTTGAAGAGGCGCTGTTGCGCCTTCTTCACCACACTGTCTGTGTGGGTGGACCATGTAAGTTTGTCTGGGATGTGTACGCCGAAGAACTTAAAACTATCTACCTTCTCCGCTGCTGTCCCTTCAATGTGGATAGGTGGTGTTCCCTTTGCTGTTTCATGAAGTTCACGATTATCTCCTTTGTTTTGTTGACGTTGAGTGAGAGGTTGTTTTCCTGACACCACAATCCTAGTGCCCTCACCTCCTCCCTGGAGGCTGTCTCGTCATTGTTGGGAATCAAGCTCACTAGTGTTGTGTCATCTGCAAACTTGATGATTGAGGTGGAGGCGTGCATGGCCACGCAGTCGTGGGTGAACAGGGAGTACAGGAGGGGGCTGAGAACGCACCCTTGTGGGGCCACAGTGTTGAGGGTCAGTGTGAAGATGTTGTTTCCTACCTTCACCATCTGGGGGCGGCCCATCAAAGTCCAGGACCCAATTACACAGGGCCTCCAGCTTGATGATGAGTTTGGAGGGTACTATAGTGTTAAATGCTGAGGTGTAGTCAATGAACAGCATTCTTACATAGGTATTCCTTGTCCAGATGGGAGAGGGCAGTGTGATGGTGATTGCATCGTCTGTGGACCTGTTGTGGCGGTATGCAAACCGAAGTGGGTCTAGGGTGGCCGGTAAGGTGGAGGTGATAGGATCCTTGACTAGTCTCTCAAAGCACTTCATGATGACAGAAGTGAGTGCTACGGGGCAGTAGTCATTTAGTTCAGTTACCTTTGCCTTCTTGGGAACAGGAACAATGGTGGCCATCTTGAAGCATGTGGGGACAGCAGGCTGGGATAGGGAGTGATTGAATATGTCCGTAAACACACTAGCCAGCTGGTCTGCGCATGCTCTGGAGACGCGGCTAGGGATGCCATCTGGGCCAGCAGCCTTGCGAGGGTTAACACATTTAACTTATTATGGATAGGGGGCAGCATTTTCATTTGGATGAAAAGRGTGCCCAGAGTAAACTGCCTGCTACTGAGTCCCAGTTGCTAATATGCATATTATTAGTAGATTTGGATAGAAAACACTGAAGTTTCTAAAACTGTTTGAATGATGTCTGTGAGTATAACAGAACTCATATGGCAGGCGAAAATCTGAGAAATTCCCCTTAAAGTGTTGCTCTGTGCTACTCAGTTGGGCGGGGTAGGAGCCCCCTTCCCCATCCTCCTCCCTTCCCCATGGGCTAGGTATGTCTTCTGTGCGTGGCTCTGTGGCCCATCCCATGCCCCTGGGCCCTCGTGCCTTGAACCTCACACTCCCACCGCTATTTCAGTGGATACAGCTGGAGAACTGCAAGGCAATCCCATCGTGCACCACTCGGGAGCCATGACCAATATATATTGTCCAGCTAATAACAGGGTTAATAATATATCTGTGAGAATATCCAAGGGGCTTTTATATAATTCTAAATTAATAATAATAATTATAATAGCTTTGTTTAAAAAATACTATTTTGGATATGATTTGACCGAGAAAAAGGACATTCTTGAACATATGGTGTAAGACATTGTTACTAATTTGTAAATAAAGCCAGTTTGTTATTTATAATAATTTATTTATGTTTTGAGAGGGAGAGAAACCAACATCCTCATGGGTCTCCCAGTCGAAGCTGGCACGCGTATTGAACTAGCATCTGTTTCAACACAGCTGGCACTGCGATGCAGTGTCTTAGACTGCTGCGCTACTCATGACCGGTCGGGAGTAGACTACAGTACTACAGTAAGAACAAAATAATCCTAACATTTCCACATCCTAATTGTAGTCTAAGTTTCTCTTAGAATAAAAACCTTAGTGTAATAACAGTTTTAGTAAGTAATACTGAAGTCGTGTACAATTTATCAGTTTCTATTTAGCTTTATGTTAACCATTCATTGTCAGTTGGAGACACAGAAGCGCCTTGGGACCCAAAAGCATAATCTGTGCTCTAACTAAGTCCCGCAGCATAATCGCAAAACTCTGTTGCAGAGGATAAATTCATTAGAGTTAACTGCACCTCAGATTGCAGCCCAAATAAATGCTTCACAGAGTTCAAGTAACAGACACATCTCAACATCAACTGTTCAGAGGAGACTGCATGAATCAGGCCTTCATGGTCGAATTGCTGCGAAGAAACCACTACTAAAGGACACCAATAATAACAAGAGACTTGCTTGGGCAAAAAAACACGAGCAATGGACATTAGACCGGTGGAAATCTGTCCTTTGGTCTGATGAGTCCAAATTTGAGATTTATGGTTCTGCAATGTAGCAAATAGTAAAAATAACTAAAAACCTTTGAATGAGTAGGTGTGTCCAAACTTTTGACTGGTACTGTATGCTTTGATTTCTAAGGTTTCACAAATAACTCTAAATCTAGCATATAGGTGTCCGTTTGATCCTAGACTTGGCACTCCAGTACCGCTTGCCGTGTATTAGCAGAGAGAAAAGTCTATGACTTGGTTGACTGGTGTCTTTGACAATTTTTGACAACTTCCTCTGACACAGCCTAGTATATTGGGCCTGGATGTCAGGAAGCTTGGCACCAGTGATGTACTGGGCCGTACGCACTACCCTTACGGCCTTATGGTCAGATGCCGAGCAGTTGCCATATCAGGTGGGGATGCAACTGGTCAGGATGCTCTCAATGGTGCACCTGTAGAACTTTTTGAGGATCTGGGGACCCATGCCAAATCTTTTCAGTCTCATGAAAGGGAAAATGGGTTGTCGTGCCCTCTTCACAAATGTTTTTGGTGTGTTTGGACAATGATAGTTCGTGGGTGATGTGGACACCAAGGAACTTGAAATTCTCAACCCGGCCCACTTCAGCCATGTCGATGTTGATGGGGGCCTGTTCAGGAGTACAGGAGGGGACTAAGCACGAATCCCTGAGGGGCCCTAGTGTTGAAGATTTGCGTGGCAGATGTGTTGTTGCCTACCGTTACCACCTGGGGGCGGCCCGTCAGGAAGTCCACGATCCAGTTGCAGAGGGAGGTGTTCAGTCCCAGGGTCCTTAGCTTAGTGATGGAGCTTTGTGAGCATTATGGTGTTGAACGCTGAGCTGTAGTCAATGAACAGCATTCTCACATAGCTGTTCCTATTGTCCAAGTGAGAAAGGGCAGTGTGTAATACGACTGAGATTGCGTCATCTGTGGATCTGTTGGGGCGGTATGCAATTTGGAGTGGGTCTAGGGTTTCCAGCATGATGATGTTGTTGTGAACCAGCCTTTCTAAGCACTTCATGGAAACCGATGTGAGTTCTACGGGGCGGAAATAATTTAGGCAGCTTCCCTTCGCTTTCTTGGGCACAGGGACTCTGGTGGTCTTCTTGAAACATGTAGGTTTTACCGACTCAGTATGGGAGAGGTTGAAAATGTCAGTGAAGACACTTGCCAGTTGGTCCGCCCATGCTTTTAGTACACGTCCTGGTAATCCATCTGGCCCTGCTGCCTTGTGAATGTTGATCTGTTTAAAGGTCTTGCTCACATCGGCTACGGAGAGCGTGATCACACAGACATCAGGAACAGCTGGTGCTCTCATGCATGCTTCAGTGTTGCGTGCCTCGAAGCAAGCATAAAAGGCATTTAGCTTGTCTGGTAGGCTTGTGTCACTGGGCAGCTCGCGGGCGGGTTTCCTTTTGTAGTCCGTAATAGTTTGCAAGCCCTGCCACATCCGACGAGCATCAGAGCCGGTGTAGTAGGATTCAATCTTAGTCCTGTATTAATGCTTTGCCTGTTTGATGATTCATCTGAAGGCATAGCGGGATTTCTTATAAGCGTTCGGATTAGTGTCCCACTCCTTGAAAGCGGCAGCTCTAGCCTTTAGCTCTGTGCGGATGTTGCCTGTAATCCATGGCTTCTGGTTGGGAAATGTACGTACGGTCACTGTGGGGAAGACGTCGTCAATGTACTTATTGATGAAGCCGGTGACTGAGGTGGTATACTCCTCAATGCCGTTGGATGAATTCCGGAACATATTTCAGTCTGTGCTAGCAAAACAGTCCTGTAGCGAAACATCCGCATCATCTGACCACTTTTGTATTGACCGAGTCACTGGTACTTCGTGCTTTAGTTTTTGCTTGTAAGCAGGAATCAGAAGGATAGAGTTATGGTCAGATTTGCCAAATGGAGGGCGAGGGAGAAGTTTGTATGTGTCTCTGTGTGTGGAGTAAAGGTGGTCTAGAAGTTTTTTTCCTCTGGTTGCACATGTAACATGCTGGGAGAAATTAGGGCAAATGGATTTAAGTTTGCCTGCATTAAAATCCCCAGCCACTAGGAGTGCCTCTTCTGGAATAGCATTTTGTTGTTTGCTTATGGCCTTAAACATCTCGTTGAGTGCACTCTTAGTGCCAGCATCGGTTTCTGGTGGTATATAAACAGCTATGAATAATATAGATGAGAACTCTCATGGTAGATAGTGTGGTCTACAGCTTATCATGAGGTGTTCTWCCTCAGGCGAGCAATACCTCGAGACTTCTTTAATATTAGACATCGCGCACCAGCAGTTATTGACAAATTGACACACCAGATATAGCTGCTCTGTCCTGCCGATGCACAGAGAAGCCAGCCAGCTCTATATGATCCGTGTCGTCGTTCAGCCACTTCTCGGTGAAACACAAGATATTACAGTTGTTAATGTCCTGTTGGTAGGATAGTCTTAATCGTAGATTGTCCAGGTTGTTTTATGAATGATTGCACGTTGGAAAATTAGGCGGAGGGAAGTGGTGGTTTACCTACTCGTCGGCGAGTTCTTACAAGGCACCCCGTCCTCCTCCCCCTTTTCTTCACGCTGATGATGAGATTTGGGCCTTGTCTTGACAAAGCAGTATATCCTTCACGTCGGGCTCATTAAAGAAAYAATCTTAGTCCATTTCGAGGTGAGTAATCGCTGTTCTGATGTCCCGAAGCTCTTTTCGGTCATAAGAGACGGAAGCAGCAACATTATGTACAAAATGAGTTACAAACGATGCGGAAAAACAAACAAAATAGCACAGTTGGTTTGGAGCCAGTAATACGGCAGCCAGCTCCACCGGTGCCATTATATTCCGACGGAGGGAATGGTAGGAGAGGAATCTGCAGGTAGAGCTAACAAACTAGGTTCAATGTTAACTAGCTAACATTAGGCTATAACTAGCAATGCAAATGGATTTCTGATTAGAATAATATTACTACACAGATCATACATGTAACATTAGTTAACGTGCAAGCAAGCTAACGTTTGCTAGCTAACAAACAGTATGCTATAACTTGCAATAAAAAATATAAACTTATATCTGGAAAATGTTGCCGTTCCAAAGTCATGCATCAGCGGCTTGTATGCGTGGAGGCGTAGAGATGCTAAACATGTTTATGTTAATTACGGCCAATTACCATGAGACCGGCAGTCATTTCCATGACAATAACCAGCTGACAACATTTCATGAACGCCACAGCCCTACCTACACACACGTTCTGTTGAAAGCTGAAAGATAGTGCCACATGGAAACAATGTGGGTGGACTGGTAGTCAATCAGTCAGTTAGTTTAGACAGGAGAACAGCTCTAATCAATATCTGAATCAAACACACACACAAACACACACTAAAGTGGACAGGTCCTAGTCAAACTGTCAGTCTTTCAGTCATTTGTCACTATAAACAGAATAAACAAACTTTCCCCCCCAAGTAGTTCATAGCCCACTCAAACATATCATGTCAAGGTTGTTGTGAGCTTSCCCTTTAACCGCAGGGTTGCTGGTCCAAGCCACACTGGTCATTCATCCTTAATAGCTCAGTGATACTGTATAATGAATGATAGTGGTTTGCATCCTACATAGGTTAAATTTAGTTGAAAAGGTGGACTCTAAAAGAGGTTCCAGTTTAAGATAAGGAAAAATCACCCTGGGTCCCATTTTACCGAAAACAGTATAATGATGACCGTCATCCATACACAAACACCAAACTAAAACAACTAAGACAGTCAAAGATTAATGTGACCCAGATAGTACAKACAGAGTTTACACACACTGACGCATACACAATTCACACACTCGTTTCATCAATGAGCAGAAGTGTCAGTGGGAAATATGAGAACACTTGCTGCTGCTAAAGGAATGTTGAATCATCTGTTTCATGCAGTTCTTAGAATCCTCACAACAATCTCATAATGTAACAAATGTATCAACACTCGCTGTTCTGTTGTTGCTTTCAGTATTCCGCAATCTCCATTTCAGTGATAAWAGTTTGTGGGCTTTACACCCTGCGATTGTGACCCTCAAAATAAGCAACCCAAATGTTGAGAAGTTAAAGTTTCAAAACGAACTGCAAACCAACTGTAATTTTGGCACAACCAACCATTCCTATCTCTGTTGTGTTTCTGTCTGCCTTGCTGGTACTGCCAAGGGGCAGAACAGTGTGTGTATCTTTTCCAAAATGTCTTCAATCACCATTGTCAGCCTCAGGCCAGGTTGCCATAGGAGATACTGTATGTTCTGACTGAGAGCTCGTTACCACACACACACACACACACACTGCACACACATACACACCCTGCTCATCCCCTTTCAGAGCAATGCTGGGGTCAGCAAAAGACATGGTAAGAAGATAAGAGGAAAATAAAACTTGGTAACACTTTACTTCAAGCACATGATCAAGACTCGTAATAAGCACATATGATATGCTTATAATGTGCTCTATGATCTGATACCCAAAGTGCAGTTTTCTTTGTACTTTAGCTGTGTGACGTGAAGGTATGATAAAATGCTACACATCCATCCTGCAACATAATACAAATTACAGAGCTTTGAGACACAGTACAACATGGCTAGATCGTTATATGATATTGACATGGCTCTTGACAAGTTAAACACTTCTCCATGGCATTTCAAGAAAATGTCATCTGCACAGCCCTGCCTAGAATGTGTGAATCTTAACTTGACTGTGATACTAAATTACTCCCATCTCTACTACAACACAGTCAGTCAAACCCTAAAAGCAAATCAATACTTTTAACAGGCAAAAGAAACAAGGAAACCCCAGGGAAATTATTTGTCAGCTTGTAAATCCTTTTACTTTAATCATGTGTACAGCCAACAGCACGGCACAGCGCTCCGGCGCTCTGGGTTCTGGGAATGGCACTGGGAAACCTATTTTTCCAAAACCCCAGGGTCTGTTAAATGGATTACACACACCATGTTCCACCGTTCGAAGAGTTGGTATCCCAAGGCACCAGGTTCACAGCGCTGGAATATGATAAGCTTTAATGGAGTCTCCAAACACACTGACGCACAAATAAACACACAAACACTAGTGATACACAGACACACACACAGCGAAGCTTGATTGATTGGTGAGGCGGCTGACAAGACAGCAATGCAATCGGCCCAGACTTGGAGTAGAGCAGCAGCCAAAGACATTAACATCAACATGTCATCATACATACAATGAGAGAGAGAGATTTGTGAGATGGGGTGAAAAGGGGAAAGAGGTAGAGACTGGAGAGAGGTGGAGAGGGTGGTTGGGAGGAAAGAAGGGTGTGGTATGGAGGAGTAGTTGTTTCTGACAGTAGACACGTTTTCTTAATTGAAAAGCCATGTTTTTGAATGATCTCTCYTGATTGTAATTTCCTTCTGCCTGGTGTGTTTGTGCGTGTTGGAAAGATTTATTCAAATACTGAGTAACTATCATTCGCAATGGACATAAAAAAAAAACACTTTGTTTGTGTGTGCGTGTGCGCAGTGAGCTGAGATGATGACGGACTGATTAAATATGTGAGTGTGAATGGTCTTATTACAGCTGCAATATGTAACTTTTTGGGCGGCCCAACCAAATATAACACACAATGAAATGTGTGTTATAGATTTATCATTGAAAGCAAATATAAGAAGCTGTAGATCTGTTCCATGTATGCTATTTCTATGTTTCCCGTTCTTAAGTTTCATTTTTGCATCTTTTACTTTTGGTTTTGTACACTAGCTTTAAACAGGTGAAAAGAAAATATTTTGGGTTATGGAAAATGCACTATATATACAAAAGAATGTGTACACCCCTTCAAATTAGTGGATTTGGCTATTTCAGCCACACTCGTTGCTGATAGGTGTATAAAATTGAGCACACAGCCATGCAATCTTCATAGACAAACATTGGCTGTAGAATGGCCTTACTGAAGAGCTTAGTGGCTTTCAATGTGGCACCGTCATAGGATGCCACCATTCCAACAAGTCAGTTCGTCAACTGTAAGTGCTGTTATTGTGAAGTCGAAACATCTAGGAGCAACAACATCTCAGCCGAGAAGTGGTAGGCCACACAAATCACAGAACGGGACCGCCAGGTACGCAAGCGCATAGCACATAAAAATCATCTGTCCTCAGTTGCAACACTCATTGCCGAGTTCCAAACTGCCTCTGGGAGCAATGTCAGCACAATAACTGTTTGTCGGGAGCTTCATGAAATGGGTTTCCTTGGCCGAGCAGCCACACACAACCCTAAGTTGTTCACCATGCACAATGTCAATCGTCGGCTGGGGTGGTGTAAGCTCGCCGCCATTGGACTCTGGAGCAATGGAAACGCATTCTCTGGAGTGTTGAATCACGCTTCACTATCTGGCAGTCCGATGGACGAATCTGGGTTTAGCGTATGCCAGGAGAACGTTACCTGCCCGAATGAGTAGTGTCAACTGTAAAGTTTGGTGGAGGAGGAATAATGGTCTAGGGCTGTTTTTCATGCTTTTGGCTAGGCCCCTTAGTTACAGTGAAGGGACATCTTAATACTACAGCATACAATGACATTCTAGACGGTTCTGTGCTTCTAACTTTGTGGCAAAAGTTTGGGGAAGGCCCTTTCCTGTTTCAACATGTCAATGTGCACAAAGCGAGGTCCATACAGAAATGGTTTGTCGAAATCGGTGTGGAAGAACTTGACTGGCCTGCACAGAGCCCTGACCTCAACCCCATCAAACACTATTGGGATGATTTGGAACGCCGACTACGAGCCAGGCCTAATCGCCCAGCATCAGTGCCCAACCTTACTAATTCTCTTGTGGCTGAATGGAAGCAAGTCCCTGCAGCAATGTTCCAACATCTAGTTGAAGCCTTCCCAGAAGAGTGGAGGCTGTTATATCTGCAATGGGGGGACCAACTTCATATTAATGCCCATGATTTTGGAATGAGATCTTTGACTTGTAGGTGTTTGAATACTTTTGGTCATGTAGTGTATATTTCACAGCTTTTTAGATGGTACAATGATTCTCTACACTACTTGCATGTTTTCTCACATAAACTGAAATTAGCCAAACTATTAGAATTTTATCAACCAGGAAATGGCGGAGCAATTTCTGTATAGTGCATCTTTAAATTTGATAAGAGAATAAGATGTTGCCTTTGGTGTATTAAAATGAGCTGCTTATTGTGGTTTCACATACATCCTCAACACGCAGGCTTCCTGATTTCAAGTTTTTCACGATTTTCCATTGACTTCAATATAGCTTGCTATCTCCTCAGTTGTGATATTGAACGCTCATGGCCATTGCGTCAATAAGGTGCAGGGTGAAGTTTCCCCTAGACACTGGTCATGGGTCAGTTTACCATTTTCCCCATTAATGGTTAAGGTTAGGATTGTGGGAAGGGAAGCTGATCCTAGATATATGCCTGGGTCAACTTCAGCCCTGAGCCGTGATAAGGTCCACTATCACATAGTGTTATCAAGATAACATGAAGACATTGAATACGTTTAGATGCACACTAATAATTTGATATTAAACTAATTATGGCAGTAGGCCGATTATGCAATAGCCATGTAAACACCTTACTCTGCTTATCTTAATCGGCAGAAGGTAAAAATTGAAGTAAGCGTACATTGAGTAAAACACCTGGGTTTCTGAGTAGTCTTTTGAATTAATAGGTCAACACCTTAATTGCTGTTCCAGTGGTGTATTTGATCTGTGTATGTGCTAGCACCAGCCGAGCGAGCCTTCCACTTTAGTACGAGTGAAGTGTGTTTGGAACACTGAATGTATGCGTCTTAGAAGTGGTTTTCACATACAAACTGTATATGTCCGAACTCAGAATCAAATATGCTCCCCAAAAGTAACATGTTCGCTGTGGTAGAATATTTATTTTGATTGACGATTTTCTGAATTTTTCAATGTCATCAGGTAGCCTGATTTCAGATGTGTCCATGTAAACAGGATTATTAGGMAAATCAATTTTCTTGCATAGTGTGTAAACGTTTTAATCAAACTATTATATTAATCAGACTATCCACAATAATCACATTATTGTGTGCATGTAACCACACTCACTGAGAATCCCAGAGTAGAAGTCTCCCGTTCTACATTACACATTGTCACATTATACAGTGGTTAATAAACACCTCAGCTACCCTGTAAGTATCAGAAGTGTAATTATACCAGTGGAGGCTCCTCAGAGGTGGAAGGGGAGGACCATCCTCCTCAATGAATTTATAAAAAATAAAAATGGTGAAATATTAAAAAAGTGATCCTTTTGAGATAAAACTATACTAAATATATTCACATGTCACCAAATAATTGATTAAAACACACTGTTTTGCAATTAAGGTCTACAGTAGCCTCAACAGCACTCTAGGGTAGCACCATGGTGTAGAACAGCTAGCTTCCGTCCTCCTCTTGGTACTTTGACTTCAATACAAAACCTAGGAGGGTCTTGGTTCTCACCCCCTTCCATAGACTCACACAGTAATTATGAAAACTTCCGGAGGACATCCATCAACCTATCAGAGCTCTTGCTGCATGAACTGACATGTTGTCCACCTAATCAAAATATCAGAGAATAAATCTAGTACTGAAAGCATACTAACTACAGCTAACTAGCACTGCAGTGTATACAATATGGCGAGGAGTTGACTCAAAGAGAGGGAAAGAAACTATTTGAACAGTTTTTAATAAATTAATTTCTTCAAAAATGAAGGAGAAGCCAGAGAGAGAAAGAGAGAGATAGCTACTGTATATTTTGTTTAGTTTTTTCACTTTTACTACTCAAACATCCAGCTCAAATAGAGAGGGATGCTATGTTACCTAGCTGGATATGACTATCCAACACTGGAACTCTTCCAAGTCAAGGTAAGCTTTTTATTTTATAAATGTATTGCCACCGGGGCCCGCCGGTGTCACTGTTAAACTTCTTGCTATCTGTACACTGTACTGCATGATTGTAGCGGGTTTACTAATGCGTTAGTTCTAGTAGCTATGTTGATGTTAACTTGACGTTAGCTAATATGGTGACAATGATGTAGACTGTGTGTAACGTTTAGCGCTTATAAGGTTTGCTTGGAAGGTTTTTTCGCCTGGTCACAGACAGCTGGTGTGTTGTGCACTGAAGTCCACATGCAATGGGAAAAAGTGAGAGGAGGAGAGCACGTAGTTGCGAGAAGGATTTATACAACGATCTGGCTGCTATGAAAGTGAACTGTGTTTGCGTGTGATCAGGGGTGTACTCATTCTGTTGAAAAACATTTCTTAAACGGAAACAAACAGAACGAAACATACCTGAATTTGTCCAATAGAAACTCTTGTTTGAAAATGTTGGACTAATGATTACACCCTAGATCAGCTAGATGCAGGGAAGATTGTGCAAGGCGGTATTGAATGGGACAACGTCTGTCACCTTGATTACTCAAATGTCTCTCGACCTGTGCACCTACGTTGTGAACTTTCATTCATAGGCTATGTTGTAGCAATCTCACGATGGGTATAGGGAAGTATCAAGTAGAAAGTAGCCTAAATCTATCGATATTACATTGAGCTGMGTGAATGGATTATGAATAACAGTCATCCAATATCTGTAATAGAAATAAGGCCATGCTCATAAAAAAAAGAATCGTCCTCCCTCATCTTAAACGGCACCGACCACCACTGAATTATACTTACAGTATCTCTGTAACAGGAACCTCATTGACACCCAGTCTCTTTCTCACATAATAGGGAAACATTAAGGGAACACTTTATGCATATTTAGGATGTATACTTAGTAGAAAGTAATTAAAGAGTTTAAGGATTATAAATGACGCTGTGAATCCAGGAAGTGAAATTTGAGGATGTGTCTCATACCTGGCTGCTGATGCTGTTACTTGCAATGCTTATTTTGGACATTTTGGAAAACTATTCTTCGTTTAGAAAYCAGTTTACAATCAACAATCGTACTTCACAACCTTATAGGCAAAGGTAGGTTGTTTTAAAGAGCTGTGCATCAAAGTTGTATATTTATGTTATGTGATGTTATTTGCCGGAATATGTGTCTTGTGAACATTCAGTGATTGTTTTCAGTTTGGACAGGCTCAGCTACATTTATCATAATGTCACATTATGTCAGTCATACCCACTGGCAACTCACTGGGTTTGAACGTTGATGTTATTTTTGAAAAATCAAGTCCTCCTGTGGTGTGTGTGTGTGTGTGTGTGAGGTTTGTGGTTGGGGTTTTGGTTGTGTGTTGTGGTTGTGTGTGTGTGTGTGTGTGTGTGTGTGTGTGTGTGTGTGTGTGTGTGTGTGTGTTGTGTGTGTTTGTGTGTGTGTGTGTGTGTGTGGTGGTGTGTGGTGTGTGCATGCCTTGGTGTGGGGGGGGGGAGAAAAAGTGAATGTGTGTGTGTCCCTGTTCTCTCGTCCATTGTATTCTTCAGTGTTATTCAGAAATTAGACACTCGTTACAGTTTGACAGGGGAGGACAAGGGTCCAATACAGCCTTTTCTCACCCTTCCCTCCACCCACATCACCCTTTCCACCCCTACCTCCTCCCTTCTTACCCCTCCTCTTCTGTCTATAATGTATAATTGTTCTTAGGAAAGACTGCTCTGATGACTGCATTCTCCTCCCCTCACCCCTTAGATAAGAGAGCTGCTTGGTGATTAAACTCTGTCTAAAGAGTCAGCTCCCCACCCCTCCCTGACCCTTCCCCTCACCCCTCCTCAGATGATGTCTGTGAGGTGATTAGGCTAAACTCTGTCTGTAGTTAATAGTGTCAGGGGTATCTGTCATGCCTGGACGGTCTGCTGTCGTTAGGGGACCGAAGGGGCAGTCGATGGAGAGGAATGGATAGAGGATGCCATCAGAGTGTGTGTGCGTATGTGTTTTACGATGCACTCTTAGGTGAGACCCATTAACAGAAGCATTACAAGGAGGCCATGCAGGGATTCAGGGCTCCAAGCTATAGTATTGTGATATGATATTATGACCACCGGAGATGCTTATTCCATGTTTATGACACTGTTGATGATGGTGAAAATAACAGGCTAGTCTAGTGGATTATGGTGCCTTTAGACATATTTGAAATGGTGAAATCATTGCATGGACTGGCATTATATTTTCATGGCAATTTCATACCGTCCACTAGAGGCAACGTGAGCGCCTATTGCCATCTAGTAGGCTCGCAACGAGCTAGGGCGTTGGGGATGGTGTTAAGAATGGGCTTTAACTGCAAGCTACGGCTCAGAGGATAGTGAGTACAATCCCAGTGCTAGGCACTCGTTTTGTATTTGTATTTTTTTCTGTTTTAACCCTGTCCCAAACATTAACCCCACTCTGAATTATTGCCTAAGGTTAACCCTAATGCCTACATTTGACCAAAATCTCTGAATTAATGCCTAAGCTTAACTATCCAGGTTAGTTTCAGTTCCACTTTCGCGCAGTTTGACTGACAGCAAACATACGGCAAAACATACCGTTATTAAAATGGTAACACACTCCATAATCTAAAGACGGCACCACAGACAGCCCTACACGCCATAATTCAAAAGGGCCAACCATGCCATATCTCTGTTACTGTAACGTCGACGCAGGGAGTCAGGAAGCAGGTGCAGTTAATGAGTTTCATATTAATGAACATAGAACGATGCAAAATAAGAGAAACATCTGACAAGGAAACAACCAATACCTGAGGGGTGAATACATAGAGTACAAAGACGAGGGCCCCGGGAGCGGGCCGGTCCGGACGGCAAAGGTGGATGTTGGGATCTAGAATGTCGTCCACCAGAAGTCAGCACCGCACTGGTACTGGAGGTACTGGAGCTGACCTACACAACGTCGGGAGTCCAGGAGTGATCTGGCGGCATAGGCAGGCGGGACTCCCCTCAATGTCCAAGGGAGGCGCAGGGGTGTCGAGGGGGACGGCATCAGCCAGGGGATCAGGAACCACCGGCCTGAGGAGAGTAACATGAAAAGAGGGTGAGATCCGGTAGTTAGTGGGGAGCTGTAATCGGTATGTTACCTCATGACAGGGTTTACGACAGGGTTGACAGCTCACAACCTGTCGTAAATTAAAGGAAGGGCAATCCAGAGAAGATCCCTCTGCAAATGAACACAGGAATGTTCCTTTGTCTCCAGAGAACTTTTCCTGCCGAAACTCTAACATATTCTAAAGTGAAGACTGTAGAAATATTCTTAACAGAGAACGTGGGGAATGGTCAGTGGTGAACTAAAGAATAATAATGTCATATGGGATGTGTCATTAAGTGTTATAAAGGAAATACCCTAATTTGGAAAGTATATACACTACATGTACGAAGTCTCCATCCTTAACGTTGTATATAAAKTATGATGAGAGTATTGTTGTTAAGATATATATTTTAGGAGCCATAAACTTTGCAGTATGTAGCCATGACATGAGTGAGGTCAGAGAGCGTGTCAGCCTGACAGAACCGTCCCTTTCGACCAGAGTGCATAAAAGGATTGGTAAAGAAATTAACATTTAGACCAGAACATCGCCAGGCTGCAGCTGCACATGTAAAGTGGTTTGAACCCTGAATACCAACACAAGGTATAGAAGAAAACTCCCCTCTCAGACAATCACTGGTACAGCTGATTAGCTGTCCTAAGAAAAGTATATAGAAAAGCAAATTTAAGTGGAACCACTTTACTACTCTTCAAACCAACGTATTCTACTACTCTCATCATCACTGAGAACCATCGACACATCTGGCTAGCCTATCTTCCAAGGAGCATCTTCCAGATTGAACAATAGTAGAAGAGGGGGGAACTCTTTTGGGCAATTAGAGCCTTATAAGCATACAGTTTAAAGGCCCAACACCCTTCCTAACAAGGCCTGGTTCCAACAGAGATAAACGGCAAATGAAGGCATTCACACGTAAATACATTCATGATTTCTTACTCCAAATGGCGGAAGTTTGGGTGCAAAGTCTATGACTAATGTGAGATTAGTTTCTAAAATGTATCAATGATAAGCGTCTCTCTCCCTCCCTCTTCATCTTCTTTGTAAAAAGCCACCATATTGTGTCCGCTAGGGACCTTTTCTCATGCATTAAGTGTATGCTTATCCTGTGTTATCTATCACGACTTAGGATATGACCCATATGCAGACACAGGAGGCGGATAGTACAGTTTTCAGATTATTTATTTATAACACGGGGCAGGCATAGGGGCAAGTCGAGGACAGGAAGAGGTTCGTAATCCGGTCAGTGTCAGGCAGGTACAAGACGGCAGGCAAGCTCAGGGTCAGGACAGATAGAATGTTCAGAACTGGGAAAACTAGGAAACAAAAACTTGAGAAACAGGAAAACAAGCTTGTAAGACCTGACAAGACGAACTGGCAACAGACAAACAGAAAACACAGGTATAAATACATGGGATAATGGGGGAAAATAGGCCACATCTGGTGGGGGGTGAAGACAAGCACAAGACAGGTGATACAAATCAGGGTGTGACAGTTATCATTTAGTTACAGTTGAAGTCGGAAGTTTACAGACACTTAGGTTGGAGTCATTAAAACTCGTTTTTCAACCACTCCACAAATTTCTTGTTAACAAACTATAGTTTTGGCAAGTCGGTTAGGACATCTACTTTGTGCATGACACAAGTCTTTTTTCCAACAATTGTTTACAGATAGATTATTTCATTGTATCACAATTCCAGTGGGTCAGAAGTTTACACTCACTAAGTTGACTGTGCCTGCAAACAGCTTGGACTAAATGATAAAATTATGTCATGGCTTTAGAAGCTTCTGATAGGCTAATTGACATAATTTGAGTCAATTGGAGATGTACCTGTGGATATATTTCAAGGCCTACCTTCAAACTCGGTGCCTCTATGCTTGACATCATGGGAAAATCAAAAGAAATCAGCCAAGACCTCAGAAAGATATTGGAGACCTCCACAAGTCTGGTTCATCCTTGGGAGCAATTTTCAAGCACCTGAAGGTACCACGTTCATCTATACAAACAATGGTACGCAAGTATAAACAGTATAAACACCATGGGACCACGCAGCCGTCATACCGCTCAGGAAGGAGACGGGTTCTGTCTCCTAGAGATGAACGTACTTTGGTGCGAAAAGTGCAAATCAATCCCAGAACAACAGCAAAGGACCTTGTGAAGATGCTGGAGGAAACCGGCACAAAGGTATCTATATCCACAGTAAAACGAGTCCTATATCAACATAACCTGAAAGGCCGCTCAGCAAGGTTGAAGCCACTGCTCCAAAACCGCCATAAAAAAGATAGACTACGGTTTGCAACAGCACATGTGGACAAAGATTGTACTTTTTGAAGAAATGTCCTCTGGTCTGATGAAACAAAAATAGAACTGTTTGGCCATAATGACCATCGTTATGTTTGGAGGAAAAATGGGGAGGCTTGCAAGCCGAAGAACACCATCCCAACTATGAAGCACGAGGGRGGCAGCATCATGTTGTGGGGCTGCTTTGCTGCAGGAGGGACTTGTGCACTTCACAAAATAGATAGCATCATGAGGGAGGAAAATTATGTGGATATATTGAAMCAACATCTCAAGCCATCAGTCAGGAAGTTAAAGCTTGGTCGCAAATGGGTCTTCCAAATGGACAATGACCCCAAGCATACTTCCAAAGTTGTGGCAAAATGGCTTAAATTAAGGAC
The DNA here is from genome assembly GCF_002910315.2 of Salvelinus sp. IW2-2015. Taxonomy (NCBI): domain Eukaryota; kingdom Metazoa; phylum Chordata; class Actinopteri; order Salmoniformes; family Salmonidae; genus Salvelinus; species Salvelinus sp. IW2-2015. The sequence continues at coordinate 26,171,085 of NC_036858.1, forward strand.
AACAAAGTCAAGGTATTGGAGTGGCCATCAGAAAGCCCTGACCTCAATCCTATACAACATGTGTGGGCAGAACTGAAAAAGCGTGTTTGACCAAGGAGGCATACAAACCTGACTGTTACGCCAGCTCTGTCAGGAGAAATGGGTCAAAATTCACCCAACTTATTGTGGAAGCTTGTGGAAGGCTACCCAAAACGTTTGACCCAAGTTAAACAATTTGAAGGCAATTCTACCAAATACTAATTGAGTGTATGTAAACCTCTGACCCACTGGGAACGTGATGAAAGAAATAAAAGCTGAAAGAAATAATTCTCTCTACTATTATTCTGACATTTCACATTCTTAAAATAAAGTGGTGATCCTAACTGACCTAAGACTAATTTTTACTCGGATTAAATGTCAGGATTTGTGAAAAACTGAGTTTAAATGTATTTGGCTAAGGTGTATGTAAACTTCCAACTTCAACTGTATACTCCCTTTCCGGCTTCTAGGTCATCAGGCTGCTGATTATCCCGCACACCTGTCACCATCGTCTCCATCACCTCCTTGATTATCTTCCCTATATCTGTCACTCCCCTTGGTTCTTTCCTCAGGTGTTATTGACTCTGTTTTCATGTCGGTGCGTTGTTTCTGTTTCGTGTTCATTAGTTCTTTTATTTATTAAAACACTCACTCCCTGAACTTTCTTCCCGACTCTCAGCACACTCGTTACACCTAGTTTGTCCTGTTTTGTCCGACTTGCCAAAACTAGAGTTTGTTAACAAGAAATTTGTGGAGTGGTTGAAAAATGAGTTTTAATGACTCCATCCTAAGTGTATGTAAACTTCCAACTTCAACTGTAGGTGACACTAGGACATGCAACTTTTTGTTGTTTATAAGTTAGAACAGAAAAGGGAAATAAGGATACTGTTGCTTCCTCACTTTCCAATGAGCAAATGACTTTTAAAAGGAGAGGAGACAGTTGCTTATTTGAACACTGCATTAGACTAGAAGTCTGTTTATGGTTTGAATTGGACATATAATATACTCAGTTGAGGGTGGTAGTGGATGAGGGAGAGAGTATGTTTACATGCACACTAATAATTAGATATTAAACGGATTATGGCAGTAGGCCGAGTATGGAAATAGTCATGTAAACACCTTTCTCTGCTTATCTTAATCAGTGGAAGGTCAAAATCAAAGTAAGCATACGCCGATTAAAACACCTGGTTTTCTGAGCAATTTTTTAAATTATTAGGACAAGTAAACAGCTTATTCGGCATTTCAYTGGTGTATTTGTTCTGCGCATGTGTCAGCACTGGTAGCACAAACCTCCCTCTTTTTCATGAGTGACGTGAGTTCGGAAAAACTGAAAGTATGCAACTTACAAATAGTTTTCACATGGAAACTTTATACTGTATGTCCGAATCAAATGGGCTTCACAAAAATAACATGGTCCCTGTGATAGAATTTTCTGCATTAACAAAAGTCCCATCAGGTAGCCTGATTTCAGAGGTGTTCATGTAAACAGGATTATTAGGGAAATTGTTGTTCTTAAAAAGCATGATAACGTTTTAAACAAACTATTATATTAAATTGACTATCCACAATGTAACCGTGCTCAGTAAGAGAGATAGAGGGTGTGCGTGTGTCACAGGAGGCCGGTGGCACCTTGATTGGGGAGGACAGGCTCGTAGTAATGTCTGAAGAGGCATAAATGGTATCTAACACATCATGTGTTTCCATGTGTTTGATACCATTCCATTCACTCCATTCCAGCCATTATTATGAGCCATCCTCCCCTCAGCAGCCTCGTGTGGCGTGTGTGCATACGTATGTGCAGGCGTGTGTGAGTAGATGCGTGTGTGTGTGTGTCAAGTTGTCTGGACCCCCCTCACTCAACACTCTGTGATCATAAAATGTAAATTGTGACTTTGTAGTCTGGTGCCCTTTGATCTCTCTGATCTTGTCAATGCTCATCATTCAAAGAGCCACACACACACAGGCACTAATCTGCCAGCCAGCCTGATAATGCCCCAGCTAGCAGCTAAACCGTTGGAACTGCCATAAATACTATAAAAAGACTTGTCTGGATGTGTATACAATATATATTTTTATGCATTTCTTACAGCACCACAGAGGATAGATATTCTAGGAACCCAGAACCAAATCTCATCTGCAGTCTGTTGCGAGAGACTAAAATGATACAAGTATATTCAGGGTTTGTTCAACAATCATAAGAAGTAAGCTGGAGGTACCAGAAGCCACTATGTCCAAGGGATAGTGTGTGTATGTGCGCGTGTGCATGCAGAAATGCGTGAGAGGTTTGTGTGTGTCCTTCATGTCTCAGTTCTCCCACTCCACTCAAACAGGCTTTCTAAAGATAGAATGGAACAATGAATAGAATAGAAACTCTGCTCTGCTGTTCTCTGAGTTTCAAATGAACTGGTATTCTCTGCTGTTGCATGACTCTAATTCTCTTCTCACACACTGACACCGGCATACACTCTCTCTCTCCCTTCCTCTCTACCTCCATCTTTCTCTCTGTCTCTCTTTCTCATGTTCTCACTCCCCACATCTCTCTCTTTCTGTCCCTCCCTTTCTTTCTATCTGTCTCCTCTTCTCTCTGTCTTCTTCTCTCTCTTCCTCTCTCGCCAGTCCAGATGCTCTGTGCCATGTCTCTGATCTGTCTGAGAGATAAGAGAGAGGAGGCTGGCAGGTTAGTGTTCCTGTGTTCCTGTGTTCCTGTGTGTGTGTGTGTGTGTGTGTGTGTGTGTGTGTGTGTGTGTGTGTGTGTGTGTGTGTGTGTGTGTGTGTGTGTGTGTGTGTGTGTGTGTGTGTGTGTGTGTGTGTGTGTGTGTGTGTGTGTGTGTGTGTGTGTGTGTGTGTGTGTGTGTGTGTGTGGCTGAGTCAAGTCCACAGCAATTTATCAGCACAGTGGGAGCAGCTGTGGGTTAGGACCTTTCATATCTTCCCTGCTGTTAGAACCTGCTGGGAGAACACACACAAACAGGTCCCCTTACCAACATCAGCCTAGCTAACTGTGTGTTCATGACAACATAGGATTACTGTAGTTGTTGAAAAAATCACAAAGGGTATTTCTGATTGTTATAGTGTTCTTTCACTTCCTGATCCCTCTCTCACTGTGCTCCTTGACTTATCCTTCTCCACCACTTCCTCTTTCTCCCTGATCACCCTCTTTCTGTCCATCTCATCTCCTTGATCCCTTTATCACTGTTCTCTGTCATCCCTACTCCTCTTAGATGCTGACTAGACCGGGCATGCGAGTGCGTCCGTGTGCACCATCGCGCACATGTTGATTTTGTCCARCCAAACCAGACGCGATCAGGACACGCAGGTTGAAATATCAAAATTAACTCTAAACCAACTATATTAATTTGGTGACAGGTTGAAAAGCATTAAACATTTATGGCAATTTAGCTAGCAAGCTTGCTGCTGCTAGCTAATTTGTCCTGGGATATAAACATTGGGTTGTTATTTTACCTGAAATGCACATGGTCCTCTACTCCGACAATTATTAAACAGATAAAAGGGTAAACCAAATTAGTTTCTAGTAATCTCTCCTCCCTCTGGCTTCTTATTTGGACTTTATATGGCTGTTGGCAACCCACTTTAAGGTGCATTACCACCACCAACTAGATTGGAGTGTGGACCTCAGTTCATCTTTCAATCACCCACATGGGTATATGCTCCGGGACTTGTAGCGCATCAAGCGCCACAAATAGAACCAAGTTATATTTTAGCGCCTGGCTACGCAGATGCTCGTTGATGCGCGCAAGCAGTGTGGGTGCAATGATTGAATAACATGCACGTGTACAAATATTTTACTGTGTGGTCAGTATGTTACTCTCTCTTCCTTAATACCTCCTCGTCTCCTTCCCTTCTCTTTCACCCAAATTCCTCTCTACCTATTCCCCTCTCTTCCTCCCTCTCTCCTCTCCTCTCACCTGTTCTCTGCTGTGCTGGGAGGCCTGCCTCATTGTGGCATTGACATGAGAGCTGAGACAATAATCCTTACACATCAACTCCTCTCTCATCCTCCTCTTCTCCTCTCTCTCTCTCTCTCTCTCTCAATCTCTCTCTCATTCTCTGCATTACAAAGGCCATTCTGTGAGATCCAGACAGCTGGCTGTCAGGGTGTCAAAGGAGGGTTTCTGATCTCACTAAATCCTAACTGCTGTATGAACACTGAGTCTGACTGGAGGAGGGATGTTTGGTAGGGGACAATCGCATGTTACAGGAATTACGCTTTGACTCAGAATTTTTGGCTTGGCAATGTATGGCAACAAAAAAKCATTGATTTCAAAGTTTAACAACAAGGACTGTGTTTAACTATATCCACTGAAATATTTACAAAAACTAATTTGGTGGAAGAACTGTGCAGATCCAAACTTTGGTAACGGAATTACAGTAAAATGTCTCTTGGGCTTTCATGCGACCACAGTAAATATCAGCTTCGAATTAAGATTCAAAGATGTCTGCAGAAAGAATGGGATGTTAGCTATGACATGGCACCTTGAGTTTGAAAAAATACGTTTTTGTTATTTAACTACAGTAAGTGAGGTGGATTTACACCCAGAAACGGAATTACGGTAACTGAATTACATAATGGGTCCCTGAACTATACTACACAGAAATGCGTAATTATGGATATGAATGTCATTCTCCTAATGTTTCACAAGTTTGGACATCACAGTACAGCAGAGCACAGTAAAGTACAGTGCAGTACAATACAGGACAGCAAAGCAGAGTAGAGTAGAGCTTAGTACAGTGCAGTAGAGTACAGTAGAGAACAGTATAGTAGAGTTCAGTAAAGTTAAGTCGATTATAGTTCAGTACAGTAGATGACAGTACAATATACTGTACTATACTTTTCTTTACTGTATTGTACTGTACTACTGTATTGTATTGGACTGTACAGTACTGTACTGTACACCGTATTGTATTGTACTCTACTCTACTGTGATCTACTCATTGTACTGAACTGTACTGTAGGCCGCCATTGTAAATAAGACTTTGTTCTTAAATGACTTACCTAAAAATGGGTACTTTTTCCACCACTGGTTTGTGACTACTATGATTTCCCATTGTAGCCAATTTAGTTGCAGTAGTTCCGTTACAGATTTGTTGGTAATTCCGTTAATTTTCATAAACAAAATTGATATCAGTGAAATCACTATAACTAATTGGTAGGTCTACCATTGCTTGTTACTTCTGTGAACTTTCATTATCCAACTCCTCATGAGGGAGAGAAATTAGAAAATACTGTATCTTAAAGATACAGTGGTTCGTCCTTTAAAAGTTGCAGCATACTGCGGCAATGGCTTGCATGGTGCCGCAGAATTCTATGGCACGTTATTTAAGRGTGAACCACTGGTACCATTAATGCTAGTTAGTGCTTGTTTGACCACCAGAGGGCATCTTTGAGAAGCATTTGATAGCCTTCAATAGTGGCTATACTAGAGAATTTGAAACCTTTTTTTGTAAGAACATAGTATATGGGACTGATTTTAACAAATTTTCCTTAATTCATTTGGTTAATATTATGGTGTTTCTATTCCAAGAAAGACAAAAAAAAAACTCTGGGTTTCTGTAAAGATCGAATGGAAAATATGGCGCTATACAATGTGATGGTGGGGAGTAGGCTACAGTACTGGATATTTAGCTAATGAATCCCTGTGTTGTGTGAGCAGGCACGCGGGAGACCGGGGTTCAATTCCCCGACAGGGAGGAAGGAATAGGCTGTCCTTGTAAATAAGAATTTGTCCTTAACTGATTCCATATGTGTTATTTCATAGTTGTGATGTCTTCACTTTTATTCTACAATGTAGAAAATAGTAAAATAAAGAAAAATCCTGGAATGAMTAGGTGTGTCCAAACTTTTGACTGGTACTTGCTTAATTCATTTGATTAATATTATGATGTTTCTATTCCAAGAAAAATTAATTGAACAGAAAATATGGCGCTGTACAATGTGACGGTCGGGAGTAGGCTACAATACTTGGCTATTTAGCTAAAGAATCCCTGTGTCATGTGGGCATGTGGGAGACCGGGGTTKAATTCCCCAATGGGGAGGAAGGAGTAGGCTGTCTTTGTAAATAAGAGTTTGTTCATAACTGACTTGCCTTGTTAAATAAAGGTTGCACTAAGAGCATAACATTTCTACACCCTAATTGTATAATTGTAGTCTAACCAAAACAGAGATTCAGTGAAAATGAAAATAAAATTGATTTATCCATACCAGTCCCCATGCTTGTCTCAGAGCAGTGTGAAACGGTGCTAAAATAGTTGTAGGCTATTGCTTCAAATCCTATTGCTTCTAAATTCAATATGCTCTTTAACTTCTCTAGGGTAGGGGGAAGCATTCGGAATTTTGGATGAAAAGCATGCCCAAATTAAACTGCCTGCTTCTCGGGCCCAGAAGATATGATATGCATATAACTGGTAGATTTGGATAGAAAACACTGTAAAGTTTCCAAAACTGTTAAAATAGTGTCTGTGAGTATAACAGAACTGATTTGGCAGGTTAAACCTGAGAAAAATCATTTTGGGAAGTCGTTTTTTTTGTTGGTTTTGTAGTTTTCTATTCAATGCCATTACAGTATCCATTGACTTAGGACTCAACTTGCAGTTCCTATGCCTTCCACTAGATGTCAATTTAGAAATTGTTTCAGGCTTGTATTCTGAAAAAGGAGGAAGTAAGAGCAGTCTGAATGAGTGGACCCTAAAGTGTCACAGAGCTTTTTCGTGCGCGAGACCGAGAGAGTGCCTTTCTTGTTTACCTTTTATATTGACAACGTTATTGTCCGGTTGAAATATTATCGATTATTTAGGCTAAAAACAACCTGAGGATTGAATATAAACATCGTTTGACATGTTTCTATGAACTGTTTTGACTGTGTTTGAGCCTGTGGATTACTGAACAAAACGCGTGAACAAAACAGAGGTTTTTGGATATAAAGAGACTTTATCYAACAAAAGGAACATTTATTGAGTAAATGAATGTCTGCTGAGTGCAACCATATGAAGATCACCAAAGGTAAGGGATTCATTTTATCTCTATTTCTGACTTGTGTAACTCTTCTACTTGGCTGGTTACTATTTGTAATGATTTGTCTGCTGGGCTATGTTCTCAAATAATCGCAAGGTATGCTTTCGCCATAAAGTATTTTTTAAATCTGACACCGTGGTTGGATTCACAAGAAGTTAATCTTTAAACCTATGTAAAATATGATTTGTTTTCTGAATTTTTATAATGAGTATTTCTGTATTTGAATTTGGCGCCCAGCAGTTTCACTGGCTGTTGAAGAGGTGGGACGCTAACGTCTCACGTACCCAGGAGAGATTAACTAAATAAYACCTACAGCATATTACTCAACACTAGTGAGACTCATGTCGCCTATGGTACGCCTACAGTATGTCGAAAAATATGACTCAACTCTACACCAATAATTACATATAGAGGATTGGAGGATTCTAAATTAAAACCAAAAGCCGCCTCATGGGTCTCCCGGTGGCGGCCAGCACGGGTATAAAATCTGCATCTGTTTGCACTGCGGGAGCCCCCATCTACAAAGTATCAAAATACAGAGAGGTGTTGGTAAAGGTATATTGTCCTGCTAATAGCCCATAATGGGCTATTATAATACTGTACATGGTGTCCAGTTCAGGATAACCAAAACATTTCTTTAGACTATCAGAAAGAATGTTGGTACTTATTTATTTTGATCCAAAGCCATGAATGAGTGAGTCACTCAGCTTTATGTAGGTGTCGTCTTTTTCTTTTTGACTGTGCCATCAACTTGATTATATATAACGTGCGCCACTCGGGAGCCATGACCAATATGACCAATATATATTGTCCTGCTAATAACAGGGTTAATAATATATCTGTGAGAATATCCAAGGGGCTTTTATAAAARTCTAAATTAATAATAATAATGACTTTGTTTTTAAAAAATTGTATATTTTGGAGGGGATTTCATTTTCAAATGACGTAAAATGTGCAAGAAAAAGGCCATTCTTGAACATGTGGTGTGTGTTACTAATTTGTAAATAAAGCCAYTTTGTTCYTTAGAATTATTTATTTCTGTTCTTAGAGAGAAAGAAACCAAAAAGCCACAGTCATTTCATGTGTCTCCCATTCGAGGCCAGCACAGGTATTGAACCAGCATCTGTAGCAACACATCTAGCACTGCWATGCAGTGACTTAGACCTTTGCACCACTCAGGCGCTGTACACTTTGACTGGTCAGGAGTGGGCTACAGTACTACAGTAACAGCAAAATAGTCCTAACAAAATAAAATAATTTAAACCTTAGTGTAACAACAGTTTTAGTAATTAATACTGAATACTCAATTATCAGTTTCTATTTAGGTTTATGTCACCTATTCATTGTCAGTTAGAGACACAGTAGGACCCAAAAGCATAATCTGTGCTCTCACTCACCCTTTCGCTGGTCTGGAGCAATAAAGTGGTGACGCAGGGTACCGTACTAAACCACAAATTACCTCTAAAWCCTGCAGCATAATCGCAAAACTTTTAGTGGAGCAACCACTGTATGTGTGTTTTTGGGAACAGAAATACAAGGCACAAGGCAATATTTCTTAAACTTGTAGAAGGTAAACAATTTCTCCAAAGCTAAATATAAGTACTGATATTGGTTGGCAGTGGTCTTTATGATTTATTAAAGGTTAAATAAAGGTAAAATAAAAATACTTCTAATTCAAACATATAGGAAAAAAATACTTTCTTGCACTAGTATATAACCATGTGTTGGTTCATTGAGGTTATACTTACACATAGTGAATATATTCGTCATAAAACAACAAACATAAAAACAATAATTKATTGCATTGGTTCCTGCATGTTACAGCTAAATCACAAACTCAACGTCCTCCCAAAAAACGTAGCACTGTCTCCCATCTCAACCTCCAACACATATCCTAATCATTCTAACAATTTGTCTATGATACACAGTCACCTTTCATTTTTATTTTCACCTTTATTTAACCAGGTAGGCCAGTTGAGAACAAGTTCTCATTTACAACTGCGACCTGGCCAAGAGAAAGCAAAGCAGTGTGACAAAAACAACAACACAGAGTTACACATGGGATAAACAAACGTACAGTCAATAACACAATAGAAAAAGCTGTATACAGTGTGTGCAAATTAAGTAAGGAGGTAAGGCAATAAATAGGCCATAGTGGCGAAGTAATTACAATTGAGCAATTAACACGAGTGACAGATGTGATATGACGATGTGCAGGTATAAATACTGGTGTGCAAAAGAGCAGAAAAACAAAAACGGATATGGGATGAGGTTGGTAGTTGGTTGGATGGATGGGCTATTTACAGATGGGCTGTGTACAGCTGCAGCGATCGGTAAGCTGCTCTGGGAATCTGAGGTTGTAGTTTTTGAAKTCGGCCCCTATCGAATACACAGTGGGATATGGGTTATTTTGCACTTCCAAAGGCCTCCACTAGATGTCAACCGTCTTTAGAACGTTGTTTCAGGCTTCTACTGTGAAGGGGGGKCGGATAAGAGCTGTTTGACTAAGGGGTCTGGCAGTATCCTCGTTCTCAGTCAAGCTCATTTCACATGAGAGGTAGCTCTCGTTCCATTGCTTTTCTATAGACAATGGAATTCTCCGGTTGGAACATTATTGAACATTTATGATAAAAACATCCTAAAGATTGATTCTATACTTATTTTGACAAGTTTCTACGACCTGTAATATAACTTGTTGAACTTTTCTGGACCTGAACGCGCGTTTGGATTTGTTTACCAACTGCCCTAACAAAAGAAGCTATTTGGACATAATTGATGGACTTCATGGAACAAATCAAACATTTATTGTCGAACTGGGTGGAGGTAAGTATTCACAGGTAAGTGAATATTTATGATGTAATTTCTGTTGACTCCAACATGGCGGAGAAATGTTATTTATATCTGAGCGCCGTCTCAGATTATTGCATGGTTTATATTTCCGTACAGTTTTTTTGAAATCTGACACAGCGGTTGCATTAAGAACAAGTGTATCTTTAATTCTATGTAAAACATGTATCTTTCATCAAAGTTTATGATGAGTATTTCTGTTATTTGATGTGGCTCTCTGCAATTTCTCCAGATATTTTGGAGGCATTTCTGAACATGGCGCCAATGTAAACTAAGATTTTTGGATATAAATATGCACATTATCGAACAAATACATGTATTGTGTAACATGATGTCCTATGAGTGTCATCTGATGAAGATCATCACAGGTTAGTGATTAATTTTATCTCTATTTCTGCTTTTTGTGACTACTATCTTTGGCTGGGAAAATGGCTGTGTGTTTTTTGGACGTGGCGGTGATCTAACGTAATCATATGTTGTGTTTTCGCTGTAAAGCATTTTTTAAATCGGACACGATGCGTAGATTAACAAGTTGTTTATCTCTCATTTGCTGTATTGGACTTGTTAATGTGTGAAAGTGACATATTTCCCAAAAATGTTCAGCGGAATGTTGTGGGGGGGTTCCGCTAGCGGAACGTGTGTCCTAGAAAGGTTAACTTCTTGTCAATAGGGGGGCGCTGTTTTCACTTTGGAAAAAATCGTGCCCAAATTTAACTGCCTCGTACTCTATTCTAGATCGTACAATATGCATATTATTATTACTATTGGATAGAAAACACTCTCAAGTTTCTAAAACTGTTTGAATTATATCTGTGAGTAAAACAGAACTCATTTTGCAGCAAACTTCCAGACAGGAAGTGAAAAATCTGAAAACGAGGCTCTGTTTCAGTTGCTATTCAGCTATTCAATTGCCTAATATTTATCGATATGCATGCACTTCATACGCCTTCCACTAGATGTCAACAGGCAGTGGAAGGTGGAATGGGGTGTCTAGCTTGATCTGAGGTCGAACAAGAGCTCTTGGAATGACGTGTCCAGAATTTCCTTTCTCTACCTAGGCGCGGGAAGCACCTCCATATTGTCTTATGATAAGCGTTCGGTATACACGGCTAATATCTCCGGCTCTGATTTTATTTGATGCATGRMATAATAACATCGTAAAYCAGMTTTTTTCAACCGAGTTCTATCAGTTTATTCAACGTTTATTTGGACTTTTGGAGTTTTCCGTTCTTTGCGTCAAGAGAAGATGGGCATGTTCGCGCCACATGGCTAGCTAAGGTTGCTAATTCGACAGGAGAAAAGGACATTCTAAAACCAAACAACGATTTATCCTCGACCTAGGACTCCTTGTACAAGATTCGGATGGAAGCTCAACAAAAGTAAGAACAATTTATGATGTTATTTCGTATTTCTGTGGAAAATGTTGATTCCTATTCTCTGCCGTTTTGGCGGGCGCTGTCTCGCAATAACGCAAGCTGTTTGTTATGGTAAAGTTATTTTTAAAAATCTAACATGGCGGTTGCATTAAGAACCAGTGTATCTTTCATTTGCCATACAACAAGTATTTTTATGTAAAGTTTATGATGAGTTCTTTGGTCAGATTAGGTGAGTGTTCAAAATAGCTCCGGACATTCTGGTGAATCGATGCTACATATTCACAACGTATAACCACGGTTTGCAGCTCTAATTATGCACATTTTCGAACAAAACATAAGTGTATTGTATAACCTGATGTTATAAGACTGTCATCTGATGAAGTTGGTCAAGGTTAGTGATTAATTTTATATATTTTGCTGGTTTTTGCGATTGCTATCTATGCGGTGAATAAATGCGGTTGTGTGTTTGGCTATTGTGGTAAGCTAATATAATGCTATATTGTGTTTTTGCTGTAAAACACTTAAAAAAACGGAAATATTGGCTGGATTCACAAGATGTTTATCTTTCATTTGCTGTACACCATGTATTTTTCATAAATGTTTTATGATGAGTATTTAGGTATTTCACGTTGCTCTCTGTAATTATTCCGGCTGCTTTGGTGATATTTMTMATGGTAGCTGCWATGTAAAACTATGATTTATACCTCAAATATGCAKATTTTCGAACAAAATATAGATTTATTGTATAACATGTTATAAGACTGTCATCTGATGAAGTTGTTTCTTGGTTAGTGACTAATTATATCTCTATTTGGTCGGTTTTGTGATAGCTACCTATGCGGTAGAAAAATTGTGAAAATATGCGGTTGAGTCTTTGGCTATTGTGGTTAGCTAATAGAAATACATATTGTGTTTTTGCTGTAAAACATTTTATAAATCAGAAATGATGGCTGGATTCACAAGATGTTTATCTTTCATTTGCTGTATTGGACTTGTGATTTCATGATATTTATATGCTATTATTTACTTGTGGCGCTATGCTAGGCTATGCTAGTCAGCTTTTACTGATGAGGATGCTCCCGGATCCGGGATGAGTGTTAAGTAAAGGTTAAACAACTTCTTTGCGCGCTTTGAGGACAACACAGTGCCACCGACGCGGCCCGCTACCAAAGACAGTGGGCTCTCCTTCTCTGTGGCTGACATGAGTAAAACATTTAAACGTGTTAACCCTCACAAGCCTGCCAGGCCCAGATGGCATCCCTAGCTGTGTCCTCAGAGCATGCGCAGACCAGCTGGCTAGTGTGTTTACGGACATATTCAATCAATCCCTATCCCAGTCTGCTGTCCCCACATGCTTCAAGATGGCCAACATTGTTCCTGTTCCCAAGAAAACCAAGGTAACTGAATTAAATGACTATCACCCCGTAGCACTCACTTCTGTCATCATGAAGTGCTTTGAGAGACTAGTCAAGGATCATATCACACCTCAGCATTCAACACCATAGTACCCTCCAAACTCATCATTAGGCTTGAGTCCCTGGGTCTTGACCCCGCCCTGTGCAACTGGGTCCTGGACTTCCTGACGGGCCGCCCCCCAGGTGATGAAGGTAGGAAAAAACATCTCCACTCCGCTGATCCTCATCACTGGGGCCCAACAATGGTGCCTTCTCAGCCCCCTCCTGTACTCCCTGTTCACCCACGACTGAGTGGCCATGCACGCCTCCAACTCAATCATCAAGTTTAAAGATGACACAAAAGTGGTAGGCTTGATTAACAACAATGACAAGAAGAGGTGAGGGCCCTCAGAGTGTGGTGTCAGGAAAATAACCTCTCAGTCAATGTCAGCAAAACAAAAGAGATGATCATGGACTTCAGGAAACAGCGAAGGTAGCACCCCCCTATTCCTATCAACGGGACAGTAGTGGAGAAAGTGGAATGTTTTAAGTTCCTCGGTGTACATATCACCGACAAACTGAAATGGTCCACGCACACAGACAGTGTGGTGAAGAAGGCGCTACAGTGCCTCTTCAACCTCAGGAGGCTGAAAAAATGTGGCTTGTCACCGAAAACCCTCACTAACTTTTACAGGTGCACAATCGAGAGCATCCTGTCAGGCTGTATCATCGCCTGGTATGGCATCTGCACCGCCCACAACCGCAGGGCTCTCCAGAGGGTGGTGCGGTCTGCACAACGCATCACCAGGGGCAAACTACTTGCCCTCCAGGACACCTACAACACTGATGTCACAGGAAGGCAAAAAAATCATCAAGAACAATAACTGTAAACTGTATCCTACACTATCTTTTGCATCTTAGCCGCTCTGTCACTGCTCATCCATATATTTTATATTTATATATACTTATCCCATTCCTTTACTAGATTGTGTGTATTAAGTTTTGTGGTGGAATTTGTTAGATATTAGGTTTTATTGTGTAATTGTTAGATATTACCTATTAGATACTGCTGCACTGTCGGATCTAGAAGCATAAGCATTTCACTACACTCGCAATAACATCTGCTAACCATGTGTATGTGACCAATAACATTTGATTTGATTTGACAAGATATTCTTGTGAGGTAAATTCTAACTCAAATGTTTTTATCTCCACCATTAATCTGTTAAAACACAAATCTATTTTGAAATAATGGAAAGATAAAAGGGTGTATGGACTAGTATCCACGAGTGGATACCATCCTACTCAATGAATTTCAAAAAATTTAAATAGTGAAACATTAAAATAAAACTATACTAAATATGTTCACGTCACCAAATAACTGATGAAAATACACTGTTTTGTAATGAAGGTCTTCAGTAGCCTCAACAGTACTCTTTAGCACCATGGTGTAGCCGGAGGACAGATCATTTCCGTCCTCCTCTGGGTACATTGACTTCAATACAAAACGTAGGAGGCTCATGGTTTGCACCCCCTCCATAGACTTGCACAGTAATTATGACGACTTCCGGTGGATGTCCTCCAACCTATCAGAGCTCTTTCAGCATGAACCGACATGTTGTCCATCCAATCAATGGATCAGAGAATGAATCTAGTACTGAAAGCATAAGCTACAGCAAGCTAGCACTGCAGTGCATAAGTGTGGTGAGTAGTTGACTCAAAGAGAGAGAAAGACAATAGTTGAGCAGTTTTGAACCAATACATTTCTTCGAAAATAAAAGAGAAGCAGCAGAGAGAGAGAAAGATTTCGTTGTATTGTTTATTTATTATTTTAACTTTCACTTACTTAGCTAGCAAATGCAGCTGATTTAGCCTACTCCGCAACCTGACTCAAACAGAGAGGAATGCTATGTATGTTAGCTAGCTGGCTAAGACTATCCAACACTGCAACTCTTCCAACTCCAGGTAAGCTTTCAATTCTATTAATTTATTGCCACTCGGGCCTGCCGGTGTAACTGCTAAACCGCTTGCTGTATACTGTACTGTGCGATTGTAGACATGGATTGGATTGTGAGTTTAATAACGTGTTAGTTCTAGCAGCTATGTTGACTATGTCGTAAGCTAATATGGTGACAACAATCTAGGCTGTGTAGAGATTTGCGGTTATGGTAAGAAGGTTTGGCTTGGATAGTTTTTTTTTGCTGTTCACACACAGCTGTTGTGTTGTGCACTGAAGTCCACAAGTGAAGAGAAAAGGTGAGAGGAGGAGAGCAGATAGATTCGTTAAGGAATTGTACAACGAGCAAAGTGACGATGCTGTATGTGGCTGCTATGAAAGTGAACTTTGTGTGGGTGATCAGGGGTGTATTCATTCCACCAATTCTGTTGCAAAACGTTTCTTAAGCAGAATGAAATGGCGATGGACCTACCTGAATTTGTGGCAATTGAAACTCTTATTTTAGTTCAAAAACATAACTTTTGCAACTGTTTAGACTAATGATTACATCCCAGATCAGCTAGATGCAGGCAAGAGTGGGGGCTCTAGTCAGAATGCATACCATCCAACACATCTGAGTATATTACTCGCTAACGTTCAGTCCCTGGACAATAAAATAGACAAGCTTAGGGTGAGGATTTACTTCCAGAGAGACATTAGGGACTGTAACATACTCTCTTTTACCGAATCATGGCTCTCTCCGGATACATTGTCTCCGTCCATCCAGCCATTGGGGTTCTCTGTGCATCGCACAGACAGGAAGAAAGAACTCTCTGGGAAAAAGAAAGGCAAAGTTTTTTTTTTTATGATTAACAACTTATGGTGTGGTTGTGGTAACGTACAGGAACTCAAGTCCATTTGTTCTCTCAATCTGGAATACCTTACCATCAAATAGCACCCGCATTACCTTCCATCAATTGGCGACTTCATTACCTTGGGGGGGAATATACTGCCGTGTATATTCCCCCCAAGCCGATGCTGCGACGGCTCTCAAGGAACTACACTGAACTATGTGCAAACTGAAAACCTGAGGCCGTATTTATTGTAGCTGGAGACTTTAATAAAGGAAATCTGAGGAAAACGCAACCGAAATTCCATCAACACATCTCCTGTGCTACACACGATCATTGCTACTCTCCCTTCCAGGACGGCTACAAGGCCTTCTCCCGCCCTCCCTTGGCAAATCAGATCATATCTCCATTCTACTCCTCCCCACCAATGAGCAGAAACGGGGATGTTGTTCCCACTCTGAAGATTAGAACTTGGGGTGTGCCAATCTCGTAAAATTTGTATTTGTAATCGTATCCATTTATACAACTTGATACTCGTAATCTGATTTACTCATAATCAAAAAACCCGGACGTGTGCTTTAAATGCCGGTAAAGACTATACCTCAAGTGCGCGTTACTGCGCTATCACTCAGAGTGCATCTCAGAGTTACCAGATCAGAAAGTTATCACCCTAACCCCTTGCAGAAATCCCACACTCCATAAGTCCCAATCTGGTGAAATTTGTATCGATTTTTTATTTTTTATCAGCAATTCACATATCACACTCCATTTGGAGTAACTGTCATCCCTTCTTAACATATATCTTTCCTTCTATATACAGACTGAACAAAGTAGATTTGTAGATTTACCCAAAGACCAGGACCCCAGGAAACTGGTAATTTTCCCCTTCAAACACATGATTCAAAAACAACATGTTAAATAAAAAATAAACCAATTCGAATAACTAATCAACTTATAATTACAACTGTTTATAACTACCTAAGGAAATAATAGTATCTCATACAGTAATGGTACAATTTGAATAGAGACTGGTGTTTCTCATTCATTTTATAATTAAGTCCCACCTGTTCTTGTCATTTCGTGTGAGATTGATCAGGCCTCACCAGAAAGTCAGGATACAGGACATTCGACATCATTAAAATATTTCCTCTCCCTTTTCTTTCCCTGAGCTTCCAAAACCATTTAAATACCTTTCAAAACATTTCCATCCTTCTGCATACCCAATTTAAAACTGAAATGAAAAAAAACCATCCAAAATAAATCTCACAGTATCAACACCACTAACGCATATTCATAACCGGTAAATTGTGTGCGCATGCTGGTGTGTGTGTGTGGTAAACCATATGGTAAAAACAAACAAAAATGGCCTTATTTAATTTGGTAACTTCTCTTTATCACCGAATCTGGATACCTTTATACATTTAAAACTGACGAATTTTACTAACTGCTCTCCCAAGACCATAGTCTCAGGAAACATTTCAAAGAGAGATAATGAAACCCCCTCCTATTCTGGAAAAGAAAGTGTACATTTCGTTAGCATTCACTATGCTACATCTTAATCAGCATTCCCAAAGTATTGCCCCAAGGCAGTCAAGCACCCAAGCTAACTGGCTAAAGTTGGCTAGCTATTTTAGCTAACGCTACTTCCAGACATAAACAAGAGAATACATCTTCACTCTCCATTCTACTCACCTCACAGAGCTGGTTAGGCTCTTTACTTGTTTGTTAAAAACGTTGGTGACTAACTGTGCTGCTGGCAATAATTCAAATTACGTTATTTCCCTGACGTTTACTGACACCGGAAATATTCATGCTTTGAGCATTCGTAAATTTATCAGATATTCTGGTACATTATTTTGCATGCATTTCATTGAACCCAAAATCTCCCAATATTTATTTGGTTTGTCAAATGTGGAGAGACCCACTTGGTGACCTACCGCTGAGGCAGGTTCCCGGAGTGAACCACACAAACTCTATTCTATTGGCAAGAACTTTACCTTTATTTTCAAGTGGCCATTTGTTTGTGATGTTCATCCAAGAGGCCCGTCCGCAGCTGCAGATTTTCACCGTCTCTGGTCCCTTTTTGCCACTCCTGGCAAGCTCGCCATTTATGTTGTGGAAATATTCAGTCAATAATATTTCTCAAATATCGGAGCCTGTGAGTTCAAATAGACTTTATTACAAAGTAAGAGAAGCTGAGCTGGTTGATGAAGCAACTCCCTTTCCAGCCTTGGCACATACTTTTTATACAAGTTTCATCCTTACACATAGTAACTCCTCTTAATGTTAATGATTCATCACCTCTGGCATTTAGCCACCATTATCTTTTTGCCTTGCACTAATTTTATCTTGGTTTCACATTAGGGCATAGAAACATTAAGCAATAACAATGGTACAAAAATAAACAGACATGCCCACTCCCAAGACAGGTGCATGTCTAATGGTGCCTAATGACCTAGACACATATAGAGTGCACTTATTTTACTCTAAGATGTCACACATGTACTGGAAATTCCCAATACTCCCTACTATCCCTCTGAAGGGAGGCTTTCACAAGGTGTCTGCCTTGTCTGAGAGAGTGAATTGTAACAGAAAGAGGTCGAACTAGCACAGATGGTAAATTAATTTATATTTTTGACATTGATATTAACAATCTGGGGAATACATAACCTCCTACCTCTTGCCACTATAGGGGGTGCTGTTTCAACTTCGACATTTATCGTTCCAAATTAAACTGCCTCGTACTCAATTCTTACTCGTACAATATGCATATTATTATTACTATTGGATAGAAAACACTCTCTAGTTTCTAAAACCGTTTGAATTATTTCTCTGAGTGAAACAGAAGTCATTCTGCAGCTCACTTCCTGTCAAGAAGTGAGATTTCTGAAATTGAGGTCTCTGTTCCAGGGTCGGTTTATAAATTCCCTTATAAGGTATGGGGCTACATGCACTGCATACGCCTTCCCCTAGATGTCAGTAAGCGGTGAGACTTTGAATGGAGCGGATAGCACCATCTGGGGGAGTATAAAACCTCTTGGAACGGAAGTATCAAACTTTTCGACCGGGCGCCTGACGCATGAAGGACATCGGCATGGCTTCTTCAAAAGCTTTCGGTTTAGCAGTTCTTTATCTCCGGCTCTGATTTAATTTGTTTTTTGTCTTAAAAACTTCATAAGGTAGTTAATTTAAACCGACTTATAGCAGTTTATAGCAGTTTATTGCGATTTTCCTGGATTTCTTTGTGATGCGCTTTCACGAGTTGGACACCTCTCCAGTGGGTGGCTAACGTTAGCGGCTATTTCGACAGGACAAGAGGACATCTTTCAACCCAAAGACGATTGTTCTGGAGAAAGGACACCTTGCCCAAGATTCTGATGGAAGCTCAGCTAATAGTAAGCAGTCTTTATGCTGTTAATTCGTACTTATGTTGACAAATGTCAAATAATAATTCCGCCATGAATTATGGTGCGGTCTCGCTTTAGCGCACGCTGTATTGCGCAGTAACGTTAATTTAAAAAATCTAACACAGCGATTGCATTAAGAACTCATTTATCTTTCATTTGCTGTCCAATTTGTATTTTTTAGTCAAGTTTATAAATAGTTTTCGATTAGAATAGGTGCCTCTCCAAGATGGCGCCGGACAGATTGCTTAATGTTTTGGCCACTAATCACATTGTATAACCACGATTTGTGCCGCTAAATATGCACATTTTCGAACAAACTCTATATGCATTGTGTAATATGATGTTATAGGACTGTCATCTGAAGAATTCTGAGAAGGTTAGTGAAAAAATTAATATCTTTTGGTGGCTTATACTTATCGCTATGTTTTTGCTTGAATCAATGCTGTTGTGATGTTTGCTATTGTGGTAAGCTAATATAACGTTATATTGTGTTTTCGCTGTAAAACACTTAGAAAATCTGAAATATTGTCTGGATTCACAAGATCTGTGTCTTTCAATTGCTGTACGCTGTGTATTTTTAAGAAATGTTTTATGATGAGTAATTAGGTAATACACGTTGCTCTCTGTAGTTATTCTAGTCGCTTCGGTGAGAGTTGTGATGGTGGCTGCAATGGTAAACTATGATTTATACCTGAAATATGCACATTTTTCTAACAAAACATATGCTATACAATAAATATGTTATCAGACTGTCATCTGATGAAGTTTTTTCTTGGTTAGTGGCTATTTATATCTTTATTTGGTCGAATTTGTGATAGCTACTGATGAAGTAAAAAACTGGTGGTGTAAAAAAAGTGGTGTCTTTTGCTAACGTGGTTAGCTAATATATTTACATATTGTGTCTTCCCTGTAAAACATTTTAAAAATCAGAAATGATGGCTGGATTCACAAGATGTGTATCTTTCATCTGGTGTCTTGGACTTGTGATTTAATGATATTTAGATGCTAGTATTTACTTGTGACGCTATGCTAGGCTATGCTAGTCAGCTTTTTTACTGTGGGGGGTGCTCCCGGATCCGGGTTTGGGAGGAATTAGAGGTTAACAAATCAACTATTTAAATGTACCTGAACATCACAAATATAGATACCTGAAAAAATTTACTTGAGCTCTAGCTGTGGGAGTCGGTGCCATTTAAGATCAGGGAGGACAATTCTTTTATGAGCATGGCCTTATTTCTATTACAGCATATGACTGCCTCATCTCTGTACCCCACAAATACAATCGAGCAGTGAATTTCAAACACAGATTCAGCCACAAAGACCATGGAGGTTTTCCAATGCCCCGCAAAGAAAATATGGGTAAAAAAAAGACATGAATTTCCCTTTGAGCATGGTGAAGTTATTAATTACACTTTGGATGGTGTATCAATACACCCAGTCACGACAAAGATACAGGCATCCTTCCTAACTCAGTTGCCAGAGAGGAAGGAAACCGCTCAGGTATTTCACCATGAGGCCAATGGTGACTTTAAAACAGCTGCAGACAACAATGGTTGTGATAGGAGAAAACTGAGGATGGATCAACAACTTTGTAGTTACTTCACAATGCTAGCCTAATTGACAGAATGGAAAGAAAGAAGTTTGTAGAGAATAAAAATATTCCAAGCATGCATCCTGTTTGCAATACAAACTCAAATAAGTTACTTTGATTCGGACATGATTTGTAAAATGCTAATATTGGGACCATTGGTTGCCCTGGGGGCATTTTGCCCCACTGGAAGGGGTGCGTTTTGCCCCAAACATACTCACTTAACAGTTTACTACTTTATTAAAAACTGATTAAAATGTTTCTCTGTAATGAAGTGGATTATTTACCTTAGGCACCCCTATTGGTACAGTGCATCCGGAAAGTATTCAGACCCTTTGACTTTTTCCAGATTTTGTTACGTAACAGCCTTGTTCTAAAATAGATTAAATACAACATTTTCCTCATCAATCTACACACAATACCCTATTGCGACAAAGCGTTTAAACATTTATAGAAAACAGAAATACAGTAAGAACATTTCCAGTATGGTCTCTTTGTTGTCTCTCTAGTGTTTGTTCAGTAAAAGGTTGCCAACAATTAACCTTTGTGGCGCATGAGAGAACAGGACAAACAGCAGCACGGCCGGCACAATGATGGGTTGGCAGGGCTGTGCCAACACACTCGCACATAGCCACGCACGTATGCACACACTCTGATGATCTCCTATGGGCAGCTGGTTAGAAGGAGAAAGAAAACCAATGAATAGGCTCAAATCGACTCATGCCAGTTTAAATAGAATTCTATTACACATGCCATTATAAATCTTATTCTATTACACCACTCTGAAGACCTTTCACCTTTTTTTGTTAAATGTCTGCTCAGCTCACATGCTCTATATGTGTAATGTATACAATAACTATGTATTCATACTATGACTCTCCCATTCCATGAAATGCCCACAGCCCTCACCTGACATGTCTGCTAAAATGTTTTATCTGGTTCTTCAATGGTAAATGAAACAGACAAGGTTAACTTTTATTTTATTCAAGTAAAGACCAACAAAATATGGCTCTTAAACACTTAAAGAGATTGTCAGCAGATGTGGTTTTCCTGCATGAGTTATATCTTTTTTTAATTATACATTTTATATTCAAAGAGGAGCTAGGTTGGAGAGGCCTATGCTGCCATGTAATGTAGTAACAGCAGAGGTGTAGGCATCCTGATAAATAAGAATAAACCCTTTTCCCTTATACGGTATCCCAGCACACAGACCAAGAAGGCCATTTTCTAATGTTGAATTGTACCTTACATGGTAAAATATACACATTGATTTCATTATATATCCCACCAGGGGCAATTCTGGTGTTTTTAGATATAATTAAAGCTATATTAGATCAAATCCAGACAGAAACTATTATCATATATTTGATAAGATTGACATACATAGCAATAAAAAAGGCATATTCAAGGAACCTCCAAAGTGGCTGAAAAATGTCATCTCTACAAATAATTTACAGGACACCTGGAGATTACTATTCCCAACTACAAAACACTACTCTTTTTTTTCTCATAGTAAGAAAAGCTATTCAAAAATTGACTACATTTTTATTTCCCAAAAATGCTCTCAACAATTTACTGGGTTACAAAATCCATGACAGTGATATCGGATCATTCTCCGGTATCATGCTTAATTATACCAACATTAAATACACTTAGCAACAGAATATGGAGAATAAACAGAGCACATCTTCAAGACCCGAAATGTATTAAATACGTAAAAGAAAAAAGAAAACCTTAACCATTACAAATGTAGACATAGAGGAAAGATAAAAGAGGACCCCCAATATAACTAGGGATGCTTTTAAGGGTACATTAGGGTGAAGGAAGAAGGAAACCGCACACTGCTCTTGATAGTATCACTGATCTTTAATAAGCTTACGTATCGGCCTCACGGTCTTCGTCAGAGCTTTTGTGAATTTCTTTAAATTAGCACCCTTATGTAGACCTAACCCCACCCACATCCATTCCACGCATCGAAAGGGGTTGGAGGCGAAGGAAAAACAAACAAAATAAATCCCTACTTTAGAAAAAGCCCATAAAAAAGGTAAAGAAGAAAATACAATTTCTGAACATAAGCAGGAATATAATATTTTACTTTTGAAGAGAGCCAACAACTACAGGTTAAACTCAAAATAAAGCATACTACCTAATCGCAAATAAACCTGGTAAACATCTCACAGCCCTCACAAAATGAATACATGCCAAACCAATTATCATTTTAAAGGATAGACATACAAATGTGTTAATTAGAAACAACAATGAGATTAATGACAATTTTAAAAGCTTCTATGAAAATCTATATAAATCAGAATTCAACAAAAGTTGGACTGATCCTACAGCCTTTTTTGACTCAACAACAGTGAAGCAATTATCAGCAGACATAAATGGATCACTAAAAACAGAGATCACCCAAAAATAAATAATAGACACTGATAAAATAATTGCACGGAGAAAAGCAACAGGAATGGATGGCTTTCCCATAGAATTCTATTTAACATTTTGGGACAAAGTAATTCCCCTATTTGTGACCTGTTTCAGGAAACTAGGCATATGTCGCTTTTTTTAAAATCAAAATGCGTTTTTTGGCAGAAATGCCTTCTCGAACATGTGAACTTTCATGTGCCTTAATAACAAACGTGTATGCCAACTGTAAATACTAATACAATTGTTGAATTACGAGCATAGTTGGTTAAGCCACAGAAAAAGTCAACAACCTTCCCGCTAGCCATGATTGGCTGAGATAATGAGTGGGCTGGACATGCCAAGAGATTAGTTTGGATTGGTCTGTCATATAGCACACTTTTGTCTATTTGAGCTGGTCAGTATGTGTAGGTAATCCTGTCTAACATAGCTTTTGTTATGTATTGTGCAATAAACCTTAACAAAAAAGACTCCATTATACAAGTATCCATTTCAATAGAATGTCACTGCAACAACTGTTTCGGAGCACGCTCGTCTGAGTGTGCCAAAGTGCAGAATAACTGATGAATTTACGAACGCTCAACACCGGTTGAAAAAGCGCAATTAAATTGTTGCGAGGAGCACAGTTAGTCACCAACGCTCTGGATAACATGAAAACAGCCTAACCAGCTCTGCTAGGGCGGGTAAAATGGTCAGAGTTTGGGTGGGGGTTAAAGCTTAAGATGATTCTTATGGCATTGCACACAGTCAGTGTGAACCAGAGGGACTTGACACAATGGGCCAAGCAAGCTGTACAAACAAAACGGAAAACGACACAGGGCGTCTTATTTAATGAAAGGGGTTGCTGTCTGCCATGAAGCATTCATCCATGTATAATGGGTAAGAGTCTAGCTACAATT
Source organism: Salvelinus sp. IW2-2015 (assembly GCF_002910315.2). Taxonomy (NCBI): domain Eukaryota; kingdom Metazoa; phylum Chordata; class Actinopteri; order Salmoniformes; family Salmonidae; genus Salvelinus; species Salvelinus sp. IW2-2015. The sequence continues at coordinate 26,194,852 of NC_036858.1, forward strand.
TCAGATATTATACATTTCTAATTTTGTCAAAGTTATTTTCATTGCTTATTTTCAAGTTAAAGCTTACTGTTAGCTAGCTAGCTGACATTAGACGGCTGGCTCGCTAGATAACATTACGTTAATGATCTGTGTAGTAATGTTATCTCAATGTCATTACGCATTGCTAGTTATAAAATAATTATAGCTAGCTAACTACTGCAAGCTAACGCACTTCTGTTCATCACGCTGTAACGTACAACTGACCTTATTTTAGCGCCCAAAAAACGTAATACTTCCAGGTCAACTGTAATATGAATACCATTGTAAAGCACAATTTTTCTCCTTTCCAGCAAAATCAATGATGAGACCTTCATGTTGCCCGTTTCAGCATGATTGAAGAAGGCAATGAGCTCCGTTGGGTCTTTTTAAAAATGGGAAAGCGATACCTACTGTGTGATTGTCATGTTCTGACCATAGTTATTGTGTGTTTTACTTGTTTTAGTGTTGGTCAGGACGTGAGCTGGGTGGGCATTKTATGTTGTGTGTCTAGTTTGTCTGTTTCTATGTTTGGCCTAATATGGTTCTCAATCAGAGGCAGGTGTTTTGTGTTGTCTCTGATTGGGAATCATATTCAGGTGGCTTGTTTTGTGTTGGGGTTTGTGGGTGGTTGTTTCCTGTCTTTGTGTTCATTTCACCAGAGAGGACTGTTTCGGTTTGCCACGTTTGTTATTTTTGTATTTTGTAAGTGTTCACGTTATCGTCTATTAAACATGTTGAGCACTGGCTACGCTGCGTGTTGGTCCGATCCCTGATGATCCCAATCAGAGACAACACAAAACACCTGCCTCTGATTGAGAACCATATTAGGCCAAACATAGAAACAGACAAACTAGACACACAACATAGAATGCCACCCAGCTCACGTCCTGACCAACACTAAAACAAGTAAAACACACAAGAACTATGGTCAGAACGTGACAGTACCCCCCTCCTGAGAGTGCGGACTCCGAACGCACACCTAAAACTCTAGGGGAGGGTCTGGGTGGGCATCTGTCCGTGGTGGCGGCTCCGGCGCTGGACGAGGATCCCACTCCACCATTGCTTTTGTCCCCTCCTTAGCGTCCTTTGAGTGGCGACCCTCACCGCCGACCTTGGCCTAGGAACCTTCACAAAGGTCCCCACTAGACTGAGGAAACTCCTCCGGACTGAGGGACAGCTCATGACAGAGAGGTAGCTTATGACAGAGAGGTAGCTTAGACAGAGAGGTAGCTCAGGACAGAGGGGCAGCTCAGGACAGAGGGCAGCTCCGGACAGAGAGGCAGCTCTGGACTGAAGGGCAGCTCCGGACTGAATGGCAGCTCCGGACTGAATGGCAGCTCCGGACTCAATGGCAGCTCCGGACTGAATGGCAGCTCATGACTGGAGGGCAGCTCATGACTGGAGGGCAGCTCATGACTGTGAGGGCAGCTCATGACTGGAAGGCAGCTCATGACTGGTGGGCGACTCATGACTGGCGGGCGACTCATGACTGGCGGGCGACTCTGGCCGCTCCTGACTGGCGGGCGGCTCCGGCCTCCTGACTGGCAGGCGCTCTGGCAGCTCCTGACTGGCGGGCGGCTCTAGCAGCTCCTGACTGGCGGGCGGCTCTGGCAGCTCCTGACTGGCGGGCGGCTCTGACGGCTCCTGACTGGCGGGCGGCTCTGGCGGCTCCTGACTGACGGACGGCTCTAGCGGCTCCTGACTGACGGACGGCTCTAACGGCTCGGGACAGACGGGCGGCTCTGACGGCGCTGGGCAGACAGACGGCTCAGATGGCGCTGGGCAGCAGGCAGCTCAGATGGCGCTGGGTAGGCGGGCAGCTCACACGGCGCTGGCAGACAGGCAGCTTAGATGGCGCTGGGCAGGCAGGCAGCTCAGACGGCGCTGGGCAGACGGGCAGCGCAGGCGGCGCTGGGCAGACGGCCGACTCTGACCTGCTGAGGCGCACAGTAGGCCTGGTGCGTGGTGCCGGAACTGGTGGTACCGGACTGGAGACACGCACCACTAGGCGAGTGCGGGAGCAGGAACAGGGCACACTGGACTCTCAAGGCGCACTATAGGCCTGGTGCGTGGTGCCGGAACTGGTGGTACCGGGCTGTAGCTACGCACCTCAAGGCTAGTGCGGGGAGAAAACAACAGTGCGTACAGGGCTCTGGATACGCACAGTAGGCTTGGTGCGTGGTGCCGGAACAGGTGGTACCGGGCTGGAGACACGCACCACAGGAGAGTGCGTGGAGGAGGAACAGAGTTCTGGAGACGCACAGGAAGCCTGGTGCGTGGTGTTGGCACTGTTGTACTGGACTGGAGCGAGGAGGTGGCACCGGATATACCGGACCGTGAAGGCGTGCTGGCTCCCTTGAGCACCGAGCCTGTCCAACCTTACCTCGTGTTGAATGCTCCCCATAGTCCGACCAGTGCGGGGAGGTGAATAACCCGCACTGGGCTGTGCTGGCGAACCGGGGACACTATGCGTAAGGCTGGTGCCATGTACACCGGCCCGAGAGATGCACTGGAGACCAGATGCGTTGAGCCGGCTTCATGGCACCTGGCTCAATGCTCAATCTAGCCCGGCCGATACGTGGAGCTGGGATGTACCGCACCGGGCTATGCACACGTACAGGAGACACCGTGCGCTCTTCCGCATAACACGGGGTCTGCCCGTACTCTCGCTCTCCACGGTAAGCCCGGGAAGTTGGCCCAGGTCTCCTACCTGACTTCGCCACACTCCCCTTTAGACCCCCCAAGAAATTTTTGGGGTTTCTTCTCGGGCTTCCTACCCGACGTCGTGCTAACCTCATTCGCCGGTATCCCTCCGCGCATTGCTCCATAGAATCCCAGGCGGGCTCGGCACTCTCCCGGGTCGACGACCACCTGTCTATTTCCTCCCAAGTGGTATAACCCAGATCCTGTTCACGCTGCCGAGCTAGCTCCTCAAAACGCCGCCTCTCCACTTTCGCTGCCTCCAGCTCAGCTTTGGGGCGGCGATAATCCCCTGGCTTTGCCCAGGGTCCTTTTCCATCCATCTCGTCCTCCAATCCAAGAATCCTGTGTAATGGGCCGCTGCTGCTGCTGTCCGTTACTACGCTGCTTGTCCGAGTTGTGGGTGGTTCTGTAACGGCAGCTTCCTCCTCTTCACGAGAAGAGAGGGTGTAACAGGGATCGGACCAACACGCAGCGTAGCCAGTGCTCAACATGTTTAATAGACGATAACGTGAACACTTACAAAATACAAAATAACAAACGTGGCAAACCGAAACAGTCCTCTCTGGTAAATGAACACAAAGACAGAAACAACCACCCACAAACCCCAACACAAAACAAGCCACCTGAATATGATTCCCAATCAGAGACAACACAAAACACCTGCCTCTGATTGAGAACCATATTAGGCCAAACATAGAAACAGACAAACTAGACACACAACATAAAATGCCCACCCAGCTCACGTCCTGACCAACACTAAAACAAGTAAAACAACAAAACTATGGTCAGAACGTGACAGTACCCCCCTCCTGAGGTGCGGACTCCGAACGCACCACTAAAAACTCTAGGGGAGGGTCTGGGTGGGCATCTGTCCGCTGGTGGCGGCTCGGCGCTGGACGAGGATCCCACTTCCACTCTATTGTCTTTGTCCCCCTCCTAGCGTCCTTTTGAGTGGCGACCCTCACCGCCGGAGACCGCTTGGCCTAGGAACCATTCACAAAGGCCCCACTACGACTAGAGGAAACTCCTCCGGACTGCAGGACAGCTCATGACGAGGAAGTATGCAGAGAGTTTTAGACAGAGAGGTCATTAAGACCATGAGAGTGGCGCAGGCCAAGGGCACCAGAAGGTGCAGCTCCGGGACAGAGATGGCAGCTCTGGACTGAAAGGGGCCGACTCCCGATTGAATGTCCGCGACTGAATGCAGCTCGGACTCAATTGCAGCTCCGGACTGTAAATGGCGTCACGAGGCGCTCATGACTTGCGAGGGCAGCTCCATGACTGCGTAGCAGTCATACTGGTGCAGCCTCAGACTGGAAGTGCAGCTCATGACGTGTGGTAGTTGCGACATTGACATGACCTGGCGGCATGACTGGCATGATGGCGAGCATCTGGCCGCTCACTGACTGGCGGGCTGGCTCCAGCTCGACTGGCAGGCGCCGCAGCTCCTGACTGGCAGGGCGGCAGAGCCTGCTGGCGGGCGGCTACTGGCGAGCTCTCATGCAGCTGCGGGGCGCTCTGACGGCTCCTGACTGGCCTGAGTGCGGGCTTCTGATTGCTCCCTGCCTGTCCCGGCTCTGGGGCCCTGGACTGAACGGACGGCTCTAGTGCTCCTGATCTGACTGGGACGGCCTCTAACCGGCTCGGGACAGACGGCGCGCGCTCTGACGGCGCCTGGGCAGACAGACGGCTCCAGTGGCCGCTGGCAGGCAGGCAGCTCAGATGCGCTTGGGTAGGCGGGCAGCTCACACGGCCTGGTGCAGACAGTGCACTAACTGGCGCTAGGGCAGGCAGGCCAGCTCAGACGGCGCTGGCGTACGGGCCACGCGGCCGGCGCCTGGGCAGATCCTCTAAGAGAATCGTCCGACTTCTGACCTTGCTGCAGTGCGCACAGCTAGTCCTTAGTGTGTCGTCCACGGTGGCCGAACTGGTGTACCAGGACTGGAGGACCGCACCCACTAGGCGAAGTGCGGGGAGCAGGAACAGGGCTACACTGGACCTCTCAAGGCGCACTATAGGCCTGGTGCGTGGTTGCCGGAACTGGTTAGGTACCTGCGGCCTGTACTACGCACCTCAAGGCTTAGCTGCGGGAAACGAATAAACAGGGTACAGTCGGCTCTGGATTAACGCACAGGTAGGCTTGGGTCCGGTGTGCCGGAACAGGTGGTACCGGCTAGGAGACACGCCACCCACGGAGAGATGCAGTTGGAGGAGGAACAGAGTTTCTTGGAGACGCACAGGAAGGCCTGTGTGCGCGTGTGTTGGCCACTGTGTTGGTACTGGACTGAGCAGGATGGTGGCACCGGATACCGGACCTTGGAAGGCGTGCTGGCTTCCCTTGAGGCACCGAGCCTTGTGCCAATCCTTACCCTGTGAATGGCTCCCCGATTAGTTACGTCATCCAGTGCGGGGAGGTGGTAATAAACCCGCACTGTGGCTGTGCTGGGGCGAACCGGGACACTTGCTATAGGCTGGTGCCATGTTACACCGGCCCGAGGAGATGCACTGGAGACCAGATGCGTTGAGCGGCTTTCATGGCACCCTGGCTCAATGCTCAATTAGCCCGCCATACGTGGAGCTGGGATGTACCGCTCACCGGGCTATGCACACGTACAGGAGACATCCGTCGCCCTCTTCCGCATAACACGTGTCTGCCCGTACTTTCTCGCTCTCCACGGTAAGTCCCTGGGAAGTTGGCCCAGGTCTCCACCGACTTCGCCACATCCCTTTAGACCCCCCCAGAGAATTTTTGGGTTTAACTTCTCGGCTTCTAGCCGCACGACAGCTCGTGCTAACCTCATTCGCCGGTATCCCTCCGCGCATTTGCTACATAGAATCCCAGGGCGGGCTCGGCTACCTCCCTGGGATCGACGACCACCTGTCATATTTCCTCCCAAGTGGTATAACCCAGAATCCTGTCACGCTGCCGAGCTTAGCTCTCTCACAAACGCCGCCTCTCCACTTTCGCTCGCCTCCAGCTTCCAGCTTCTGTGGGCGCGCTGATAATCCCCTGGCTTTGCCCAGGGCCTTTCTCATTCCATCTCTATCTCGTTCAATCCCAATTCCAAGGAATTCCTGGTAATGGGCCGCTGCTGCTGCTGTCCGTTACTTACGCTGCTTGCCGAGTTTGTGTGGGTGGTTCCTGTAACGCAGCCTTCCTCTCTTCACGAGAAGAGAGGGTCTCCCTTGTAA